>NW_020925585.1:2389831-2813685 GCF_003984885.1 Neopelma chrysocephalum | reverse complement strand
TAGATGGATGGCCTCACAGGGCTAACGAGCTCCATCTGCCCGGGGGACCTGGAATCGAACCTGGGTCGCAGCCGTGAGAGTGCTGCATCCTAACCACTAGGCCACCAGGGGTCCCTAGTAATATACAGTGCATCTAGAAATCAGCCCACCTTGCAAAAGAAATCTCTCAGCAGACTAAAGGAAGCAAAACTACACAAGGAAGAACATCTTCATTCAATGACCACTTCAGAAGTGCCCAGCATGAGCATCACAGCAAGGCTGAATCAGAACTCGACAGCTGGAGAGGGAGTCTTTCCACCTGGAAGGCCTCTTCACCCTTACTTAATTTCTTGCAAGTTATCACTGTGCTCAGGACAGTCTGTATAATGGGCAACCTCCACATTTTAATGGATATTACTGCTGTTTGGATGAAACTCTGCACACTGGTGCAAACTGTACAAAGTCAGTAAGACAAGTATTTTGCTGAAAATACAAGGGCGCATTCATAGGAGATGATTCCTCACTGGAGTTTCCTTACAGAAGCAGAATAAAGGAATGGTACAGAAAGCTAGAGCATGCTTACACAATTAGTCATCAGGTGCAATTTTGAGTGTGAGAGTGGATGGCAGGACAGGAAGCATTACCACCATCTTTCTCCAGAGTATGCCTTCGATGGTGTAGGAAGTAGTGAAATAACTGATCAGAAAACAAGGGAGCAATGCCAAAGTTAGCAAAGATACAGTAAGCAGAACTATTACTCTAATGATTCATTTTTTATAAATTTAGAAAAAAAACTGTTTCAAAAGAAAAGAACACAAAGATTTCCACTGTATGAGCTTTAGGACATGTTTTGACACAACCATGATAGAAGATCTATTAAGCTCAGTGCAATGGATAAAGACAACAACAGATCTTTAAAACTCAAGCAGCAAGTGTCACAACTGAGAAGAATGTGAGAGATGGAAGAGCTTTCACTGCTGCACTACCATGCTTGGCAATATTACAATCAGACAAACAAAGAGATTGAATAAGAATAGAGCAGAAGTGCAAAAACAGTGAGAGAAAGGTGCTGGAGCTTCTGAGGGAAGAAACCCCATAGGAACACTATGTGGAGGACTCTAGCAGAGAGGAGTGCCACACCACAAAAACAACAACAACAAAACCCCCAACAAACAATAATTAGGAGAAATCAAGAGAGTCAGAGAAGGATAAATCTACACTATGTACAGGTCAGAGAAGCTGGTAAGTAGCTGAGAGAAAATAACAAAAGGTTGAGTATTGGAATTCTAACCACGTGGTGCAATTAAGAAAGGCCAAATAATTAAATGGAAAACCAACCAGGAGTATGTGTTGTAAATTAACTCCAGCTGGCTACTTAGCTCCACAGAGCTGGTCGCTCACTCCCCCACCAGCAGGATCAGGGAGAGAATCAGAAGGGTAAAAGCAAGAAACCTCAAGGGTCGAAATAAATACAGTTTCATAGGGAAAGCAAAAGCTGCACATGCAAGCAAAGCAAAACAAGAAATTAATTCACTGCTTCCCATGGGCAGGCAGGTGTTCAGCCTCTGCAGGAGAGCTCGACCTTGTCACATGTAATGGTGGCTTGGGAAGGCAAACACCATCACTTTACCTTCTTCCCCCCTTTACCTTCTTCCCCTCACTTTATGTACTGATCATGATGTCATAAGGTCTGGAATATCTGTTTGGTCAGTTGGGATCAGCTATCCCAGCTGTATATCCTCCCAACTCCTTGTGCACCCTGAGCCTGATTGCTGGTGTGGTCAGGTGAGGAGCAGAAACAGCCTTGGCTCTGTGTAAGCACTGCTCAGCAGTAATGAAAACATCTCTGTAATATCAACACTGTGTTCAGCACTAATACAAACCACAGCCCCATACTAGCTACTGTGAAGAAATTTAACTTTATGCCAGAGAAAACCAGCAGAGCACAGAAATATCTACCTCTGCTCAGACCAGCTCCTCTCTTTCCAGCAAGAACCTGTTCAGGACACAGACATGCCAATGCTTTAAGTGTCAAGAGGTATATCATGACTCACCAGATCTGCATGTTTCATGTGAACTCACTGGTTGTCCCTTGGTTTAGGTGAGCTGGTGTTCATGCTCAAACCAGGATACTCAGCAAAACCTGAGGGTTTTGCTCATTTATTATTTACCTCTGATGTTCTTCTCATTACTGGCTGCAGTACTAGTACTAGATGGGGTTCAAGAAGTCTTCCGTGCCAGCAGAAAAAGGCTTCACTGACAAAAAGAAAAACTACCTCTCAGATGAGCTCTCCTATGGTGATGCACTACAGTAATCATATTAAAAAACTGCACAGCCTAAACACCGTGTGTGGCAGACAACTTCTTACAAAAAAACCCCCAAAACAAATAAACCAAAACAAAACCACCACACTTTTCTAAAGTATCCAGAAGGCAACCTGCCAAGCAACTAGAAATCATCCCCAGTTACATGAGCATGTAATGGAAGTGCCTGAGGCGTTTGACTCTTGGGCTACCCAAGGACTTGGAGCCCTGTTTACCATGAGAAAATATCTACAGAGACATCAGCCATGAACTGCGCCGTGCATGTAACTAGGGTTCACATCTGTGTGGTACAAAGCAGGTGGGATAACAGTCAGAACCATTTGTTTGCCTTCGGGAAGTTCCTGGCCTGGACCTTCCTTGCTCTGTGGATAAAATGAGACTGTGCCCTTGTCAAAGAAGCCCTACAGGAAATCTCCAAGAGGCATCTGTTCTGATTTTACCTCATCACTACAGAATGCTGCTACCAGGTAAATGCCCAGTTAATCTAATTTTAGGATACTACCTTGTTATCTTAAAGATGCCTGTAAGCCACAGAATATTGCTACACCATCCAGATGGAAGAGGAAGATGGAAGAAGACAGATTTTTTTTTTCTTTCTCCAAAGTCCAACTTTTAAATGGCATTGCTGTGGTTATTTTTCATCTCCCTCCATAAAGGACAGACTAAGTGAAATAATTACAGACCTTCTCTGAGCATTCTTACCTCCTAGAACACAGAAAATACAACAAAGCACTCACTGATTTATCTGTACAAAGAGAAGCAACTAAGAACACATTCAGGCAAACCCCTTCCTGTTTCTCCCCCTATAGTAACTTGGAGGAAGTTATTCATACACTGTATTTTTCTGAGGTTTGTGTTATCATTGCTAAATATGTGGTGACCCAGTATTTACCTCAGTAAGTAGGTCTGAGAGCTTTATGACTGTTACAACTTCCCTGTAGGAATATTATAGATCAAAGAAGCTTGTTCCAGCTCTAGTGAATTTTTGTAATATCGGAGCCATTGCATTCCTCCCTTGTGCTTGCAACCACTACTTTGGTTAACAAGATATACTCTGACATAAAACAGCCTGAAGAGTAACATGGTGCTTTTGCAAAAGCAGGGTCTTGATGCACTCTTTTGCATAAAATAGCTTCCCAACAATCAACAGCTTTAGTAAGAAACCCCCCAGAATTATCAGTTCTACTTATGCCCTTCTGAAAAGAAAGTTTGTACATGCCTATGTAACAGTCCTCAAAATTGGTTGATGACTCTTTGCACACCTCGTGTGACAGCTATATGTCCAAATACCCAGTGTGTGGGAGACATAGTCTCTGTGCAGCCCCCCAAACTTATCTAGCACAACAGTTTGTGCTAGATATTTTCTACATGAATAAGAAATAGTGAACTCAGTGCAAGGTTGGCTGGGTAATTCCTCAGCCTGACTTACGCAGAGATTCTGAAGGGTGATCAAACAGGCATCTGGCTCTGAGCTGTGGTGGGCATGTGTACTGGGCAGTAGGCATGGGTGGTGTTTCCAAACTGGAGTGTATAAATGTGTCAGCTAGCAAGCTATTAGTGGTGATCAGCAGATTTAGGAGCCTGATCTATGTCACCTAAGGAAAGTTCATAGCTTTTGTCTGGTCCACAAATTAAAAAAATCACTGTTTTTAAGCTGGTGTGTAGAGATGGAGAGTTAGCACTTTTAGTACATGTAGAGCCACAATCTTTAAAAAATACATATTTTAGTTGATCCAAGTAGGTTCTCAGTTTCCCTTGAAGCCTTTCAGTTCTTAAAGGGGGTTATGAAAAGAGCGAGAGAGACTTTTCACATGGGCAGATAACGATAGGACAAGGGTAAACAGTTTTAAGTTAAAAGAGGACAGATTTAGATTGGATATTAGGAAGAAATTCTTTACTCAGAGAGTTGGTAGACACTGGCACAGGTTGCCTAGAGAAACTGTGGATGCCCCATCCCTGGCAGTGTTCAAGGCCAGGCTGGATGGGGCTTTGAGCAACCTGGGCTAATGAAAGGCATCCCTGCCCATGGCAGGGGGTTTGGAACTACACGACCTTCAAACTCCCTTCCAACCTAAACCATTCTATGACTCTAGGATTCTGTGATTCCCTAGACATGTTCCCATGATGGCCAAAACAGGTGTGTTTTTCCAGCCATGCTAGCTCTGTGAAATTATGGCAGAAGCAGTCCTAATACTTACTGAAAGCTTGTTAGGAAGCTGGCATGCTTGAAGCCAGGTTAGCTGGCCATAAAGGTTCTAGGTTTCCCCATATGCTTTACCTTGGCTAGCTAAGCTCATCTTAAATCAGAGTGCATATGTGCATCTTGGAGTCTTCAGAAAAGCACAGAAACTTACACCACCAGCTCTCTATCCCAGCAGAGACAGGGCCTCTTCCCTAAAGGACAAAGTAATCACAGAAATGTGGTTACATGGTGATTAAACTGTAGTGTGCAATTAATATGGCAGTTTTAGAACTCACTTGGACAAGGGTTCAGTAGCAAGATCATGTTGACAAAAGCATAATTTTGATGGTTCCTGTCCTGGAAGGGTGGAAGTGGGGCTTGAAATCAAAACTTTACTGGTCAAGAGAATTTCTGGGGACAAAGGCACCAGTGGCTTTGTGCCAGCATCCAGATTCTGATATAAAAATGTGTACTATTGCTCAGATTTGCAAAGCACCTAAGCTGCAGGAAGGGGAGACAGCTCAGCCACTGGTCCTGCCATGACAGTTCTGAAATTCAGCCCTGGAAGCCAGCAGCTGTGCACCCCATTTGCCAAACCTGCACTGTGGCATGTGAAAACATGAAAAATGCATTAGCCTCACAGTTGTAGCTGCATGAAACGTCCTGGATGCAAAGGGCTTTTGAAGCAGAAGATTTTAAGTTGTCATTAATTACAGAGACATTTTTAATGTCTCCATTACATCCAGAGATCATATTACAAGACATAATTGCTTTCAGAGTGCAATTAGGCTGTAAAATTACTATACTAAAAGGCAATGCATTAATAAAATACTTATTCAGGTATTTTGTACATCAGTGCCTTTTAGAAGATAAGGAACTGCTCTGTGTTCAGTGCTGTTCCCAAGTAGCTGTGATAATTTTCCGTTTTCTGCTGTGATCTTTTTATTGTTCCACCGAGTCTTCCCTCAACCATGTGACAATACTGGGATTAAGCTGCACTGCAGGAAAAAGGTAAAGAGTTGTTCTGGTTAATAAGAATGGAAATACATGGGATTTTCTATTGACATTGAAGACTTGCTTTATTATCTTTTACCAGGAAAAAAAAAATCTGCTTAGAGACAAGACTCATATTGCAGACAAGAAATGGTTTACAGCTCATAACCTCCCTCCATTTAGTGCTGTCCACTGTGGAAAGAAGGAGAAACCTGAAATTCTCACTCCCAGTTTCTCAGAAGAGGGTAAATGTGGCATTAGGTCTCAGCTTAGCCCCCAGAGGTACCTGGGCCTCAAATCCAGCAATTCATAAAAAAAAATGTCACTTAGGCTGGGAAAGTAGGAGAAGAAGGAACTGTTTGTGTAGCCACTGAGGAATGTTACTGTGATACAATTAATCAGTTGCATCTCTCTGCACTTAGCAGAAGGAGTATTTTTAAAGGAACTGAAATATGCAGTAGAAGATATGAAGGGTAGGAAGCATGCTGCATATTTGATAAGAACAGGGAGTGTACTCAGCCTAAAAAACCACCTAATCATTCATTTTCCCTGAACTAAAGCAGGCACTATTATTTTAAAATATTAAAATGGTTTTTTTTAACTCTTGTTAGTACTGAATATGTATTTCTGAAGACTGTGAAGTAACTATAAAACTGTCATCTCCTATGAGGAATGACTTCAGTGTGCAAGCACAGCCCCTCCTACCTCTCCTTCACCCACTGATGCTCCATGCTAACTCCAGCCTTCTGACCCCCCAGCATGTGTTGTGCTCACAATCCTTCTTATGCTGAAGCACAGTCTCACTGAGACACTACCCCACACTGGGCCAGAAAAAGGACTATTCTGGACAGTCTGCCTGGACGTCGGGGGTCCTGGACATGTCGTTGGTTCTCACAGTCCTGTGCAGACCACTGCATGCCGTTACTCCCAGTGTTCCCAGTGAGTGCCAGGTGTCTCTCAACTCCTGCCCCCATTGCAGCACCCTTGGTGTTTTCTATGTTGGATTTCCCAGATTGATTACCATGCTGCTATTTATTTGCCAGAGCTGGAATAATTTCAGTCCTGGCTGACCCAAAATGTTCACTGGAAACGTCTCTGCTCCAGCTTGGCCCTTGGTGGAGAACATGTACAACAGGTGGAATTTCATAAGCAACCTACACAAAGCTCCCACAGAAACCACAGGTACTTTCTGGGACTGTAGAGTCTGCTCAGTAAGGAAACCAGTGCTAAATATAACAACAAATTGCTGCTTAATGAGTAAGACTTCATTTGGCAGAAAAGATTCCTCCACCGACTTCACTGGCATAAACACTCAAGGTGTAGGAAGCCTTGTAGTGAAGAGGGTAAGAAAGGCAGGGTGGCAGGGTGGGACTAGGGGTGCGTCTGGAAGTAAATAGTCTTAATTTAGTGTCAAGCAGATCCTCCAATATTTTCAGAACCTGAACAAGTTCATGTATTTTTGTGGAAGGACAGGAAAATGCCTAGGCCCAAGACAGTCATTTGAATGTGACAAATGCAGTGGAATAAAATGTCTTTATGGCATATTATTCCTACGGGAAATAAAGACATTTCCATAGGAATAAAATAGTATTGCAAACATTTTCTATGGGAAATCAAATGTAGAGCAGCTGATTCCAAATGGCAAGATTTACTGAAAGGGAAAAAAAAAGATTAAGTGTCCATGGCATCTTGCATGAAAAAGACTGAGTATCTTACTGTATTTAGAAAATATATGCTAAATATGCTAAAGATAGGACAAAACTACCACTGCTGGTACTTATGATAGAGTTGGCCAGTGGCGTGAGAAATCACAGGCTAAAGTGGAACTGGGGGTCAAATTTTCTCTTCAGCAGGGAATTCCGAAGTTAGGAGCTCAAGCTGTCCCCACAGCACACAGTGTCCTTGCAGACATCAATGTCCTCCCCAGCTCTCTTGGGAGGTTTGCTCTGTTTGCTTTTGGTATGCAGTGCAAATTGGCAGCATTCATTCCTGGTCTGTATGTGGTGGTAGGCTGAAATAATAGCATATAGGCCTGAAAAACAGGAAATCTAATTATTGGAATGCTGCAATTAATATAATAGGGTGATTGAGAGTCCAACTGGTAAACAACTAGATAATTGGACAATGAGGAGGATGTCTGGAGTCCATCTAAGGCTTTCTAATGCCTCCACAGGGCACCTGAGGTATTTTATGACAAAGACATCCAAATATAGTACTTGAAGATGTACAGCGTGAACTGAACACATGGTGCTGCTAATGACAGATGCTGGAGTACATGCTTTGCCTAAGGACAAATAATTACCCAGTTACAAACACGTGCTAAGTGCATGATAGATAGTAACAACAAAAAGGCATGATGCAAAGTGTCAAAGATGAATGAAACATAAGTCCCAGGGAGACAGTGATGTGGACTGCCTCCATGGCTTTTGCCTCATTTACAAACACCCAGGTTGCTCACATGTGGCAGGAGCTGGTGCCCGGTGCCCAGGCAGCTGGCTCCCCACATCTCTTCTGGGCGTGCAGAAGCCCATCCAAAAGAACTCAAAACCCATGCACCTTCAAGTGCCTCCTCCAGAAAGTGCCTGGGGAGTGGAGGGGAGGAAGCTGCTGCCCTGCCATTGAGGTGACACTATTAGTCACTGCTGGGAAAACTCAACTTTACCAGTGGGTGCGAGAGGAGGGAAGGGAGGAATAGGTTGGGAAAACACATAAAGGCAGAGCTGTGAACAGCCAGACAGGGTTAAGTCCAGTGGAGCTTATGCTTCTTCCCTCTCCTGTACCCCTAGAAACTTCTGAAAACTCAGACTGACTACATAAATGTACATGGACAACAAAGAATTATTTATACAGGTGCAGCAGAAGGGAATTTTTGCATGGACACGAGTGCCATTGTCAGAATGAGAGTTGCCAGGGCACAGCCATGTTGCGTACAGGGTGGCTGCCCATGTGGTTTTCTGCCAAAAATATGAGCCCAGGCCATGCTGAAGTGGTAGGGTGTTTGTTGCTAGGGATGTAGCTTTCTCTTTGGGGGAAAAACAAAAGAAAAATATAAATAAATGTATAACTTGATTAACCCCAAAGCTGTCCAATCAAAGAAGCTTGCCCCAGACCCCAGCAGACAGACTGCTGGCCTTGGAGGCTGAAGATCCAAATTCTTGCACTGAGTGTTAGGCTATTGCTTCCTTTCCTCCTGGAGATGTTCCTTGCTGTGTGGATAATTCAGTACCTGCTGGATGGCAGCATGGCAGGTTGGATAGACAGATGGCTCAGGTGTTCACCTGAGGCACAAGCACTGAGTTCAAACCCGCGCCCCAATTAACAGGTGCCAACACAGAGTGAAACTGCTCCACTCTGGGAGCTGAGGGTGACGATCAGATCCCTCATCCCACAGCTGGGGCAGACAAGGATTCTGCACCGTCACCCACTTGCCCTTCCCTCCCTTTGCCCTGCTCAGCTTTAATATTTGTCCATCCTCCTGTGCTGCAGGAAGACAACAAAAAAGCTGGAAGAAATAGTCATGATGGGAACAGCATGTATTTTAGGGGATTTACATTCCAGTAGGGAAAACTTGCATCAGATACAAAAGTCTTAGTACATTGAACTTCATAAAAGTAGGATAAGTGACCTTAAAATGCTTCCAAGATCAGTAAATAAAGTAAAAAGAAGAAATTTGAGGAACAGCACTAAATTTTAAAATCCAATACATTACACTTAGTCTGTTGCCCTCTTCTTTCTCTTTAAAGAGTTAAAACATGGTTTATGAGAGGAAGAAGGTTAATATAATTTATATTAGAAATTATTATCATTATGGCAGAGAAATCAGGGCAAGTATTTTTATTCATGCCCACGTTTTAGCAATGACAATTTACTTTTGTAATGCCCTTGGGACCCTGCAGAAGAGCTGTAAATGGTATTATCAGCCATGCCTCAGTGAATCGGTAGCACACACACATGGGTGGCATGCTGGCAGGGCAGCAGCTCAAAGACAGCCCAAGCAGGATAGCAGGAAGAGCCACTTTACATCCTGCAGCCTTGTGTGTTGCTTCTCCACCTGCAGGTCAGTTGTCAGTGGGGTTACATCAGGGATGAATTGATCTGTTATGTGCAGAAGTTTTCAATAGCCATATTGTTGCTATCACTGTATTGCCACTTGAAGACAGTCATGGCATATGGGATGTACTGAACACACAAATTCTTCAATTATTCACCAAATGCTGTGAAATTTGTAGGTGGCTTGGTACTCAAGCAAACAGCACTTGCAGCTCCCAATTACTAGCAGGATGCCTTGTACAAGCCCACAGTGTACTTGAGAAATTAGTAGATAATTAGCATAGATCGGGAGAGTTGAAACATTTCAGATTTTTCTACAGATCTGTTGCTAACCCATCTGAATGTGTAATGGCTAGTTCTGAGTATGTTTATAACACAGGTCTCCAGCTCTTTAAGGCAGAGCCCATCTCTCAGTATGGGCATAGGTACATCCCAACGAAATGATGCATATGGGCTTCCAAAAATCTAGCTCTTGTAATCAAGAGCTAATCAATTCATAAAACACAAGCTAGTCTTGTCAAAGGAGGTTTTGTATAGAAATGTTAACCTCTGAATAAATGCTATGTTATATTGATTGAAAAATGTGGAAACAAGATTTCATTTCACAACTCACCTTTGTTAGGATATACAAAGAGGAACACAGTGTATGATAAAGCCCATGTCAAAGGATTATTTAGCAAGTCCTGAGGGGAAATGGGATCATATAAGCCACTGGGAAAGAGTCACAGAAAAGCAAGGGGACTATCCTACAATATAGGTTATGACAGCTGGGACTGAGTACGTTATTTCTGATCTACTTAAATTGGCTTAGAATGGTTTTGCCTGAGATTGAACTAGAAAAATAAATTGGGAAGGAGCTGCTTCCCCAGCTCTGAAGAGGGTGGGGAAAGCCAGGTGGCTTGGGATGTGTAGAAGGTATTTTGGGAGCTACAGATTAAAAGAAGACAGAATTCTTGTTACTGTGTCATATTGCAGGGACAGTTGCCATAGCATCGTTTGCTCTAAGAATAGATTTCTATAGCCCAGCAGCAGGTCAAAACATTTATAAGAGTTCAGATTTTTTTCAAGTCCAAATCAAACAAAATGCAGGACCCTGTACAGAAACTGCTGAAAAGCACATAAGGTAACTCTCAGAACCCATCCCCAAACTAGAATGAGGTGGGACAACTTGAACACAGACATTTGGTGTTTAACAAGAGCTTCCCAAAAATCAGAGACAGTCTGCCTTGCCTGAACCTTTAACTGGGAGACAAAGAAATAGAGCATGGACTGTGAGGCATCCCATTCTAAAGCAGATTTTGTAAATGAGGGGTATATCTGAGACAGAACAATGACCTCAAAAGATTTTTTCTCTCATTCACTGATTTTTTCCTTGATAGGGAACTTGGCAACTCTTCGCACTCCTTATGGTGCAGAAAAGAGATTTCCAAGTCCAAATCAAGACTGTTCTCTCTGCAGTTGTCTCCAAGATGTGGCTGGCAATCCAGACGCCCCAGTCAGAAGCAGGTCAAAGGCACAGTAATACAGCTGCCCCTTTCAGGCACAGGAATAACTTGCGCCAAAGCAGGAGTTTGGAGGCAGTAGCTAGAAGCAGGTTGCCCAACTGAGCTTGCATTGTGCATTGATGCAGCATAACTGTCCTTGCTTACCCAGCAATCATCAGGTAGAGTCAGAAAGATGCTGAGCAGCACAAAGCAGTTCCCAACACTGTGTCGAATCAGAATCTGATCATGGAAACATGCAGCTAATAACAGACCCTCTGCAATGCAATGGATCTACCTTCACTCACCTGGGCCGTAAGGGCAAACTGCACAAGCGTGTCTCATGACATGGAGTGAGGTTGAAAAGGGGAATTCAGACTGTTCTTCAGGAAGAAAAATAAAAGTTGATGACAGTCTCCATAAAAACAACTTCTTTTGTCACTTAGAACACTTCTCACATAAAATAGTATTCATTTATGATTATCAGTTTCAGACCTCATCACTCATTTGATTAAACCCAAGAGACTTACTGCAGAAACAGGCAAGATGTGGGCAGAGAATACTGTCTTCTTTTTAGCAGTTCTGGAGGATTACAGTGGAAATATCAAATACTGTGAGAAAAGGGTGAGCAAGAAAGAAAAGGCAACCAGTAGTCTGTCATCTTTAGGGAGTATCAATTAAACACAATGACTCTCTGGAAATATGTGATACACTCTGTGCCTGTGAGCACTACTGCAGAACAAGTAGCTTGTTCTGTGCAGGGCATCTGCTAATTCCTTATCTACTACTCTCATCAGAAGATCATAATTTTGAAACTTGGGTCTGTAAAATAAATGAGATGGCCGGGGGCTTAGTACTGCCAAAAAAAATCTTCCAGACTATTCTTAAAGCTTACCAATGCACTAATATCTTCTTATTATTCTTTTCTGATGTGTTTGAGCTACATACAACCTTTCCACAGCATTAGCATGATGAAACACTTTTTAATTCCTCACTGGGATGTTCACAAGAAGACATTTGCTGACTGTATGTATTTGTTTCATGAACATCTGTATGATGCCTCCTCTTTTTCTTTCACCCACACATTTCTATACCAGCTCATCTTTGATTCAATTAAATCTCATCATTTTAGACGAGGATATAAGCTGGGCTGCAGTGCCAGCCACGTATGTACCTAAGTGATTTCGCATAAGGTTGTGTAAGAGAAGTCAAAGTGGGATATGGACCTGTCCTTAAGTTTTTGTGCCTTAGTGCTTGTCTTGTTGCAGTGAATAGTCATCAGCGTACTGAAAGAGGCACTTGGGAGGAAACCAGAATATGCTATTGGCAAAATACACAGCATGCCTTCCTCTTAAACACAGCCTAACTTCCCAGTCCAATGAAATGCACAACTCTGTTTGTGCTTACCTGTAGCAAGGATGATTTTGATAGCACAGCTCAAAAATAGAAGTCAGTACATACAATCAGTGTGGGGATTTCTTATTATCTGGAATGTCCCATATCAAGCTCATCTTTGAAGTCATGTAGGAGTGTGAAGAAACGGATCCTCTCAGCATATGAAGCTCTTTGCAAACAGTATGAAGGTCTAGCAAGCTGGGAGCAAGTGAAAAGGAAGAGGGTAGGAGTAGAAAACAAACAAAAAACCCACACTAAAACAGCCCCAGTCAGGTCACTTCTCCAAAGACATTGTGTTTGGGCCAAAACCAATGCTTTTTGTAGAGCACACACCTGTAGGATAGGGACTGCAGCCAGAGAGGAGCCGCTGGAAGCAGACATACAACTCTTCAGGGAAAAATCATTGCCTCAACTGCATGTGAGACTGGGTCAAGAACCTGGAAAACCACTTTAGCTGCTGTTACACTGGAGTGTGGCTTGTGTATAGTCATGCTAGGCATCACCAGAGTACAGAGTTTCACTCAGTGTTTGAAGGCTTTAGAGTGTAGGCAAACAGCACCCCTTACCAAGCTGGCAAGGCTGAATTACAGAATGATGTTAAACCTGCAGCCATTCTCACTAACATATGCTTTAAGTAATTGCCCTGCAAGACTCACCTGGGAATGTAACTGTTCTCAGTGCCGTGGTGGGGTGGGAGGCATGGACACCCAGCCCCTGTACCTGCCCTTCTTACAGGGACATCCCAGTGCAGAGGTGAAGAGCCTTCCCTGCACCCTTTCAGTTGGTGGGTTTATCTGTGGGCTTTTTGTTTCCCATCTTGTAGCTTTTCTCTAGATTAGAGGTTATGTTTTACCTACATGACTACTGTGAAATCTAATGCTTACTATATGGGAAATGTAGTGATGATGCTACAAATTGTTAATACATGTATTCTGAATCATTCCTTCTATAGAAATGACAGGATTCGGGTCATAAAAGGCAGAGAAACCTTATTTATTCCCGGACATCTGGTATCAAATGAATGTGTTCACTTGAAGAAAAGTATCTCCCAGATTAAGGAGACAACAAACCTCATTTCCCTTTAACCAGCTGCTTTGCTCCATATGGGAGTGCTCCTTATGGGAGATACTCCCTATTTCATTGATCTTTGCTAGTGACTCCTCAACCAGTTTTCTTTTTCTGATAGCTTCTTTTGATACTTATTTTCTTTTTCTGATACTTCCTTGTTTTCTCTTTCATCTTTCCTCACTCCTTTGCTTTCAGACTTTCTCCACTGCTCAGAAATGTGCACAGTTAACAGCTCCATCCCTGTCACTTGTCACTGCTGCCTTTCCCAATCACCTGTCCCAGTTTCTGTGGACACCTCACATTGAATTAGTGGTGGGGGGAGACACTAAGCTTGGAGGCAGCAGTGGGGAAGGAACTGCATTTGTGGGCATAGCCTTGGGAGACCAAACCTACGTGATGAATGTTCTCAACACACATGGATGCTGGCAATCAGAGGAGATAAAAGCACCTATTGTTTTCCTTTCACACTCTAGACTCTCCCAGCGATATTTTTGCTCACTGTGTTTTTTTCTGCCTCAAATTATGCAATTCACAGGAAGCTTCCTCATATAAGAGATTGTTGAGAAAATAACTGTTTACACAAATCAGCTGCAGGCTTAAAGATGTTACACACTGAAAGAAGTCAGCTGCATCTTCTTGACAAATCCTGTTGGTTACACTACGCTAAGATGCTGAGACATTGAGTCCATTGAAATCTTCATTGTTTTCTGTTTCTAGCAACACTGAAACATACAGAAGATGGACAGAAGACTTGTCCTATGTTTTTATAAAAGTACCATTATGATTTACAAAACAGCACTCAGAGCAAAAAGCAAACATAGTCCATGTGAAGATTTGATGGTACTATTTTTCTATACTAGGGAAAATAAATAAATAAAATATTAATGGAAAATTATTTTTGTGCAGCCTGTGTAAGGCAATAAAAAAAAATCCCAGAAGTCATCAAGAAGAGCACCTTGTGCATTTCCTCTTTGAGGGACTCTCCACAAACTACTCATCTTCTTGAAATCTCAAACTGTGAACCATTGGAAATGGGAAGGCAAAGCATGAGGAAAATAAAGTTTTATAGATATAAGTAACACGTTATCTCTGGATGGCATCAAATTTATATCTGTTGACTATAGTTTGGCAAACTGCTTAGTCAATTCTCAGAAAACAATTTAGGAAATTTAAACAACCTCCAAATTTGGGAAGCCCAACCTTAATAGAATTGTCATGACAGACACCTCTTAAAGAAATTTCATTTTTAAATGCAGTTTTTCCACACTTTCATTCAGACACAAGTTTTAATTTTTTTTCCTTGACTTGGGTGACCTAGATTTCACCTAAGTTCCTAGAGTCCTTCTGGAGAAAGGGGGTTACAGCAGCTGCCCAAACCATGGGAGCTGACTTAGAAACTAAGCCAGACAGGCAAGCAGGAGCCTGCCATCCAGGTCAAAAACAATCTGGCTTAGTAAGTGTACTTCTCCAAACACAGAGGATTATACTGGGTTTGCTGGGGTTTTTTGTAGAGGAGGACAGTACTTCCAGAGTATTGCATTGCATGGTTTTGAAAGTAAAAATAAAATGTCCTGTCAAAGACCAGTGGAAAAGAGCTGAAACACATTCTATCTTTATATTTCTGCTCCACAGAAGTGTTAAACAAGAAAGATCTGCAGCACTTTCCACAGCATCCCTTTTCACATGTGCTTGGCTAAGAGGCCTCTGGCACCCCAGGCTGTGCTCTGAGTGCCACGAGAAACACTGACCCGGCTGGCTCCATGGTGTCATGGCCATCACACACAACCTTGGGCACTGCAGGCCTGGGTACTGAAGGCTCCTGAAGGTCATAAACTATGCTTACAAAAGTGATAAGGATATTTTATATTTAACTTTCCAGAGGGATCAGCACCAGCCACTTGCATGTCATGTGTCACCCCAGTGACAGCACCACTGAAGAGGCCACGAAGCCTTTTGCATGCGTGATCCCACCATGCTGGGGAGCCTTGGCTGAAAGCTCCAACCAAGCTGGGACTGCTGACAGAGAGCACAGCTATCACACCTACTGGGATTTATCCTCTGGGAACAACAGGCAGAGGTCCTTTTGATGACTGTCTGGAGAAGAATCTACTCTCCAGTGCTTCTGCTCCTGCTCTGCAAAGTAGCTGGGGAAGAAACATGTCTTTTGTCTTCACTGATCCCCAGCACATCTGTAGTAACCCCTCATGGCGCCATCACAGTGGCACTGAGCATGAAACTGTTTGCAAGATGGGATTCGGCCCTGCTGAAGCACAGATACTAAAGCTGCGGATGATCTCAGCTGAGGATTCGCAGAGAGAAGGGCAGCCTTAATCTCCCTCAGGAACACAGACAGAGTAATGTAGTTGGAAATAGCAGCACGCACACAGTAAACAAGCACAGCATTAGCTGCTTCCATCCATGTGCCAGCACTACCTGCCCAGTGCAAGGGGCATCTCAGGCCCATGACACCCACCACACGAGCCCCAGGCACTCAGTTTCCCTGCCAAGCACCAGCTGTGTCTTTGCTGTGTGCTTGCTGCCTATCCTTGCAGAACTTCACCTCTATCACAGGTTGTAGCATTATCTGCTCTACACCGGCAGCTCAGCAACCTGGGAAAGACGAAATCATCTGCAGCAATCAGCCACTGTCCAGGAAGAAGAACATGCTGTCCTGAATTGACCAGAAGTTCAGCTAAGCTCTTAGTGGTCAGCACACTGTCACTGATGCTTCCACTGCTTACTGAAATACTTTTATAGCCTGTTCTTGCTGTCTTAGCATAGCAACTGAGTATCTTAAGAGAAGCTGCCTTTTTACAATTTGCAAATTTGTTTCTAATGCTCTAAATTGCATTAAGGAGAACTAAAGGAATGGGATTATCACCAGCTCAGGCAGAGGTTCACTGCTGACAGGGCTGTTTCACAGACTGTGTCAGACCGAACTTCCTCCACTTGTCAGTGCCCTTTGCTCATGAGAGGTTGTGACAGATCACTGCCGGCCATGGAAAAGTCAGCTTTAACCTGAAACAAATCCAGGGAGAGCTTATGGGGTGGTTTGTGCAATCCAGACAGGGGACACCTGTAGTGTCCACATTAGGATGCTACCTGCATCAGCAGAAGGAAGCTGCCGCTCTAGGCACCAGTGGGAGAAGCAAATCTATCCACACACCTCAAAACCATGCATGGAACAGAGCGAGTCCTTAAGGCAGTCTCCAACCTCAATCACAGAATGGTTTAGGTTAGAAAAGACCTTTATAGCCATCTAGTCCAAGCCCCTTGCAAGGACATCTTTCCCTACACGTGGTTACTCAGAGCCACATCCAACCTGGGCAATGAACACTTTCAGGATGTGGCATCCACAGCTTCTCTGGGCAACCTGTTCTAGTGCCTCACCACTCTCACAGGAAAGAATTTCTTATGAATATCCAATTAACCCCACCCTTTAATGGTTGTTTAAAGCCATTCCTCCTTGTCCCACCACTATACTATCCTGTAAAACATCCCTCTCCAGCTGTCTTGTATGCCCCTTTTAGGTACTGGAAGGTGCTGTAAAGTTTCCCCCAAGCCTTCTCTTCTCTACCACTGATCATCTTCCTGGCCCTCCTCTGGACTCAATCCAGAAACACCACAGCCTTCTTGTGTTGGGGACCCCAGAGCTGGATGCAGCATTCCGAGTGGAGCAGAGCAGAGCAGAACAGAGGGGCAGAATCCCCTCCCTTGCCTTGCTGCCCACACTGCTTTTGACGCAGCCCAGGATATGATTGTCTTTCTGGGTTGCAAGTGCACATTGCTGAGACATGCCCAGCTTTCCATCCACCAGTTCCCCCAAATCTTCCTCTGCTCTCAATCCCTTCATCCCCCAGCCTGCACTGATACTGGTGGCTGCCCTGATCCACTTGTAGCACGTTGCACTTCACAAGCCTCACATGGGCCCAAACCTGTCCTCAACCTTGTCAAGGCCTCTCTGTATTATTCTTGCTAACATGGGTGCAAATAGAGGGCTGGTTCTGCTTTTATTTCTGCACCAGTGAGGTTTTAGACCCCAGCAGCTTAAGTGAGAGAAGACCTCATCTTCAAAGCCAGCTCTGCAAGCCTGGCACCCCACACTGCCCCTGGACGCATTGTCCCCTCTGTGGCTTCAGAGACATTCTTTGGCACCCAGCAGTGACAGCTTTGCACAGAGCATGGCAGGCTCCCAGGAGGGGAACAGACATTGCTTTGTCTCCTCACCCATCACCCATGGGTTCCTGTGGATGCCAACACACAGGACTGCCTGCTGATGCCCTGCCACATCCATATCCGGATAAGCTGGGCTGCCCAGCCAGGTACTGCAGGAGGGGTGACTGCTCAGAAGTGGAGAAGTGATGCTGACAGCTCACTGGAGGGGACTGCGATGTCCTGCTCCTGCAGACAGGAGCAATAATGCAGGAGGGTCAACCTCTTCTCCTTCTAACTCTGACCAGCAATGATGGAGACTGGCTCAGAGCCTGGGTCAGCTCTCCTCTGCTCAGGCCACCAGCCAGTGGTGACAGCATGAGACAGGAAATGCAAGGGGTTCATTGGGGCTTAAATTGACCAGGCATTAAATCATCCCTCATTAGCAACTAAATGATTTCACAGATGTCCCTGGCTATACTTTGAAAGGGATAAACCAGTGATTATTGTTAATCGTAGCAGGACTCAAGTAGTGGCATGGAAGTGGAAGTTGTGGGCTGGCACTGGCACTGCCCCTCCCTCCACATCCACCACAGACAACAGAGCCATTTCACATTTGTGCTCCTCACTGCTGCTCTTTGATATTTGATCATCAAGTTATGTTAAGTAATCCTGGGACAGCCCAGGTGCAAGTTATGCTTCTTCAGATACAGACCCAATTGCTGAAATTGTTCTTGGTTTTGATCAATTAAGTTTTTGACATTGGCTGAGCCAATTAGAAAGAATAGAAAAAACAGCATGTCTGATGTTAGTTTAACAATACCAATCTCTGTTCTCCATCCTCCCATTATTCCATTACTTTTCCCTCTCTAAGGAGCGCATAGCTCCTTATTTGGGATTAATTTATGAACAAAAATGTTACATTTCATCAATCATGCTCTCAGTTTTTTTAATTGAAGTCCTTTATTCTTGCTTGCCATAAAAAAACGCTTGCTGTGCTATTGTGTGAAACTACAGAACAAAATATGCTCCTTTCTAATGTTTTTACTTCTTTTTGTTTCATTGCTTACAAACCCCTTTATAGAAAATAAGTTTCTTCCCTGATGTAAGTCACTCTATGTGGCAGTTTCCAGCAGTGTAAGAAACCTTTCTGAGCTGCAGTTCCTGGCACCACTGATGTTACCCACAAAAGTAAGTTCACCTTTTTTATGTTCGGTGACTTCCCTAAGTTAAAGGTTTCTTCTTTCATATGGATAAAGTGCTGCACAAACATTTGTGTGCATGTGCATCTATCTGTTTAGGTGTGTTCTGTGCTTACCCACATACACTCAACATGAGTGCACTACGACTAAGATTTCCCATTCCACACATTTGAGATGATTGCTTTGTTCAGACCATGAGCAGAAAAAGAAACTGCACACACCCAGTACTCTGTAACCCGTTAGTCACATACACCAAAGCCACCTTACAGCTTCAACACATCAGCTGCCCCTGGACATTATTTCCTTGCCCAGAAAAAACTGCTGAAACAAGTACAATCTAAACTGGCTTCAGATGATAAGAAACCAGAGGGAAAAGTCAACCATAAAAAAAACAAGTACAGAAAATGTGCCTGAGTCCTTCGAGAGAGTGCAGGAAGGAAAGAGGACACAATTCCAGATTTGCATCCCTTGCTTTTAAAGTTGAATTTTAAAAGGGACAAGAAGACTTTTAAATGGCTTTCTTGGGCACAGGATGGCATGGCAACATTGCTGACCTTGGCTGGAGAAAATTTTGATCCTCAGAGAGGGCCCAGAGTCTCCTCTGACAGAGGGTACCACTGCCACCATCACCAGTACTCCAAAGGTGACAGTACTGTCACAGCAACCACACCACTGCTCTGGATGTAATATCCAGGGGTAATATTCCTTGGGAGGGCTCATTTTCGTAGCTGAGGTACTACAACAAATACACAAAAGTATGGCACTTTGAAGGAGAAAGGCATGACATTTCTCCAGGTGGCTTTCTATCTCTATTTAGTTTGAAGAAATTCCATTTTGAATTTCAAAAGTCTCCTGATAGAGGGAGCAGTGGATAGGGGAGAGCTAAGTTAGTCAAAAGTGCATAGTGAGTCCCTGCAGTACCTGCTGGAACAGCTCCTCCACGCAGGTGCGTTAACTATGCTTGACCCCCTCCCTACAAGTACAATCATGTCATGTCATGTCATGAAATGATACATAAGGCTCAATAGCAGATGCAATTCTATGCTTTGGAGTATTTTGCATACTACACAGACTATTAATCTTCCATGGGCAGGCAGGTGAGGAATGGTGCTTTTTTTAAAATTTTTATCCAAAGTAAAACTGAGTTCTGGGTAGGAAGGGGGTATATTGTTTTCCCTTTCATTAAGAAAAGCATTTTGGAGATGGATCTGATGAAGCTGTTGACCTTCCATGTTGAAAAGATTTCAGTTTGGGTAAGAAATAACCTCTTTAAGCACCACTTACATTAAATTTCACTCCAAACTTAATCAAACAGAGATGTGCTGTTTGAAAAGTAATAGTACGGTCATGCCATTTGAAATGCAGCAGTTCATCTTCATGAAGTAACTCTAAGACAGGAAAATGCTAGTCACAAAAGCAAGCAATTAGAGGGTTCAGTGAAACTGAAAAGGGTAGGGCAGACAGTGGCGGGGGGGTCAGAACAAGGGTAGGATGATTTTTACAATTTCCAATGCAGGTAGCTTCACTAGGGGCCTTGTTAGAGGAGGTCTTACACAGAGCGTAGCTCTCTGAAAACTGCTGAAATAAAATTATGGTGATTTGAAGGAGAGAGACAGGGAAAATGCAAGCTTTTAATATTCAGGAGGGTCAACTTGATGTTACTTACTTATTTATTTATTTATAGGCAACTTTATTTGTAATGTCAAGTTGAGCGCTCAAGAGACCCATTCTGGGATCTAGCAATATGTTTGCTTTGATTGTAACTGTGAGATATTTTTAAGCAGAGCAGAAGGAACCGTGTGGTAACCTTGCCTCATGCAAGCACCACATTTGCAGAAGCTTAGAGAAGTATTTTTGTCCTTGGAAAGGTGCACACTTATTTTAGCTGTTAGTTCCTATATTAGAAATCATCTTTTCCTGTAAAAATGCTTTGAAGTAATAGAAAGCAGAAACAGTATCTTATAGTCAAGCTTGGTTTCCATAAAGAAGCTGCAGATGACAGCACACTGCCTGAGAACCCAAGAGACCCCAGGCTTCCTTCCTCCCTCTTCTATAAGTTTCCTGTCTTGTCTTGTCAGTGGACTACTTCTGTTTTCTCTGTTTCTTTGCCTATCAGTACAATCTCTTGGGGATGTTTTGTGACTTAAATCATTTGCTTTCAGGTCCTAGGATGAAAGGCTCCATGAAAGTCCAGTGATAAATACAGTCAAGATTGCAATTTAATTAAAGTGCTCCAATTATTTAGGGAAGGAAAAAATATAAACCAGAAGCTGCCAGATGTTCTTTGCAGCCTTTTTAAAATTTGTCTGTCAATAAATTAGCAAGAGTTTGTGCTCCTGGAAAGTTTTCTTCAGTTTTCAGTCTCTTCTTGCATCCCCTGTTCAAGAGAAATCCAAACCAGCAGTACTTCTCTGAACAGCTATGTGAATAATTTTTCTTCAGACCCGTGGCCCTACATAAAAAATATTGATACAAACAAAAAAAAATTTACTGATGTTTACTCTGGGATAGACATCACCATGAACTTGTTATTCAGCCCTGGGAAGACATATCTAAACACCCTCCTTTAAAATGCAATCCAGTCATGGACAAAAGGATGCACCACAGGGACAGAAGGGAGAATCATAGAATCACAGAATGGTTTGGGTGGGAAGGACCTTAAAGATCATCTAGTTGCAAACCCGCTGTTATGGGCAGGGATACCTTCCACTAGACCAGGTTGCTCAAAGCTCTGTCCAACCTGGCCTTGAACACTTCCAGGGATGAAGCATCTACAGCATCTCTGGGCAACCTGTTCCAATGTCTTACCACATTCATAGTTAGAATTTCCTCTTAATATCCAATCCAAATCTCTTGTCTTTCGGTGTAAAGCCATCATCCCTTGTCCTGTCACTACATGCCCTGGTAAGAAAGCCCTCTCCAGCTCTCTTGTAGGCCCCCTTTAAGTATTGACACAATAATGTCTCCCCAAAGTCTTCCCTTCTCCAGGCTGAACAACCCCCAGCTCTCTCAGCCTGTCCTCACAGGAGAGGTGTTCAATCCCTCTGACCATTTTCACAGCTCTCCTCCTGACTCACTCCAAAGCTCTGTTTTTCTTGTGCTGGGGACCCCAGAGCTGGATGCAGTACTCCAAGTAGGGTCTCACCAGAGCGGAGGGGCAGAATAACCTCACTCAACCTTCTGGCCCTGCTGCTTTTGAATTGTGAATTTATTGTATCCAAGTTGGAAAGAGTAAAATAAATGCTCTGAATACTGCTGTGCTCAGTGTTGTGTATATGGTCCTAAATATGTTATTCTCTATGGGTTGCTATAGAATCATAACTCAGAAGACCATGGTATGGTGCAGCGCGGTTCACAGTGCAGGGCAAAGCTGTGTCCCCACATCCTGTGGCGTACAGGACATACACTGCACTGCCTGGCACTAATGTGGGTGCAAGGAGCTGCCTTAGGCTCATGGCAAATCCATGGCCACAGTGACTTATCTGACATTTACTGGGTTTGCCATTGACTTGATGTTGCACAGATGAAAAATGCGAAAAGAAGGGCTGGGATCAGCAGTTGTACCCCCTGCACGACCAACAGGCTGCGCAGTCTGCACCGCTAACAACAGCTGCCTGAGCTGGCTGTCTGCTCCCTCTCCCCTTTAGAGGTGATGATGTCTGAGATTAGAGAGGAATGACCGAAATTCCCCATAGTGACCTCCCTTCAAAGACAGCCCTATGAAGTACTGGCTTACGAAAAAAGAATGGTTGGTCATTTTCTCAGCAGAGAATGTCTTTGAAGAGTAGCAATGGCACATAGCGGGGAGACAGCAATGTTTCACTTTGGGAGGTCTTTCTGTTTAGTTTAGATGTTATGGATAACAACCAGGAGACTGGGAATAGACTAGGGAACACACAAACCTTTGATTATAACTAAATTCCTGCCTATTAATGATAGTTTAATTTATTTTGATGGGGCTTTTGGCTTTCTTTGGGATGTCCTAAATATTTACAGCAGGCCTCAGACTCTGAAGTGGTCTATGCAGCACGTCCTGCTGGTCTGAGGGTCCAAGGATGTGTGCAGTGCCAAGAGCCTCCTTTACTGAGTGCAGGCTCTATCACCCCAGGAGCTGTTGATTTCAAGCTTATAGACACTAAGTAGTAGGGTTCCTTTCTCTTGAAATTAATCAACCTGGATCAACAATGTGTTGGCTATACTTGCTACTTAAAAACCTTTTATGGTCACACATGTTGCCCTGTTTGTTACTTCCCAGCTTTCATACTTCCACCTTTTCACAGCAACCAACCTTCTAGCAGCTCCAGGACCCTATCTATTTCAGGTTTCACATGTGGAGGCCCTTGCATAAATCATCTCTGGCCTCCAGGCTCCCATTACCTATAAATTCACCTCACAAATCAATCAAAGTCTTCATCTGCAAACCTCTCAGTGTCTTAATATATGGTATATTACCATTATATCTCATCTCTTCATAGCAGCCCTTGCCAGCCACAGTTCAGGTACTAAACAACCACAGACACAAAAGTTTCTGTTCTCAAAGGGCTAGAGAAGAAACTTTTGAGAACAGGCCGAAACTTTGTATTTCCTTCCAAGGAAGACGTCTTTGTGTCTAAGTGTGATTGTAAAAGTGAATCAAATGCCAAGTAATATTCAGAAAAATCCACATACAAGCCCACATACTTGTTACTAAGGGGGAACACATTAAACCTCACTCCATTTCCTCAGACTCCTCCTTCACAATTCCCAGTGGTACTTCAGTTGGCAGAGATGGACACTTTGAAATGGGTAGCACGGGAGAACTTTTTTTAGTACCAGTTGAGACTGATTTTCTCCTGCACTTTTACTGTCAGATTGGTAAAGGCAGACATAAGCCCCACATGCATCTATTTGAAATTTCGCACACATGGTTTAATTGCTGTTTCAGTTAGGCTAATTTTCAAACCTTTCCCCATTAGCTTGCTTGCTCTAAAAGGGTACAGCTGAAGGTGACCCTACAGAGGTCACTGCAGTTTCCTTTTCTTACTGCCTCATAGCTCTTTACACTGAATTTCATTAGTACCTACTAACTCAATACACACGGTCTAAGTAGGTCATTCTGAATTTAGTTACTGCCCTCCTTTTGTATAAACCCAACCTTGTTATGCTTCTGTGGCTATGCTGAGCTGCACTCACCAGGGAGGGATCGCTGTAGGGTCTAAACCTTCCACCCAAGATCACCGTCAGCCCAAGGAGGGTAAGGTCAATCTCACTGACCTCTCAGCAAGCTACAGCCACTGTCACAAAGTCCCTAAGACTGACACAAACATCATATAAAAGAAAGCTGATCTGCATTGCACGAAATGAAGAGGAGAGAATGCATCCATCCCAAGCCTGTGGCTAAGGATAGACAGTGCACCATGTCTGCTCTAGCACTGTAATAGTTTCACCACTTAGCTGTCAGTATCATTCTTTAACACAGATTTTGATTTTCCAGCCAGATCTCCAGGCAGCAGACTGGTACTTGAAATTTAGTTGCTCTTTCTTTGCAGAACGATTACACATCTTTACATTCAGGCTTTTGCAGGCCCCCTCATAAATTTGACACATTAGTTGGTTTGACTTTCTGCTCCATTGGTGACACGTAACAAATTCATCCCAGCCTAACTGGTGATTACACCACAGTTTGTACAGACCTCAGGTGGGACTGAAAATTACACAGCAGAAAGTGTTAAAGTATCAGAGTAGATGACAATCAGGGAGACAACAGCCCTGGTAGGGCTGACTGATTTGGAGTGGAAAACCAGATTCGGTCTTCATGAAACAGAAGAGTTTGCAGGTGTCAGCTTTCCAAGATGTCGTTTAAGCCTTTGGCCTCCAAATATTTTTGGTTGCTCAACCCCTCTCAGTAAAGAATCTTTGAACTAACTATTAGGTACGTCATAACACGCACACAAAAATAGAAATGAAATAAAAAGGATTAAGTAAACACTGTTTTAAAACTAAAATTTTCTTTTTTATTAATGGTACAAAAGATATTTTCTTCCTGCACCCCAATGGACTGTCTTGCACATTGCCTCAAGCGCGTACCCTGCCACTTGGAAGACCACTGTTGTACCCTAGCAGGCCAACATGAAGGAGTGAATCCACACAGCAAGCTGTTGAAAGCTGGTTAGAAGGGGAAAGGGACAAAAATAGCACTGTGCAATGAACACTGTGCTCATGTACTACATGTCTCTGGCTATTCTAGGGTTGAGAGCAGCACAGCTTCTGAAACAAGATCTTCATTAACTGCTCTTCTCAGGGCTCATTATCCACAGATGTTATTGGCACTTTCCAGTGCCAATGCAGACAGCTGCAAACTGTTTTCCAAGAGGGGCAGCAGGAAGAAAATGCGCAGGCCCAGGGAGGGACTTTGCTGGTCCTGGTTTTACAAAAAGGAACGTAAGGTGAAAAAGCCCATTCTTAGGCACTTAAGCAAGCAGTGTGTAGAGTGACACGGGTCAGACCTGCCAGACCCTGCCGTTGGGCAAAAGGATACACAGGTGGCAGGTTTGGGATCCTTAGTGCAAAAGGCAGAGCTGCAGAGATGGCAGAGTGCACTCAGCAGTACAAGACAAGATGAAGAAAAACAGAGGAACAGCTTGCTAGCATGAGACCAGTCTCGTCCCATATTTCAGTCAGACATCAACCAGCAATAAGTGCTTAAGGCAAGAGCATAAAGGACAACCCAAGTATGAAGCAGTCCTTTCACTAGCATGCAATCTGGAAATCCACAGTTTATGGGTTTAGGTGCATGCAGACCACGCAGTGTTTCCTGGTAGTGTCAATTTAACATGCCTAATCCCTTTCTAGACTTGCTGGTACTTTTGTTCACTTCAGCCCTATAGCAAATTTGCAATTAAGAGTGCAAACTGCAGGCAAAGTAGCACAGGTAGGTAGCACTAACAGCCAGCACTGGTACTGCTTCCAGAGGGACCTTACTGATCACTTCCTAGTGATGGTGCAGCTTCAGCAACAGCTTTAGCATCCCCTCCCCTAGCCAGTGCAGGGACTCCAGTCATGTTGATCTGAGTGTCAGTGGGTAAATTCTGCTCCTGAACACATTATACAGCAGAAGCATACATTTACCTGGAGAGTTTCCAACACTCAGCTCTTCTGAAATGGATAACAGTTTTTTAATACTGAACCAGTGTACCTAAGCTAAGATCTTTCAATAATGTAGCCCTCAGTTTCAATTTAATTAGTTCATTCTGAAGCCCCTAAACACAATTGCTTAATTTATTTTAGGTAATGTTTTTGGTTTACAGTCAGTTGGTGTTAAATAGGAAAAAAAAATGCAACTAACAGTCCCTTTGGGAGGGACTTGACTTGTTTATTTTCTTTTAACCATGTTAATTTCTAAAAGTGGACAAAGTAGTGCCATACTTGCTAGTACTGTGTGCTGAGCTGTTGTATCACACTGTAGTTGTATTCAGAAGCTTTGTTGGTAGAAGTGTAACAAGTCTTGGCAATATTTCATCTCCTTTCATACATCAGTTGTTTTCTGTGTCTGGTCTAAACCCAAGATTTCTGCTACCGAGGCCACCTTCTTCCAGGTTAAAACAGATCTGCACCACTCATTTCCACCTCAGGACAGAGTGGGAAATTTCAGCCTGAAAACCAAAACCTTTAGTTTCTACAAGATCACACCCTGCTTAAACTTCAAGAAATGCTTCAGGAAAGGTTTTTACAATGCAACATTTTATCCAATTAAACAAGAAATTAAGTAATTCCCTAGAATACTTCTTTAGGAAAATTAGTGGGACTCCTCAGAAGTGAATTTGCAAGAGTAGTGGAGAAGCCCTGACACCTCACCAGCTACTTCAGCAGGCACCAGTGGGCACTCAATGCTGGTGATCCTGCAGCCACTTGGCATCTCCCACTGCAGATCAGCTGCCAGAGGAGCACACCAGCACTTCCTTTCATTCACATCTCTCCAAAATAAAAAACTCCCCTCAAAATAGCCCCAGTTGAGCAGCCTGGTCCACCAGACCTGTCTGTTGAGCAGGTGGCAGGCAGGAGGTATCCAGACTTTCCATCAAGTCACTTCAGTCACTGCTGCTGCTCTCCAGCAGTCTATAGTGACAGATGGCCTGGGAGATAAATCCCCTGTACGTGTCATGCCACAAGCAGCATATGCCTGTCCAAGAGGAAAAGCAATGTTTGCTTTTTCCCTAGTCATGGTGAGTCCTTGTTCCCAAAGGCTTTTAAAACTATGGAAATTTGAAAAAGGCAGAGAGAAGGGGCAAAGAGAAGGGAACAGAGGAAACGACCTCTCTGACTTCTATATTTGTTGCAGTTGGTTGCAGTATTTTTCTCCTGAGGACTTTATGAGCATCAATTCAGTCATGACCAGACAAATGAACTGCAACGCAACCCACAGAGATGAGAGTCAAGTGGGCTGCTGGCAGTATTATGATATTTGGTTCTAAGAAATGTATAGACACATAAACCAGAGAGCTGGTATAAACATAATCATGGTAGGAGGGAGAGGCAGGTGACATAATCAAGCAGCTGCACTGTCAGAAGAAGTTTATATAAATCTTTGATCCGTTATACCATCCCACAAACATTAGTCCCTCTCATCAAGTTGTGACTGTGCTGCTAGAAGATGGGGTGAGCAGTAAGAAATACATTTTTGGAACTGGTATTAAAACACTACTGAAATGCCGTGAATGCAAGACAAACAGGTGTCTAACAATTTGGTCATTATGGAGTTTTCTTATAGAACTGTTGTGTCAGTTCCATTTAATATCCGATTGTAACCTTCTCTGAATCCAGTGTTCCTTGGAAATGAAACAGGCGTTGCTTCCTCACAAGCTTTTGGCCAAGATTAGCATCACACTCATTTCACATCAGTCACACACTTCACTGGGGGCACATGTCCTGCCTTTTTCCAGGGGGAGCAGGGAGCATCAAGTAAATCTTTCCCATTCAAATGTCTCCATGCTCAAGTAACTTACATTTTAACAAATGCAGACATGCTAAAATGCTATGGCAACACTGAGGTTGTGACATAGAGGAAGTGGAGCAGTAAATTCAGCATGAAGGATTACACATAGGCCACTCCTTCTGTTACAAAAGAAAACCATGGGGCCATGACCGGGCGTACAATTAGTCCCAACACCCAGATATCCCACTCGTGCCAATTCATTTTACTACGTAAGTGCTATTTAGTGGCTCTGTAATGCTTTGTCACCTGGTTTCCTAGGATAATTTTCAATGTTATGGTTCACTCCCTCCTGTTTCTCATATAGCCTCAAGGCAGATCATACCCTGAGGTAGCTCACTCCCATCAGCAAAGGAAAGCTAGAAATTTCTATTATGCAGACCTCATGCTTCTCAGCTACTTTGCTTGCTAGAAGCATTAACAAGTTTTTATCAACAAAATTAAGGGCATGTCCTAGTCTGGGTTACAGCATGCCAGAGCACCCTGCAGCCACTGGTTTCCCAAGAAAGTGGCTCCTCTATGGACAGCAAGGGGCAGGAGAGTACGCCTATCTTCTCCTGTGGTCTGGACTGAGCTGTGCTGTTGATTAGCTAGCTAAAAGTTTCGCTGATCAAGAAGATGTTTGTAAGATACAGGCAAAGCTGTAAGTACATCCTCTACATCCTGTGCCTACAGACAGACCTCCCTAATGTCTTGGGCAGAGGCTATGGAGATATATATTTTAGAGGACATGTCATATAATACTCTACAAGAAGTTGAAAAATATATTCTCAATGACAAATGACCCACTTGTTTGCTTCACTAAACTAAATTTCACGTGACTGACTGAAATGGTTAGGTATGAGAAGTCCTGAGGTTGAGCTCACTGAGGAACAACTGGGTGAGGTCACCTAGTTTGTTTGGGTTTCAGTCATAGAGGTGTGCACTGTCATATTTCACATACACCTAACCTCTAAAACATCTTGTTCCTTTTTCTGCTCTCCAACACTCTTTCAGCCAATTTAGTTGCCTCCAATTTTTGCAACAAAAATTCACTCTTTGGCAGTGTTCAGGTCAGAGTAATTTTTCTGCTCAAACTACCACATTTGATTATGGAGTTTGGTAACTACTAACCCATTTTCATGCTAACTAGCAACACTGACAATATTGTATAAGATTTAAAACGCACAACTCTAAACCTGCATACTGCATTTTAATTCATATCTGAAACCACTGCTGTAGCTGTGTAACTGGCCCCAGTATTTTGCTGTGGACAAAGCCCTGCAGCCACTGTCAGTGCTAATTCATGGTATAGTGATTCAATGCCAAAGATTTCGACTGTACTGAGAAGCACTGCTGAGACTGTATTTTCTTGGTGCAGTGCAGGTTGCTTAGTGACCTGTCACCAAAACAAATGCAATCACTCGTATATTTAAAGAACAGCCTTTTCTGAAGGGTCCAGCATTTTGCAGGGACACCTGTTACTTGCATGCTTGAAATTTCTGTCTTAAAATTACAGGCTTGATGTCGTACTAAGGCTGGTTAACACTTTTTATAAAGAAGTTGTGCAACATGTGTGCAATCCTCTCTGACTCATCTCACACAAGAGCTGGTTAAATCACACTTCAGTGTGCAAGTCGTCAGACTGACTGCAGGAGCAAGAGTCAGTAAAGACCAACTCTTTCCCAGACACATGGCAGTTTATATGTTTATTTCGTATTTCTCCATTGGTGGTGGAAGCTGAACGTAAATGGCACATTTTCTATCAAAATACACCATTCAGTTGCATATGAACAAGGACATGGGGCAGTATCTGAGGGAGAGGGTTTCCCACCAGCTGGAACTCAAGTTGTCCTGAGTCATCAGATCACCCCACACAGCCACAACAGGGCTGAGTACTGAAGTCCCCCTCATGCAGTGGGAGGGCTCTGCCCTGGAAAGGTCATGCCTCATATTTTGTGGCTGGGGATTAAGTGATGAACTCAAAGATTGTGTGGGCAGGTTGGAGGTGCATGGCAGCCAGTGTAAGCTCTGGTAGAAGAAGGGTCCAGGTGTACTGGCTTGTTTCTCCTTACACTTAACTCCAAAATTAGCTGAAGTCTCAGTAAATACTAGTTGAGTAATAAATTTATGTAATAAGGCTTCAAGTATCTGTAACAACATAGTGAATGTCAACAAAAGAATGGGAACTTAAGAGTCACTGATATCCATGCCCACACCTTATCCTTCTCACTTCAGCCTGTCACCCACAAAATATAAAAAGCCTCAAGCCTAACAAAATAAAAATGAATAGAGATTAGCATGCCTATCATATCTGATGGTGGTTTTCTTCTAATTTTAGAGCTTGAGAAACATTCCTAAAGTTGTCTTAAACAAGCTGTGCCACCCTTTCTTCTAGGCTTTTGATGTCCTATTTGAAACGTGAAGGAGCCAATTTTTTAAGAATACAGAAAATTTTTACAGAATACAGAAAATATATTTCTTTGTATGTTTAAAGCAAGTCTTTCCCATTTACTTCAGCTCCATCCGTAAAGATAAGACGGGTTTCCAACATCAGGTATCAAGTAGGTAAGCATCTGGGAAGTGTGAAATGCCCAGGGAAGTATAACTGCCTGTAAGAATTTAGGCAGAAATCACTTGCTTTGCATCACCAAACTCATGTAACAGAGTCGTGTCATCCCACTGGCCTGGGCAGCAGTCAGTCACCTTAACCACAAGGCTATCCTTTTGCTTTTCCTGCAATTGTCGGGCCCTTTTGCTACAAATATCTCAGCTCCTGCAACAGCAGCTTCCTGACTCACACCCAGAATCACATCCTGTCCAAGGAACGAGGAAGGGTTTTGTGAATAAATAACTTGATCATATAATTATCAGCAGCTTGATCAGCCATGTGCATGTGGGAATACAGAATGAGACTGCTGGCAGTCCATACTGAATTTTTAATTGTTTGACTTTGTCATTATATTTTCCCATTAACTTTACTCTTCTCCATAATTATATACACCCTTGTCTATCCACACAGAAGAATTACTAGAAAAAGCTGTTCAGAGAGAGGGATTAGATGATTCTGGAAGAGGTGTAGAGTCAGAGGGGTGAGGGCAAATGGTACTTGGAGTACATCTGGTGGCTGAAGAATAGTCAGTGACAAGTAAGCATAAAAGAGAAATGAGACCAATATGGACAATCAGAAAATGCTGAGGAAGGAAACCTGCAGTTTGGTGATCTATTAAATTAATATTAGGGGAAGAAATGCACAAATCCAAATAGATAATGTGGCCCTGGACAACCTGGTCTAGTGGGTGGCATCCCTGCCCATGGCAAGGGCTTTTGGAACTAGATGATCTTTAAGGTCCCTTCCAACTCAACCAATTATATTCTATGATTCTATTCTATCTCAAACAATGCTTACAATTTACAGATAATGTGTTCATGGAGCTTACTCTCCAGAGGCTGGTGCATTGAGCCAGCCAGGAAAAAAAGCAGAAAGACTCCATACATTGGTCTGACTCTTGTGTAACAGTTTTACTCTGAAGAGCATAAATGAGAAGTTTTTTTCTCAAAATATGCAGCAGAGAGGCTAAATGATCCTATAAGAAACATTTATGATCAAGATTTTCAACAACTAACTGGATAAAGTGCTGAGGGAACCTGACCTAGCTTCACAGCTGGCCACGCTTTCAGACGGAAGTTGGACAAGAGACATCCTGAGGTCCCATTCAGCCTAGATTATTCTGTGAAAGACTAACTAATGGCACCAACAGCTAGAAAACATGCAGTGTCTTATGTATGCTTAGCATTTGGCTGACAGTCACACATAAAGTACATTTCCAGTCTCCTTGACAGCAGTGAAGCTACTCAGAGGAAGAGGTTGAGCATGAGCACGTGCTTAGATATCAATCTGGTTTGATGGGCTGTGATACTATAAAATACACTGTTTCAAAGACACTCTGATTTTTAAGTTTCCAACAGCATAACAAGGATGAAAATTGGCTGAAAAGCACAACTATAGTTAGCCTAATCAGAAGTTCTCTGTAGTCTGTGACAATCTTTTATAATATAAAATGGATTAATATGCCTGGCAAAATTTCACTTTGCACAGCTGCATACACAGTGAACTCCTATCTCCGTGGGAACAGTTTAATCCTATTTCAACATATTATTGCTTGATAAGAAATGAGAACACCAATAACTCCAAACCTTGCAGCTGTAAAATCCTCCCAGGAACAAGAGAGGACAAAGTAACCACAGGGCCTCAGCCCTGCACACTTTACAAGAACACTCTTTGGGGCTGAGGACTCTGTGAGCCTCTACAGTAAGGCTCCTGTAGAAGCATTTCCCCCATTTCCTATATCTGTGGTGATGCTACTACTGTCTCCATTTTGCTTCCTCATACACAAGGTGCAATATAATCAAAAAATAAAAAAATTAAAAAAGTCATCTGCTTCCATCCTTTTTGACTTGAGAAATTTCTTAACTTCGCAGGGGACCTGTGCCAGACTGCTGGCACAAGGGTCCTTCCCTGATTTATGAAGCCTTAATCCCACTGCTGGAAGGCAGAAGAATTCCCCGCTGCCGAGCCACTGTATCTCTCTCCTCCTCTACCCTTCATCAGTCAGGTGAAGGTTCTACAGTCTTCAATGCTGTCTGTATTGAAGTTAGCAAAATCTAGCAAATTTGATTCCATAGTACCTTGAAACGTTAAGAAATACCTTGAGTTCCTGGAGGACAAGGAGAGCCCCAGCAGCCTGTCATTGTAGCGCTTTGTTTGCATGACATGTTTTGATGATGCAAACTTCCCTGTGTCAAGCCCTTAATGCAACTTAGACCTCCCAGAGAAGACTCTTGACCACAAAGGGCAGAAAAATGGTTATTTTAGCTGGAAGAACACATTGCCACCAGTGAACTAGTGACTTCTGTACCAAAAGGAAAGAAGAAAGCAGCATAGGTACCCTTCCAAAGGAGGTGTTACCCTCACAGCTCATCTTTAATAATGTAAGCTAAAGGAAGTCTGCAGGAGCATTGTAGAGGAATTGCATGTGAGACAAGTGTGGATTCCTGGGGCAGCTGCATCTGGGCATTCTCACAGCACCAGGTGGGAGGCAGTGGGAATCAGGAAAAACAAGGAATGTGATGGCACCCTCCAAAGCTTCACTAAGTTTTGGGAGCCAGTGCACCACTATTAATAATCTTGACATTTCTTTGTCTTTCCTAGGAGCTTTAGCTGGTATTTGTATGCTAATAATGCTGTGTATCAGTCATCCTGAAGAGATGGCTGGAAAACAATTCCAAATGCCAAAGCTTCAGGTTGACTGCAAACAGGAGATCTCCACCACCAGTTCCGTCCTGAATACTAGCATCACAGCCACAAACAATAATGTCTTCATTTAATTTTCAAAAACACAGGTCAGAAGTTAAGGAGTACGCAAAGGGGATACTTGGTAGTTCTGCAACCTGCTGCCTCCATTCATTCCTGCTGTTGATAACTCGCAATTTGCACTGTTTCAGAGGTGCCTCTTCCCAGTACATGTTCTGCAGCACAAACCAAAGGTAGGGACATATTTTGGTAATAGCAATTACATACTGAGGTACATGCCAACTACATCATGCTCTCCCTACTGCAGCATTTCACTGAGCATGATGAAGAATTGCTGTGCTTTGACCTCTCTGACACTGGAGGTAAGACAATGTCCTGGTTAGAATGGCTGGGACCAATTCATCACTGGATGGGTGTGGCCCTGAACTGTGTATTCTGTAGCCTTCCATGCCATTTCCTGGAGACTGTTGTCAGTAGAGGCCTATGTTCCTGTCCTCATACCCTTTTATGGAATTCCCCGCTCTGATACCCTTTTATGGAATTCCCCCCTCTGAGGGAGGGACTGAGAACTCCCGCCTGAACTGCAGAATATATAAACTGGGAGTTTCGGAACCTTTCCACCACTCGTGGGATCCAGAGGAAGACTACAGACCACCGCTCTCAACCAGACTGAGACCACCCCCCTCAACTGGACTGCAATCACCACTTCTGACCAGACTGCAGCAGCTCTCCCACCAGCAGGTTTTTCCCCTCTCCCTTTACTTTGGACTCGGGGGGGGGGCAAGGTACACCACTTTTGTTCATACCCCAGGGTGCTGGGTTATACATTTTGGGTTTTGTGGGTTAAAACCAATTATCTGTCTGTATAATTGTACTTATTGTATTATTTTAATAAATTGTTATTCTGACTTATAAATCTCTCTTTTGAATTGAGTTCATTTCCCCTGCTGGTTAACTTTTAAACCAGCACAGACAAAGATATTGCTAGTCTTCATTTCTGTGTAGAATCAGACAAGTTCTCAGTTAAGTAGTTTTACAAGTGAGCTAATTAAGAAAATGGCATTTCGACTTTGCAGATAGTATGATCCTTTTGTGGCAAAACACAGTCGCTTTGTTACAGCTCTCTTTTACACACAGTAATTTCACTTAGAGAAAGAAAAAAATCCAAGTGGCAGAAGATTGTAAGAGAAAAAAATTCCTACAGAAAAACTTGAGTCTGTAGGTGTTCGTCTCAAAAATATCATATCTTTATCAATACTGGAAAATACTCTTCTTCCTCTTTCCATTCAATGAGCAGCCTCAATGGAGAGACTGAATATCTGCCAGATTTAATCCAAGAGATACCTCAGCAGGGCAGCAAGGCAAAAGTATATGTAGTGGCCTGCGATCGATAGTAAACTGCTCACAGTGCAAAAGGAAACAAAGGCATTTTGGTGTTTCTTTTCTCTTCTGTGCTAGGTTGTCACACATTTTTCTAACCATGGCAAACCAGAAAAAATAGCGTCTCCTTATCTGTATCTGCAGTTGCATCATATGCCATTGGATACACAAAATATAGCAATGTCTGTGAAAATCAGTGTTCTGCTTAGTGCATACCTTGGTCCAACTGCACTTTTTTCCCAAGGACAGTATCAAACAGCCACACAAGCCATAAAATAATGATTGTTAACACTTCTGGTTTTCTTAATGCCTCAGTTTAGCTATCTGGTATCTCTGTAATTGCCTCAATCACTTTAAGTCACTCCACTTTGCCTTTGCTACGTTGGGCAAATGAAAAGAGATGTGTTAAAAGCACAGTTAATGACTAAGGAAGGTTCACAGCTCTCTATCTATAAGTACATGCATGTCTGTGAACGTGCCTAGTGTTTTGCTGCAAACGCACGTGCATATTTATGCCATGAGCCATACATGCATATTTTGATGTAATACAGGCACTCTTGCTGGGTCCTGCCTGGTTAACAGCAATGGAACGCCTGAGCCTCTTTTACACAGTTCATCACACATATGTGCTCAACCCCAGGTACTATTCCAGGAGTTCCAAGACTCCTTTCAGCAGTGTGCATGGTTCAAACACTCTCCCTGATCCTGCTGGTGGGGGAGTGAGAAAGCAGCTGCCTGGGGCTTGGTGGCTGTCTGAGGTTAAATCATGACAGGAGACTAAGCACTCTCACCTTGCTTAAGAACCAGGCAGAAGAAGAAAGGACAAGCAAATTGAATCCTGCATTTCTTCCAGCCTTCCCCCTTCCAAATCAACACAGCTTAGAATCAGCACAGCTGATTAAGGCACCGCAAGTGCCAAATCTCCCCAAGCATTTCTCATTTCAGCACAGGGTTGAGTCAGCCACAATGGTAGCAGGGGAAGAGTGGGAAACACAAAACTCCAGGGAGCAACTGGGAACAGTAAAGACAGGAAGTGGAGAACATTATGAGAAGAAACAACGGCATGTCTAGAAAAGAGTCACAAAGGATGGAGGGAAATCTGAGCATTTAGGGTTTTTCTAATTTTTTAAGTAGCTGCCATTGCACATCACCAGCACTGGACCACCACAGGCATCCCGATCAAAGAGGGGATGACTGTTTTGGCAGCTGTCTTTCAGCAGCAGCACAAGGCAAGGGCAGATGGGACCAGGCAGAGTGCACCACTGTGGTCAGAGGGGCATGAGGGCAAGGAAACACTGCTGCACTAAGAGAACTCAAGAGAGTTGGAAAATAAAGCCCAGGCATGGACAGAATTGGGAATCTCAGAAAAATTCCTGCTGGAGGCTCAAGAGAGAGCAGACTTCACTCGGCAGAAGTGTCAGATCCCTTTTCCCGCAGAAGTGTTCTTCACCTGAGACATGTTTTCTTTTACAGATTTCATATAACTTTAAGCTTTTTAATACAACAATTTCTACCTCTGAGAACTGAAACGAAGGGTTTTGAAAAAGGGTGATCATGGAGTCTGGTCTTGCTCATTCCTTGCACTGAGGTCAACAGAAATCAGTACTCAAACAAGGTCAGAACTCTTAGTGACAAACTGGGAGTCATGCTTTCCCCCAACCTTCTTAACAGGCAATAACTACTCATCAGAATTAACTGTGGACCATTTTGGCATGTACAGTGCAACAGTATACAACCAGAGAAGGCCCCAGAATTTCTAATTTTTGAGCAGCTTGGCCAATTCTCATTTACATTCTGTACCATTACAGCTAACTGCAACAACTCAGGACCTAATGAGGGAGATCACACTGTATAAACCAGGATCGTCCATTAGTCAGATGCTACCACCTTGATGAAAAGGTGCAGGAACTATATGACATATGATGTAATGAATGTGTGACATGTCTAAACACTGACCCAATCTGCTGCTCTCCAGTAAAGCCCAGGTTGTGAGCAAAGACTTTTTCATGGTCTTAAGTAATTTAATCCCTGGGTGGATTCTCTCATGCCTAGTAAGACTCAAGCTCCCGTTGAATCCTCTTCTTCAGCTGGAACTGTCAGTATGGACTCTGCCATCTGCTCATTCTGGTGTTCCTAAGGAAGTTACAGACACACATATTTCTGCTCTATTTCTGTTGAGTTTATTAAACTGGCCCAACATGTTCAAAAATTACTAAGATGGACAGACACATATATTAAGACTGTGCAGTGACACTATCCTGATTTCTCTAAGAAATTCTTGGTGGTTTTGTTTTGTTTTATAGCAGACTCTTCATGTATGAAATCACCAACGTCAAACCATACCTGGAGCAAAGAGCCTTAAAATTAAAGAACCCCGTTCCTTGCCACAGCCCAAACTTCCTGTGATCATTTTAAGAGGTCGCTGAGTCTGTGCCTTAGTTTCTGCATTTGTATAATGGAGTAAATATTTCTTTATAACATATGAACAGCATTTTGTACTAAGGTCAGTAATGCTGTCAGGAGGAAGTATCAGCAATACATACAGCAAAGCTGATTCATTTTCCAACAGTTAATGACATGGTAGATACATCTTAGCAATCAACTACATTTTCATTTTCCAGCTCAAAGCATAGATTATGGGATGTTATCCTGGATGGGCAATAACCAGAAACCAGTGTAGGTGCTGGAGCATGTCCAAAGAAGGGCAATGGGGCTGGTGAAGGGATTGGAGCACAAGTCCTATTAGGAGCAGCTGAGGGAGCTGGGGTTGTTTAGCCTGGAGAAGAGGAGGCTCAAGGGAGACCTCATCACTCTCTACAACTACCTGAAAGGAGGCTGTAGCCAGGAGGGTATTGGTCTCTTCTCCCAGGCAACGAGCAATACAAGAGGGCATAGTCTTAAGCTGTGCCAAGGGAAGTTTAGGTTGAACATCAGGAAGTTCTTTACAGAGAGAATGATTGGACATTGGAATGAGCAGCCCAGGGAGGTGGTGAAGTCACCATCCCTGGAGGTATTTAAGAAGATACTGGATGTAGCACTCAGTGCCATGGTTTAGTTGACAAGGTGGTGTTGGCTCAAAGGTTGGACTCGATCTCAGAGGTCTTTTCCAACCTAAGTGATTCTGTAATGTTTAATATCAGAAGAGAAACTGAAAAGTACAGCTACCCTCGTATCAGCAAGGAGCAGATCTGTCACATGGAGAAGCTGATGTCAAGGATCAAAAGTCTGTGACACTTTTGAGGGGGTGAAGTAGGGAATGGGAGAAGATAAGGGGGTTATTTCAGAATAGTCTTCTCCCATGAACTGGACACCCATTAGTGGTCAAAGCCTGTTAGGTGAGCTTTTGGAGCACATTTTTCAGCTCAGCTGCATTCAAAAGGAATCCAGTCTGGGGACTAAGAGACCTCAGTGATACGAACACAAACAAGCAGAGTAAGGACAATCTGGAGACTCATTTGAAAAGCACACCCCTGATCTAAACTACATCGCTGGGGTGAGTGTTCCCTGCACAGACCACCCTTCTCACAGATCTGCTGTTTGGCCCCGGGGTTACCACAAGGTGGGACTGGAAGTGCCATGAGCACTCCTCACGTACAACACACTGGGCATCTCCCTCACCGAGTAGGTGAGGTAATGATAAAGCAGGTGATGTATTTCCCTCAACCAGCAAAGCTAGAAAAACAGAGAAAGAGCACAGTCAGCTTAGGACTCTATGTTACAGGATAGCAAAAAAGGTACAGTGCAAGCCTTGTAGCCACACGTGCAAAAAAAAAAAAAAAAAGCAAGTTCATTATTTTGAAACTATGGGATGGAAATAAAAAATAATCCATGTTTGTCTCATTCACTGAACATTTTGCCTCACATTCTAGTTAGGATAATGCTGTGTGTGTGTATCAGGACGAAGTTGGGATGTTATTATCTTTTGGTCTGTGTTTGGCCCTAGCCACCTGCAGAAGTTTACGTTTTTCTCCTGCCAAGTGCTCTGATAAAGCAGTGAACTTGGCCTTGGAGGGAGAACTTCTGTGTAAACTGTTTTAATTGGTCTGTTGTGATTGGTCAATTGCTCGTCAAGGGCAGTTGGAGGACAAAGTGATGAGGAGGGGAGGAAGGCTCGCCCCCAGACTCAATTAAGAAAGACCCCCAAAACACACTGCGCCTGCGTGAGGGGATTTCCAAAGTCCTCACGCATGCACAGAAGAGATGCACTTACATAACCAAGAGGGTGGGATTGAGAGCCCCTGACGGGGCGGTACTGGCCACACCTCCCCGGGGCAGGTGCTCTCAAAAAACTTTATAAGGGCAGAGGCGCTTCTTGGGGGGCCAGCTCTTCACAATGGACCAAGTTGCTTTCAGTGGGGACGCCTGCTTGAAGTGGGAGCCTGCCACCCCTCCGGAACACGCAGCTGCTGCAGGGAGACTTCATTATGGCTTAGGATGGGTAAGACTTGCTTACAGGTGACACCTGGGTGAGTATGGGGGGGAGCCTTCTTTCTAGGGTCTTTTGTGCACTTTTTCCTCCGCCCTGAACCTTTTCCCCCAGGCGCCTGTTTTTCCCCCTTTTTCCTTGTTTGCCACCTTTTCCTAATAAATAGCTATTTTTGCCAACTAGCAACGGTGTTTGGTTTATTCACGTTCCAGAATCCCTCGAACCTGCTTTTCCCCTTGTTTTAGTAACTCCCCTCCCTGTTACAGGGTGAATAGAAGAAAATAACATCTAGGGACCTAAAAAATCAGAATAGGACACAAGCTGCAGTATCTGAAAACAACTGACTATTTACTGCAAAAATCCCTCCCGTTGTAACAAGGAAAGAATTGGCAATTTAAATTCCTGGTTCAGCAGCAAAAAATATTTAGTGAATCAGTGAATCCTGGTATTTTTGGTAGCATACAACCACGAGAGGGGAAAGGGAGAATGGAACCATTCTGTCAGCTTACCTCTGGATTATTCTGCTTTTCGCTCATCCTTACATCTTGGGGGGTTTTTGGCTGGTTGGTGTAGCCTAACCACATGAAGGCTGAGAAAAGGAACTGGCTGAAGGACAGACAAGTGCTGAAACTATGAGAAGATAAACAAACAACACTGTGAATTGGGAATTAGGGTCCTAATCACTGGTGGACTGGAGTCCCAAATGCCTTCTAAAGAGAAATTTTGGCAAGGAACTTATGACTCAATAAATCTTCGGGAGAATAAGCAATCCTTTGAACTTCAGATAGGAACCCACGTCTTATGATCTGATGGGAGACATGGCTGCCATTTTCATTGTTTACATTGCCTCACACTTACTGGCTTTCAACAAGCACTTAGAGGGACCAGAAAGCAATTATTTTTTTCTCCTGTATGCATAATTCAATATTGCTGTCCCTGATTCCTGAGTATAGCCTCTCCTCAATTTTTCTGAATGCTGGAGATCAGCTGCAAGGTAAGACTTTGATTTAGTGTGAAGGGGAAGGGCTTTCTGCTGTTCACTGTGGATGGCATTTGGCCCTCTGGATATTATGTGGGAAACAAACAAATGGATTCCTTTGCCAGAGTAATATACCACACACTTCGTCTCTTTTGCCCTAGTCCTGCATGACTTGGTATGGTGAGTTTGGGTCTTCAACTGACAGCCAGCATTTCCTACTGCCAAGAAGCATTTTTGCATAGTTACACAGCTTAGGTAACAGCAGACATCCTTCAGCATCTGCAACTGCAGAGGGATGAATAACGATGTAAATGATCCTTTCCAGTTCTTCCCTTTCCTAATTAAGAGAATACATTCAAATCACTAAAGCCATCTGTGTTACAATTATCTTACTGTGAAAGCTTGGATCAGTTTTCCTCTTCCAGAACCTCATCATTTCTGATGCTGTTGTTACTGATTAGGCCTAATCTAAAATTTCAGCTCTCTGAAATGTACACTGCCTTATAGGATAGACTATGACTACTGTGTTTAACTCTAAAGATATTTTGAACTTACAATGATAATGTTCTTCAAAGTCTTCAATTCCCTGCCTTCAATAAGGATCCCCTACTTCTTTCACCCTTGAAATATTTTATTCGTCTATTTTTTGAATTGTTCATGCAATAGGGAAGATACTTTAAGAAGAAAATTAATTTGTACAACCTTCTTGATAAAGTGCCTGTTGCTTACTTCTTCTTCTACTTTATACTAAAAGTACTGTTTCCACAGAATTAATAGTATGACTAACTGCTTTTTTCTAGAAACTGGGAAAATAATCTCTACTGTATCATCCAGTTTAAGCCTTTTCTTTATTATTACTCATTACCAAAATTCAAAGGCTTGACTGGACCACCATTTCACAGAAAGAAAGAGCATGAAACATGACATTTTGTTTAAGGTATAATTCTTAATGACATGAAGATCAAAGTCTAAAGCTGCAGCAGTCACATTTAGCTACTCATACTCAACAGAAAAAGCAGTTTACCAACCAGTACTGCAGTACTCTGAAGGAAACAGATATATAGACTCAGACAGGTGTTCTCCAAAACATATTTTTAATGTAATCTGCATTTGGAGCCTAAGGAGAGTAAGAGCAGAGAAATATGCTTGTTATTCCTTTTTTACATTACTGTTAAAGCTAAATTACTTCACGTAAAAAAGAAACTGCAATATTTCCATACACGGAGCTAGCCCTGCATAGGAAGTCTTTGCAATAGAATGGAACACAAGGACAACATCAGTTAAAACCAAATCAACAACAGCTTTTTGTTCTGCCCTCACTGAGGGCTCAACAGTTACTTTTACACTCAAAGTCAAGAAATAAGAGCAGTCTAGTATGTCTCTCGTCAACTTCCCCAAAATCACTTTGAAGCATTAAATACCAGTTGGCTTCATTGTAGTCACAGAAGGTAAAATTAGTGTTTAGTCTACTTTTTCATGCTTCTCAGCATTTTAGAGTATAACAGTCGTTCCACTCTATACTTCAAAGCATGAGGAAGCTATTTCAAGAGCAGTCATATCCTGCCACTGTCACCTTGCAGCTGATACAAAACTGAGAAGAGGCACATTTTTTTCTCAAAAGATTTTTATCTTCTTATTAATCCTCCTTTAAGGATTTTGCTTTAGCACTGTATTCCTTTTTTTAAAGTAGTGTTTTGTAAAAATGGAAAGAAGTTAATTTTAACCAGTTACAAAACAGTTGTTAAAAGACAGCTCTTTGTGGACTTAGTAAATACACAAAACTACTTCCTTTCTGTTGTAAAGTATATATGGAAAACTAACACACTGTTGCCTTGCATTTCAGAAAGCATCTTTACACCGCACTGAACAAACAGGACAGAGACACCGCAGACAGCTGGAATCTTGTTCCCAGCCTAAGTGATACAAAAATAGGAATAAAATTTTAGAATTTTTTTACGAGAATATTTTTCATCTTCCTTGTTGAAGTGCTTCAGTTGAAACCCAGAATGATTAGAAGCTGCTTTAAGCATATATCCCCTTCACAAAAAATGTAACTTCAGAGGTCTCAACAAGCAAGGAGGTATCAGTGTCTTTATCTCAAGGAAGTTTTAACCTGTAAGTTGTTTAATCAATGTAAAACCTGTTTCACACCTGCAGGGTGTACAATTATTTCCGCAGTGTTGTCAACGTTTTTCTGTGTCAGTAGCTCAGAAACAGTGCATCTCATCAGGAAAAAAAGGCCAAATAGGAAGAAAAGAGAAGAACAGTAAAAGAATGAGTTAAAAATATGACAAAAATAAAACCATTCTTTGTGTTCTGAATGCTCTTTAGTTCCTTGTCCTTACCACAGCTTGCAATACCACTGCATTTAACATTAATATGTTTCACTAAAATAAACTTATTCCCACCTCTGAATAGTAACAATAATAATAATAATAAAAAAAATAAAATATCTGGTCCAGGAAATTGGTATCTATATTGAAGTGGAGACAAAACTCTTTTTATCAGGGCTAAGGAGGCAAAACAGCTACTACCCATTAGCACAGGCCTTAGTGGCACATGCATCTCAGACAGGGCCTGCTCTCCCAGCCCTCCTTCCCAGCCAGTAAATCCTAAACTAATCCCTAACACATTACTCAGCACAGGCTCTGTACCAAACTGTTTTAAAATTAAGAGAAATAAAACAGGGTAGTGTAAACACATAGGGCTAAATGCAAAGTTGCTGTAAATGCATGAACTCTCCTGCTAGGACACGTAAGTCCAAGTTATCTGGCAACATAAGTGTTCAGTAGAGAGGCTCACCACCATGAAAAGTTAAATTCTGCATAGAGGTGATAAGTCTTTTGGATTGATGCACTTCAGTAGATATTTAGACAGAACTACATGCAGTATATCAGCATGTCCTAATAAAATGGTTTGTTTCTAAAGAGTAACTAACACAGTAAGCCTTCCTTGTAGCAATATTCACTAGATTTACATAGATGTAATAGTGATTTGCTTTCATTTTGGGAATGTTTTCCATTTTAAAGATTTGCTAGTAATTAACAATTTTTAGATTACATTACTGGACTAATGATCATAAATCAGAGAATGGTTGGGGTTGGAACGGACCTTAAAGACCATGTAGTTCCAACTCCTCTGTCATGGGCAGGGGCATCTTTCACTAGACCAGGTTGCTCAGAGCCCCATCCAGCCTGGTCTTGAGCACTTCCAGGGATGGGGCAGCCACAACCTCTCTGGACAAGCTGTTCCAATTTCTCACCACCCTCACAGTAAAGACTTTCTTCCTAATATCCAATCTAAATCTCTCCTCTTTCAGTTTAAAGCTATTCCCCCTTGTTCTATCACTATATGACTTTGTAAAATGTCCCTCTCCAGCCCTTTTGTAGCCCTTTTTTTTTTAAGGTACTGAAAGGTGCTATAAGGTCTCCTTGGAGCCTTCTCTTCTCCAGGCTGAACAAGCAAGTAATAATGTCCAGCTAATACTAAACAGGGTATTTGTCAGTTATGACGACATAAATTTAAACTATAACCCCTGAAGAGCAATACAGATTCCAAAGCAAAAACTCTAAAAATCCCTTTCTCTGTGACCTATACAAAAAGAATTATTTTTATGACTTGACATACAATGTTTCTAGCATGGTACGATTTGTTGATTATCTCTACTTACAGATTAGCAGAAAAGCACTGAAATAAATAAATTCAAAAATCAAGCTATGTGTTCTCACAAATGACAAGCTGAGTGGCATGTGTCTTAAGCATTACAAACCAGAGCAATTCAGTCAATTGATTAGAATTTTACTCCTGTGTGATGCAAGCAAAACCTGCATGCTGGCTTATATCAGCAATGGTGTGGCCAGCAGGACCGTCCCCCTGTACTCGGCACTGATGAGGCCACAACTTGTGAGGCCCCACACTACAAGAAAGACATTGAGGTGCTGGAGCATGTCCAGAGAAGGGCAATGGAGATGGACACAAGTCTGAGCGGCTGAGGGAGCTGGGGGTGTTTAGCCTGGAGAAAAGGAGGCTCAGGGGAGCCCTTATCGCTCTCTACAGCTATCTGGAAGGAAGTTGTGGCAAGGTGGAAGTAGGTATCTTCTCCTGAGTAACAAGTGATAGGACAAGGGGAAACAGCCTCAAGCTGAACAAGGGAAGGTACAGATTTGATATTAGGAAAAAATTCTTCATGGAAAGGGTGGTTAAACATTGGAACAGGCTGTCTAGCAAACCAGTTGAATCACCATCACTGGTGGTATTTAAAAGACGTGTAGATGTGGCACTTAAGGACATGGTTTAGTGCTGAACTTGGCAGTGCTGGATTGAGGGTTGGACTCAAGATCTTAAGGGTTTCTTCCAACCTATGATTCTTGTAATTTTATACAATATAGACATAGCAAGGGACAAACAGGTGAAAATTGCTTCAAAATAGCAAGTCTTATAGTGGCAATACACAAACAGCACTGCTTTCAACACATCTTTGCTTAAAAATATCCCCATAATTTTCCTAAGAATGGCTAAGCTAGTAGGCACCATGCTGTGCACTGACAGAAATGCCAAAACAGACCAAAAGCGTGGAAGTACTATTCTTATATGCTCCCAACACACATTCTTCCTCAACTTAAATGACAAAAAATGTTCCAACATCAACTTAAAAAATAAACATTAAGTATTAAAAAGACCCTCCTAATGTAATTAATTTGGATTCTAAATATCTTTCCCTAAAACAACTTGTTGAATTTCTGGAGTAAGAACCCCATAGATACTCTTACTGCCCACCACTGAGATGGGACATTAAGTCAAAAATATCCAGTATGCTAGACCACTAAATTTGCAAGTAACCTGTATCCTATCCAGCAGAAATTAATTTCACTTTAAGACATTTGCAGGGCTAATGTGCCATAATAAATCCTACCAATAATCAACAGTAAAGTGCTGAATTATATTAATTACCTGAATCACACTCACATTTATGATCTTCATTTATAGACTTATCAAGTCAAAAGAGCCCTTTCTGTTGTAGAAGCTAAGCTGTTGTGCAAATATTATAAAAATATGTACTTTAATTAGGAGCTATATACACAACAGAACTTCCGCTTTTGTTAAGTAGAGCTGACACAGTAGAGATGAAAAATCCATGCAAGTATTTCTAAAGATACTTAAAAAGAAGGAAAAAGGACACTGTTATAGAACTTCCAATATCCTGGCAGACAGCCACTTACTATACTAGATGATGTCTAGATCTGGACTGATAAGCATCATGCCACAAACATGCTTTAGTTTCTTCTGTAGATTTGCAGATTTTAAAGTACAGCATATATTTGAACTACTTCTCGTTAAAGTGTATCATTAAGGTTTGAGGTTAAACTCTGAGCAAACTTCACATCTAGTCACATAATCAGCACAAGCAAGACATTAGTGCAAAGGGGAAGGTGTCAGTTGTACATAATGAGGACTCTTCCCCCAGCTGCACGATGCAATAGAACAATTCTCAGATTTAAAGTTCAAGTGGACTACAATCAGAAAAAGCAAGATTTTCTTTTCCCAAATTTAGGACAAATTTCCAGAGGAACAAGATGAAAGCAACCTCAGTTACAGCAGTCAAAAAAGTCAAACCCAAGTTTGGAGAGCTGATAAATAACTCCAAAATTCATCATGCTATGAAGACAGCATTCTCAAAAGAGCTCCAAACGAACTGCAAAACAAAATTGGCATTTAAGTTGAAATTGGCCAAGTGCTGCATAGAAATATGCTCACACACAACAGTCATGTTTAAGCCAGTGCATAGAGAAGATAAAAGCACTTATGGTAGTTGCAAATGTTAACAAGTCCATACAACTTGTACAGTTTAGCAATGAGTCCATAGAAAAAGAAGAGAGTAAGAGTAGAAATGCTCAAGCAAAACCAAAAAAAGATGACCTTCCAACTGTATAAAATCCACATGACAATTACAGTAGAAAGACATCAGTGGAAAATACTCATCTCAGTCCCAAACACCCAACAGGCAAATAAGACCAGAAAAGACAAGCCTTTGGCAGACAATTTGAAAGTCTAGATATGGCATTACATTTCTAAATAATCCACAAAATATATTATATGGCATATTCATATTAAATACTGGGTAACCAATTCTGCAGATCTGATGCTAACAACACTTTAGCCAATGAGAGCAAAATGGAGCAAGCTAAGGGAACGCTGGTGTATCACAACAGTGCTCAAGGAAAATATTATCACCAAGTCGTGCTTCAAAAACAGTGCTCTGGGACACTACCCTATCATCTGTGAAGCAAAACAAAGTTCTCTAGTTTTTCAGGGATGTGCCCTGCATAGGATATGTTATGATTCACTATTACACGAGCAGCAAGACACTGCAAAGTAGTATGATTTATGGGCTGGATTAAATTTTTGGCTATTTCCTTCTCATCCAGCAAATCACTAGCAGTTTGTTTATGGGAGTTTGTGGCATCAAAATGTGAACCTGACTTGATAAGAAGATTCATGATGTCTGGATGGTTGTTCAGTGCAGCAATGTGTAATGGACTGTTGTTATCAGAGTCTCTGACATTTACATCAGCACCACATTCCACCAGGATAGCAGTAACTTGTAGAGAGGGGAATTTACAAACTGGGTAGCGACCGACACAGGTAGTATTATTGTCAACAGCAAGGTGAAGTGGACTGAAGTTATTCTTCCCTCTAGGCTGAAGTTTAAGAAACTTGTAGATAGTCTGCTTCTTAAAATGTTCCTGTTCTGCGCTGCAAGGTACTTTCTCCAATAAACAAATTAAATGCAAAATGATGGAAAGGGCTTTGTTCAGCTGTGTTGGATCAGGAAGACACTGGGTTTGTTTCATGGCTCGTTCTATTTCAAGAACACTTTTGCACAGTATACCCATTAGATCATCAAATGTGACAGTTGTGCCTAGCAGGCCTTTTGCCCTATCCTGAAGCATGAATGAGAAAAGTTCAGCAAATGATAGCAAACTGCTGGCTGTCATAGGGCTCAGTGGATCAAGGTTGCTCTGCTGCATGTCCAAAGCATATTTCCATAAGTTGATGCAACGCTTGAAATTTCCAGAGTCTGCATAGACAGCACCTCTGTATCTAATGTAGTACGATGTGTCTGGGTGAGACGGGCCAAGAATACGTTCTCTAATTAATAATGCTTGCATTCTCATTTCATCAGGGTCTGCAATAAGATTTTCTAGCTCTTCTGAGCTGTTTACCTCTTTAGCATAATCATATGCCATAATTAGTGTTTGTGGCACAGGTTTGCTCAGGATATTAGTCCTATCACTGTATCTCATTTCCATAGCTCGCTTCCAGTATTTCAAAGCACCAAGCAGATCTCTCTTTTTGTCCACGAATGTTGCTCCTAGAAGTTCCAGTGCATTTATGCGCTCAGCCTTACTAGTCTGTACATGCTGGGTCAGAAAGTCCACGATATTTGTGTGGCCTGTAACACTGGCTGACAGAAGGGGAGTCATTCCATAACCGTCCTTTTCCATTTTAGCACAATACTTGAGAAGCATCTTCATGATTTCCAGACTTCCAGATTCAGCACAGTCATGTAATGCTGTATTTCCTGCAAGAGAAGAAACATAGTTATAAAATCATAATCAAATTATAGTCTGAACCCCACCACACTAATAGTTAAAAAAAAGTTAAAAAAAGTCCAATATTAATAGTTTTAAAATAACTTTTTCCACATTTATGTATTACGAAAGTTTAGATGACAAGTCAAAATATTCAAGATCTGATTAAATATCAAGGCTACCAGGCAGTTATAAAAATAAAAACGCTTGATATTATGGCCCCAGGTTTTTAAAAAAAGCAAAACCAAACCAGAATTAAAATGCAAGTCTCCACTACATAAAAGCACAGGAGCAGGAATTCCACTGTGTCAAAAGTCAAGCAAATGGGAGACCAGTTCGGTTGAACAGGGAACTCCTCATGCTGCTCAAGAGGAAAAAGAAATTGTATGATCTCAGGAACCAAGGTCAGGCTTTGACAGGGAAGGTCAGGAATTTGACAGAGCTGTGCTTGATATAAGCAGGGACAAGACACAAAAGGCCAAAGCTCAATTAGTATTGAAACTGGCCTGTATTGTGTAAGACAAGAAGAAGGGTTTTTAAAGTACATTAGTAGCAAGAGGAGGTCTAAAGAAAACATTAGATTGATACATGTTGAAGATGGTAATCTGATTATTAAGGGTGAAGTAAAATGGAGACATTCAATGCTTTATTTTGCCTCAGTCTTTAATAACACACAGGGACCATCCTATGCCCAGTCCCTGGCTTCAGAAGATGACTGTGGGAATCGTGACTTTCCATTTGCCTGGACACTTCTCAGGGACTGTATCAGCTGAATGTTCACAAGCCCACGGGACCTTATGGGATTCACCCCAGAGTACTGAAGAAGCTGGGCGATGATATGGCAGGTCCCACCTCCCATCAGCTACCAAAAGTCTTGGGAGGTCCCCATTGACTGGAAGCCAGATGTTATTTCATTTTATAGGAAGGGCAAGAGGGATGACCCAGGAACCTACAGACGTATTAGTCTAACCTCAGTACTTGGACAAATCATGGAGTAGATCATACTGAATGCTACTGAAAAGTATTTACAGGACAATGCAATCATCAGGAACCGTCAACACAGATTCACAAAGGAAAAGTCCTGTTTTAATTAATTTGATATCCTTCTAGGATAAGGTCATCCACCCAGCAGATGAAGGGAAGGTGGTGGATGCAGGTTTTTTGCATTTTAGTGAGGTTTTTGATAATGTCCCTCACAGCATCTGCCTGGGCAAATTGTCCAGCTGTGGAATAAGTAGGTTCATGGTGCACTGGGTGAAGAACTGTCTGAAGGGCAGAGCTCAAAGGATTGTAGTGAATGGGGCTACAGCTGGCTGGCAATAGGTCACCAGAGGTGCTCCTCAGGGCTCAGTTCTAGGGCCTGTGCTGTTCAATATATTTGTCAATGACCTGGATGCAGGAGTTAAATGCACTACTAGTAAGCCTGCTGATGATTCCAAACTGGGAGGTGCTGTTGACTTTCATGGGAAAAGAGGCCTTCCAGATGGATCTGGATAGTTTGGTGCATTCAGCAATCATCAATGGCACCAACTGAACAAGTACAAATGCTGGACTCTGCACCTGGGATTTAGTAACACCAGGCACAAATATAAACTGGGAGAGGAGTGGCTGCAGAGCAACCTTGCAGAAAGGGACCTGGGGGATCACTACGAGTCACAGTGTGCCTGGAGAAACCCCATCCCGGGGAGCATCAAACACAGCACAGACAGCTGTCCAAGGAGGTGATTATCCTGCTGTTTTCAGCATTGCTCAGGGTGGGGCTGTGCCAATGTGAGCAGGTCTGGGCCCCACAATTTAAGAAGGATGTGAAGGTCCCTGAATGTGCCCAGAGGAAGGCAACCAAGCTGGTGACAGGGCTTGCAAGGAATGTCCTGTGAGGACTTCAGATTTTTCTAGTTTGGAGAAAAGGATGCTGAGAGGTGACCTTGTTGGTCTTTACAGCTTCCTGAGGGGGAGAAGTGGAGAGGGAGGTGCTGAGCTCTTGCCCCAGTATCCAGTGACAGGATAGATGGGAACGGTTCAAAGCTGTGCCAGGGGATGTTGAGGCTTGACATGAGGAACCTTCTTTGCTGAGAGGTGGTCCAACAGTGGAACAAGCTTCCTCCAGAGGTCATTGATGCCCCAAGCCTGTCAGTGTCATTGCCTTTGGTCAATGTCCTTAGCAATTTGATAAAATTTTTGGTCAGCCAGAAATTGGTCAGGCAGTTGGACTAGTGATCATTGTACGTCCCTTCCAACTTGAAAAATCTATTCTGTAAGGGATTTTGTAACTGCTTCCAAGTATAAAACAGAAACTTAAGCTGTCTATCTTCACATTGCTTTACTTTTCCCTCATCCCTTGTTACATTTCCCTCCTTCTCTATCTCCAGCAACAATTAAAAATAGTGAGAGGTGTATGAAAATTAAAGCTGGGATAACCCAACATTGGCTTTCTTTTCATCTACCCTACACCTCTTCCTCTCTCCATCTGCCAACCCTTTTGATGGGTATGTTTTGAAGCAATGACTTTATATAGACAATGCAATCCATCACAACAGACCCTCCATCTCAGCTGGGACCTTTGAGACTGCCAGTATATTCTAAGGGAGCAGAATATTTTGTCAAGGGCATGTATACACCCAGACAAACTATTCTTAATGCTTTCTTGGGCCTTTATCCTGAACTCCCACCTTAATCCCTCTGCTCTTGTAGTTAGGATTCCCAGAGCTAAGAAGAAAAACATGCCCTCAACACACACCATGCAGCCATCTATCTTACAAGCATCTTATCATTTACATGCAGATTATTTTTCATTAGCATGACATTGTAAAGTCTTTTATTTAATGGCATTCCAGTTCCAACACCATGTGAGGAAATTTCTAGTAAGCACTAGTGCCACCTATTTGAAAACTCTATTTATAGAAAATTAGAGAGCAAGTATTGGACACCACAGTTGAATACCTAACTATTAGGCTTCAACTAGATTAAAAGTTTGCTTAGCTTCAGATATGAGCATTTCAATGGAGGAGAATGGAAAGATGGAGACAAACTCTTCTGGTCCCCTCTCAACATAACGAAATCTATTATGTAGTTGACTGCTTTTAAAACCACACAATTTACATTTTCCTTGTTCTTTATCTTATACATAATACAGACACAGGCGTAGAAAGTTTTCAGCCTCACACAAAATTAATTAACAGAAAATTCATGTTAAAATCTGCCCTCCAACCCAATTAAGATCTCCTACATCATTAAGCCTGCAAATTCCAGTTAACTGCCCATCCAATCATCACTTTCTGTTACACTGTCAGCAAGTTTCCACATTCACAAATGAGAACCTAATTTTCTAAGGGTTTGCTGCCCATTCCTAGTAATCAGATTTGGCTTTTAAAAGTTAAGACAGACAAGTCTCAGGAAACTTCCTTATTTGCATTTTATGTAGGCTTTTTTTTAATGCCAACAAGAGAGTGATTTACAGTGTGCTTTGCCATTGTATTTCTAGTCTCTAACAGAACTAACGTGGGTTAGGAAACAATGCAATAGAAATCTTCAGCTCACGTGAGGGATAAGTGTATTTGTACTTATCTGAACAGCTTCTATTTATCTTCATACGCTTTAATTTTTTTCCTGACTCTGATCTCTAGAATGCATGGTTCACTCTTCATTCTAGAGCATTAGTTAACGAAACTCTAGTCAAAAGCATGCTTGAGATCTGCCTTAAGAGCCTAGCACTGTACAGACTTAAATTAAAACTAAAATGAAGGTGAAGTCTTTACATTAATACATTCTTTCTCCCAAGAATGTACAGTTTACACTGGCCTGAACACAGTCAATTCAAAAGCAAAACATGTCAAATTAGTACATATATATCTAATAAGAAAAAGGGTTTCATACTTATTAAATACTTCAAAAATAGAAAACGTATTCCATTTTCAATTATAAGAACTTAATGTAGCTCTGTACAAATAACTTTGACATCTTCTAGCTTTTACATATGTGATTTCATAGCACACTTACCTCCTTTCTAACAGGACACAGTAAGAATACACAAAGTTGAAGAAAAAAAAAACAACCATAAAAGCAAAATTCAGAAATACTAGGTCAAACCATAATGACTGTCCTCTGAATTCCACACCCACTTGTCACCAGCAGATTGAGACACCTTAGATCCACAATGTAAACCTATATTCTGTGCTTTGAATTAGCAGATTGTCACACAGCAGCTTGATTTTATCTTCTGTTGGCAAAGCCACCGAGACAAGAAAATGTTTGCCCAATGCTTTGCAAGTTTTGGTATGCAGAAGAAGTATGTAGAGACTAAAAGACTGTTTAGATGAATATTTTCTAATGGGCACTGGGCATTTTGCCTCGGTTTCCTCACTAGTATCCAGACCATCCACTCATCACTACTTCTCTCCCAATCTTTCAGTTCTTAAAACTTCACATGTATATTGATCTCCTACTTCTTCCTCAAACAGGTTTGTTGACCATCTGAAAAAGAACCCAGCATATTCTAAGGCCTCTTTGTTGTTCTCAATTCCAGCAACCAGAAAACCAGCAATAACAGAATATGCAGTGCAAACTGAGTCTCAATCCACGCTCAGCAGAAATCAAAATTTAGCTGACAGACTAACCAAATTCACACAAAAATGCATAAAAAATTATGTTGAAAAGCCTATGACTTAAGTTTAGCAGGGTTTTGTAAATATAGCAGAGCTATGAACACATTTTTTCCCCCATATTTTAAGTGTAGGATCCAAACATTTGAAGAAAAACCCACAGAAAATATCAGATTGTTTTACAAACTGAAAGTGAGTTTAACTTGCAAAATATTATTTTCCTGAAATATTTCTGAATAGTGGCCAGTGATTTCACTATCATTTACTAACAAGTAAGCAGAGGAAGACACCCCAACACAAAGTGGCACCTGAAATTATCTGCTAGATCGACATTCACAAAGCTGAATCTAGTTCATGCAACAGAAAGTGATTTTCAATCCTTGTAATACTCAGGCAATTTTTACCATTAATAGAGAGCATTAAGTCAATTACAGGTCTGGCCACACTACAATCTCTACCAAGACCAACAAAATTTTCAATTGCAAGAACAAAGATTTAACCAAATTTAGGTGGATTAAGAGTTGGTGAATTTGGTATGCATAATTTATCAGCTATAATTCCCTCTGTCCTTATCACACATCGCAGACCAGAAAACTGTCAATACCTCAATATTGAGAAGGATAACACCTTTATATTCCTAAAACAGGAAGCTGTCAAATGCAGACAAATATACAGACTTACCAACACACATACATTTTAAGTCTTCTTGCTATGCTAGAGAAAGTGTAGTTAAAATGCAACTACAGCAGTTAATCCAGAACTAAAGACTGGCTGGTTGCTCAGACCAGCTGCAATCTGTACTTATTGGTGAAAGCAAAAACAGAAGCACCCAGCTGAGCCACTAGTTAACACAGGCACTTCAAGGTGTATTCAAGTCCATACACTATCCCTCACAGCAGAGCTTTAAAACACTGGAGTTGGCACCTGTTTTCTACCTACAAGTCAATATTTTTTGAGATATTTAAAAAGTCATAACATAAAAGCATTTTAAAGACAAATAAGCCAAAAAGTATCAGTAGCACTGAAGTTCTTACTATTGCTTCACAACTATTAACATACTTTTTGCCATCTTGGACAACAGGATCAACACCAGCTATTCATATTACATACTGCAGATCCATCACCGTATGACTGAAAAAAATCCATACAAAATAAGCTTGGCCATTGTCTGGGTAAATTCAATCCAACAGTCTGTATGCCATTAATTTGCAATGCAGCTATGTAGAACATGTGGAAATATGCTTAAGACTCCTACTCTGTCCAACTGGATATCCTTAAAGTAATTTAGTTTTTTCATTCATATTACAATTAAGTTTAAACAGTTGTTAGTGACAGTTTATCAGAAGTAGTGTTGTTTTTTAGTTATTTATACTCCAGTAGCCCTTAGAGTTAAAATAACCACAGTTCATATTAAACCATGTAAAAATTAGTAACACAAGGCCATCATCACTAATTTTTAGAGGCTGCACCTCACTTAGTTTGACTGGATAGTACAGGTAGAGTGGGAAGAATATACTGTAAGAAACACAAGCTTCCATAGAAAAGTGGGTAGTTGTAGACAGATAGTTAAGAGCTGCCAACTTAAAAAAAAAAAAAGACTAAAACCCAACTTAAACCCCAATCTTAAGAAAGAACAACATTACCAGCCATCTACACCTAGCAAGTATCAAGTTAAATGCGAGGAAGAACTTGAAAGAAAACATGGCAGTGGCCTTAATATCTAATTTGAAGGCTAAGTTCCATACATTGGCCAGGAGTTGAGCAGTTCAAATATGTATGGTAAATCAACCATTATCCCGTGAATTAACTCATCCATTTCAAAACACTGCACTGTCTATATTGACAGTAATAAGTAGTTGAACACAATTCAGTAGTTAGTGAAAGTTTTGTAACATTATTTATTCAGCAACAATCTGAAAATCAATATTATATCTACTGCTGTATTAAGAAGAAAAAAGGCTGAAAATAAGCAAAAGTAATTTGAAAGTCATTCTCTTTGATAAGCCATTTCCAAAGAGACACATATAAAGGTGTTGGCCATATTTAGAGTAATTTTTTAAAAGTGAGAATGATTAGGTTTCAGGTAGTCTTTTCAACCCATTTTTAATTGCAAAATGACCTGCAGGAATTTAATCATGTGTCAGAGATAGTTAATATTATGACAACATGAAGGGCTCCTCCTTCTTGCCCAGACACAAAACTGGAGTAGAGATATTCTGGTAGTCTCAATACCTCTCTGCTAGAATGTGTCACTGTATTGTACTGCTAATACCACTTACAAACCATTTCTATCTGTATAAAACTTTACCATTTACATTATTTAATAATTTTCTCTAATTAGAAACAGCAAAAAGAAACAGAATAACCCCACCTCCAGTCCTTCCAAATCTTGTAAACACAAATTCAGGAAAAGACATGGTCAGTTGGCACCATAGCTTTGTATTTTATTCTTGTGTTAACAGCACTCGTTTAAAAGTGGTTATGAACATTACAGAAACACTTCACCTATCACAGAACTAATTCTCTAACTATCCCGTGTTTCCAAACTTACTGGACTGGGGGGTGGGCATTCAAATTCACAATGAGGACAGGTCTTTCTATGTCAGAAGAAAGTAATTCCCAAAATAGACTGGTAGCTTGTGACAGGAGAGTGAAAGAAAATGAAGCCATGACACAGAAATTGATTTGCTTTGATTTGCAACCAATTAAGTGCATCCACTTCCCAGTACTTACAAAATGCTTGATCAAATTTCCATGTGATAAAACTTATAATAAAATTTAACACCAATCTGATTACATATCCAAGATCATTAAACATAAGAGAAAAAAAAATTATTTAAATGACTGAGCAGTGTGTAAAATTAACCACATGTATATATTTTTGCAGCCCTATAGATGAATCAACCACTTTTATAAAGTGAAATTGTTCATGTAATGTTCGTTTTTTTTCTATCAGAGCACTTAGAGTAATTCAGTCTTCCAAGTGTTTTACTTATAAAAAAAAGTAAGTATTGCTAGATGCACATACACATGGACAATGCACAAGAAAATTGTTACACATCCCTATACTCAGTATGCATGGCAAAGAAAAACTAGAAGTATGTCTTCCCCTTTAGAAGAAATTAAAGCAAAAATTAAGTTAAAAAGTAAGTAATTCAGTAAAAAATGCAAAGAACTGCTAATCTCAATAACTTATTTTAATCTAGTTTCCATACTCTGTAACGGAATAATTCCTGTCTTGCTCACCAAAGTACCTAATGAGAACAAGATTACCAATTATTAGATTAATAACAGTGTGCTGCTAATAATCTAATTTCAACATAAACTTCTTTTTAGTTGAAATTCAAGAATTTATTCCCTTAAATGTGTCTTTTTAATTTAATTTACGGACATTCTTACTGAAGTTCAGTTTCCACACCGTGTCACAAACAATATATCTATAAAATGCAGTGCACTGCACCATGTAATACCTACCAAAAAAGAAAAAAAAGCAACCCCCCAAAAACCAACACAGCACATTTTTAGAGCAAGGGCTTATTCAAAGGGGGGGTGGGGAAAGTAACAACTAACAAAACAAACAAGCAAAAATAAAGCCCAAGGGGCTTTGGTTTGGTCTTTTTTGTTCCCCCCCTGCCTTGCCCCGTCACCAATAAATCTATGAATCTTGGCAAGCAGACAAGACAAACAACCTCAGAAGCAAACAGACCTGTCAAGACTCCTTAATGTTTACTGCAAGAGAAAATGAATTATTTTTAACACACACTAAACCATACTGACCACAAAGGAAAAAGTATGCATCTCTATAACCCCCCTATTTCTGAGTCTGCCAAGTTTGTAAAGGATTTTTCCCTTACTAGCAGGTTTGAATGTTACACTTTCCAGTAGCCCATGTAAACAACAATACTGAAATAGCACTAGCCCTTGATAAAGTACTACTACACATATAACCTTGATACAGTACCCATAGAGACAGAGGTCTGGATGCTTCTGTACTTTCCAAAGTGAGGAAGCAAAGTCAACAAGCCTTGTTTTCCATATTATTCTACAAAGCTATTGTAATCAAACACTGTGCCAGTGGAATTTAGGAATCATAATATTATTTTCAATTTTTAAAATGCAATCAAATGCTCCTGTGAAGATCCCAAGAGACACCTAAAAGAGTGCCTAGTTCAGCAGTTCTTATTAGACTTTCTAATAATCAGAAGGAGAAAAAAAATCAGTCTTTTGGCTAGCTGACAAGTCTGATAACTACAGAAGAGGGATAGAGTTAGTGAAGATGACTTACAAAACCACAAAGATCACCCTGAAGAGACCATATAACAAACATCTGAGGAATGGAAAGACTTATTCAGAAAAAATACCTGCCTTTCAAACAGGTATTTTGAAAAAAAGTCACTGCACCATTGCATTCAGATCATCCTGGCTATCAGCACATGTTTACTTAATCTACAACTTAACTCATTAATTCCTGCAATAATGGATATTCATTCCCCTTCTTTCTGCAAATCTGGTGGAGGAGGATAAAGCATAACACAAATTATCAAAATATGCATTCCAAATTTTCAAAATGCAAGATTTTAAGTGTCACGTCTGGAGTTAAAACAGAAGTATAAGATTCCATTAAAAACAGTCTTCATGAAAAATAATTTTATTGGGGCATTTATATTAAATATTGTATTTTAAATATAAAATCCAACAGTCTCAAAGAGCCCAGATCTGTAATCTACAGGCCCTAAGCCCACTGCCACTTGTATTAAGAGAGTAAGCATTTCCCTTCCTACACATTGCCAAATGAAGATTGTGCACAGAAACACATCAGTGAAACATTGTATTAGAGAACCAAAAGGTCTGTTCTGAAGGTAACAGTAAGGGAGCAGTAGCCTAATAAAAAATCACTGGCAGGCTTTGCAATGCAGCAAACATAAATCTGCATGCAGCCGTCACACAACATCCTCCTCATCCGGCGCAGAGGTAGAGCTCTGCTTCACTTGAGCTTTACTTCTAGGGTTATGCCTCCTCCTGAAAAAAGTCGGGTTCCTGCTACTCTAGCATTATCCACACCATTCCTCCTTTTAGGAGCAGCATAAAACCTTGCCACCTGAGATATTAATATACGCAAGCGAAACTCATTAAGCTTTCTTATTATTAGTCTGCAGCTTCTCAAACCAGTAGACTAGAGAAAGCTATGAATTAGGAACACAGTGGTAAATTACCTATGTAAAGCATTGCTTTGGTTGCTTCACATCTAGAGATACCTTTCCAATTTTCCACAATCATTAAATAAAAAATCCCACCTACCCTTCTTACCCTAGGTATCAGTTTGTCCCTATGGCTTATAAAACATTTTTTAAAAACCCCTTTGCTTACACTTCTGTGGCCTATGTGCTACACAGAAGTTTGGGGAAACTGTGAAAGCTCAGATTGCAAAACAATAGAAACTAAGACAACTAAAGGTTTGTACTTTCAATTCAGAACCATTGCCCACCTTTCACAGGAGAGCACTCATCTACCCCAAACACCTTATAAACTCCTTCTTCAGCACCATCTCCTATGAGACAGTGCCAGACCTACACTTCACCTCAGTGTAGCAGCTTAACTGACTCAGACTCTGAAATCTTTATGAACACCTGTACTTCTGCACTTTCATAACTGTCTTTCAAAACCCTCTGCATTCTGAATTTCCATAGTCCAAAATATAGTTGTGGGATTCTGCCTGTATTTTCGAATAGGTATTTTACCTTTCACCTGCTCTATACATTTAGACATGTGTGAACATACCTATTTTCTCTAATATCAAACTATTTGGATTTTTCCCTGGAACTGCCAACACTTCAAAACATTTTCATATTTACATTTTCCTGGGGTTTAAAATAATGTATTAAATTTGACTTTGCAATATGAAAATCTAGTGGAAAACCACAAGAAACAGTTCAAGTAATTTTTGTCCCCTGTCCCACTCCAGGCTGCATAGTAATCTCCCACAACAGCACCTCTACTGAAGTTACGTAGTTCTGCTCTTACAAGGAGCATTGCAATTTTAAATGCAACAAAATCTGAAATAGTTAAAGCTTTTTACATCTTTCACAGAACAACAGGTTTCTCTATACATGGCCGAAGACAGGGCCTACCTAAAAAGATCCCACATACAAGGGCAGCAACGACTTCTACTGCTGAGGAGCAGAGCACCCAAGTGCTCTGTATGTTCCTGCTACAAGCCCAGACACACTTGTCAGCTGTTTAGTACATAGCAGGGAGGGGTAGAAACTGAAAGTAATACAAAAAGTCTTTGAGGTGGAACATGACAATGTAAAATGAATCCTGCTGGATCCATCTTAAAATTAATGGCATTTCTGCATCCAAAACTGAGAAGGTTACCTGCTGAGTCTCAGAAACTGCAGTGCCCATATTGTCGCAATATTAGGGGCTACCAATTTTCTTCAGTTCTTCTGCCTTTCCACAGATGACTTTCACTTTCAGGGTTTATAGTGCTTGCTTGCTTTACTTCACCACAGCTTAACTTCAGAGATCAGACTTCTTTAATATACCAAAAAGTACGCTCCTGTCCTACCAGAGGGGATTTCCACATACTTACCAGCAGATAACTATTACCTACAGACATCCATTTGTACACGTGGCAGTTCAAAGTATAAAATGAGTTTTAATGAGCTAAACCATATTCAATCCAACTTTAATTACAGATCAATTACATACCTTAAGAACTTTTGCTTGTGTGCCTAGGTGCAAGTCACACAGAAAGTAAAGGAAGAAGTAAGAGAAAGGAATTATGATAATAGACAGCACTGAAAATCCTCAGGAATGTGTGGCTGCCACTCAGTTAGTTAAACAAAGACAAAAATGCTAATGTACTAATAAAGCGAACAAAAAGAACGAGTAAGGTAAAGCCTACTCCACCAACACAAAACGAGGGAGGAAAAGAACTGCAGAGTTACGTCTTTCTTCTCTGTTACATCAAATATTTAACAGCACTGTTCTGTTCATACCTATTGTACAAAGGGATAGATTTAAAACTAAACCCCAAGTTTTTAATTGTTTACACACTTTATATTTAGCTTGCTATTCCAAGAACACTGTTTAGAAAAACAACATTTTTATCCTACCACAAGTCCATGATGATTCATAAGCAACCTCAAATCCTTACAAAGTAAGATTTATTTTGTTCTGCCCACCTCTATGACAAATCTGTAGTTTAGCTTTCTTTACATTAAACCCACATATCTGCAAGATTTGCTGAAAAACCACATATTTAACCAAGCAGCTCTTCCAAAGATTACGCTCATAGTTGGTGTTTACCAATAATAATAATCTAGTCACACAATAATCTAGACACTAAGTATATTTCAACAGAAATAACAGTAAGGTACAGTATACTATTACACATGTAATAGCCTGAAACAGGCTGTAGAAGTATTATACTACAAAAAAATTATAACTGATTAGTAATATATATACATATATATACAAAACCCTAAAACCTGTTGAAATAAAATCCTGGCCCAGTGAGCTAAAACATTAACTGTAACTTGCAGTAACTGGTGTGGTTTTCACGTAAATATCACATCCAAATGGCAGTTTGAGATGTAATAAAACCCCCAGTATTCAAGCCAAGAGATCCAACTTATGATCCCATCAAAAAACACCAGAAATCCTCATTTTGAGTGGTAACACCAGGGCAAGTGCAAACAGGGGCAATTTTGAGATCTGTGCATCACTGGAATTCTTCTGTTGAGATCACAGTCACCTGCAGCTTCATTTCTTTAATCCTATTATGTGTTTTTGTTTACCAACAGTGAAAAAGGTCAAAAATTACTCAATAGTTTGGAGGGAGAGGGTGAAGAGCAAAGTCGTTATTAATTTTTCCAATGTAGAAAGTAATTTTCTCCTTTATGCATACTTCCTTGTATTACCCTTACTGGCACAGGTCAGTTCTACATACAGCATTTTGCTTTGTCAAGAAATAGTATGAAGATCAATAATGCACACTCACATATTTGAGTACGTTGTTACACCAACCTACTACAAAGAGGAGTTCTCAGCAAGTTTATTAGCTTTTAACACATGCATAAATATAACATTTCATATGACTAAGCCTTTTTAAGAATTAGGGGCTTACGATTAAAGCTTATCAATTCAAAGTGAAATTTTATAACCCATGTTAAGAAAAGAGTACATTAAAAAAAAAGTAGAAACACAGCTAAAAACACTTTATCTCTTACTATTTCACTTTATGAAAGCAGATTACTTTTGCATGTCAGCCTCCTGAAGAAGTAAATGAGTACCTTTACCGGCATTCACCACAACAAAAGCGAAGAAACTATCTTACCTTTAACACTTTTTCTGTTAACATCAGCTCCTTTTTCAAGTAAATACTGAGCAATTTCTTTGTGACCTTTGTAACATGAGATCATCAAGCAGGTATGCCCGTGACGGTTTGATACTTCCAGGTCTGCTTTGTGCTCCACAAGGTATTTTACTATTTCCAGGTGACCATCAAAACAGGCAGCTCTGAGCGGTGTCGAATTTGTCAGGGTCGTGTTGTTGACAGATGCACCGTGATCTAACAGACATTGAACCACCTTTAGGTGGCCAGCGGCCGACGCTGCCCACAGTGGCGGAGCCCCCTCGATGGTCTCGCCATCAAAATTCACCGAACCACCAACTTCTATGGACGCAGAGCAATGGTCCAACAAGTATTCCACCATGTCGAGGTGACCATAGCGGGCTGCCATCAGAAGTGGTGTGGCACCGTTGGTTTTCTCTGACATCAGTTGGGCCACCTCTTCCCTTGTTTTGCTTGCCAGTAGCTTGGAAAGGAGCCGCAGCTTGCCATCACGAGCTGCGTTGAAGACTGCTGTCTTTAGATCCATTTAGTCTGTACCTCTCTGCTTCCTGAAGGATACAGGCCTGCCTTTTTCAGAGTCAAGAGCTTAATGGAAGCGCTCAGCCCAAACAGAACGTCCCCAGCTTCTTCTCAGATCAGTCTCATCTCGATGGGACAACATGGAGACTCTGAACAGGGTCCTGACGAAGCGCAGGCTGTGCTTGTCATAAATCTGCAGAAGGAAGAATTCTCAATGTTTTCACCTCCTGTTTGGCAAACAAGTAACCGCATTGTGTTTTCCAGCAGCTATACCCAAACAAGTCGCTGTTGTGGCGCGCCGGCGTCCAGCTGCATTCCATGGGACTCTCCCTGGCCGCGCAGTGGCCCCTGAGGAAAGCTACTGGGGGGGGGGGGGGGGCTGATCCTACCACCGTGTTATCCATACCAGCCACAGAACGATCCTCTTCCCCCTCACAGCGCTCCGAGCCGCCCCCTCCGACTCGCTTCGGAGCGCACCCCAAGCGCAGAGCCCCCCGCTCCCGGCGGGAGCCCCAAGGACACGCACCCCCAGGGGAGAGCCGGGTGGGAAAGGCGCCGGCGGGGCTCCGGCAGAACCCCGAGCGGCGGGGAGACCCCGAGCCCGCCGCCCCCCTCACGGCCGCCCCCCGGTGCGCCCAGAACCCGCCGGCCCCCTCCCTCTCTCCCTCCTTCCCTTCACGGTACCCAGCCCGCCCCGCTCGCCTACCCGGAGCTGGCCGGAAAGGGCAGCTAGCCCGCAGGTTACCTTCCCGCGGCGCTCCAGGCCGCCTCCCGCCGCCGTCGCAGCCGCCCTCAGATGGACGCGCCCGCCGCCGCCGCCCGCGCTCCCTGCGACGCCTCCATGACAGCCCGGCCCGCCGCCCCGCGTCCGCCCCGCGTCCGCCCCGCGTCCGCCCCGCGTCCGCCCCGCGCCGGGCCGCCCCGCCGCCGCCAATCAGCGCAGGGCGCGGGCGCCAGCCAGCCAATCACAGCGCTGCTGGGGGCGGGACTACGCCGCCGCTGGAGGGCGGCGGTGGGGCGAGCGGGAGGGCGGCCGCCAGGGGGCGCCGGGGAGCGCTCCCCGCCCCGCTGTGGGGCGGGGGGGCGGTGCAGGGCGGGTGTGAGGGTACGGGGTGGACTCACGTCATACGGACAAATGCGTGCCTAATGTGGGCACTCGGTATATACGGTACTGTGCCCAGTTCTGGGCTCCTCAGTACAGGACAGACGAGGAGTTACTGGAGAGGGCCCAGCAGAGGCCCCAAAGGTGGTCAGGGGTCTGGGGCATCTGCCTTATGAGGAGAGACTGCTGGAGCTGAGCATGTTTGAGCCTGGAGAAAAGACAGAGGGGATCTCATCAATACATAAAAATATCTTCAAGGCAGGTGCCAGGAGGATGGTGCCAGACTCTTTTCAGTGCCGTTACGTGACAGGACAAGGAGCAATGGCCATAAACTTAAACACAAGTTCCACCTCAACATGACAAAGAACTTTACATTGAGAGTGGCAGAGCACTGGAACAGGCTGCCCAGGGAAGTCATGGACCCTCTCTATCTGGAGACATTCAAAACCCACCTGAACCCGTTCCTGTGTCACATGCTCCAGCTGACCCTGCCTTGGCAGGGGGGTTGGACTGGATGATCTCCAGAGGTCCCTTCTAACACTAACAATTTTGTGATTCTATGATTCTGTATATATATGCTTCATTAATTAATAAGCTTTGGGTTAAATGTCCAATTTTTGCAGCACAGAGAATGCTCTGACCCTGGACAATGTCGCTGTTTGATGCAAAATTTGCTTTTCTTGATTGACATTGCAAATGACTTGCTAAAGGCTTAGCACTGGATGTTCGCTTTATTCCTATGATAATGGAAAGGGAGAAAGATTTTAAAAGAGCAGAAAAATTTTTGTCACAACAAAGCATGTAACCTGCAGGCCTCAGAAAGGAAGAACACCACATGCAGAAACAAAGCCGGAGAAGGACCATGAGCATTAATAGGCAGTAATTTGGACATCAGTTTGAAAAAGAATCTAGTGTCCTCCCTACTCCAGAAGAGAAAAAAAAAAAAGTGAGCGAGAGAGAGAACAGTTCGATTTGCAATTTTTAAAAGCAATATAACACAGCCTGGGTGGCCCTTTGTCCCTTTGCACCCTGTGCTGGCAAGATGGTGCATAGGCTGCTGATTGTTTTGTCTGCAAGCGTCAGAAGCAGAAAGATCAAAAGACAACAGTTGGGAATTTAGAGAAAAGCAATCAAAATTCTTAAGCAGCTGATGCTATTAATTAATGGAGAGAGATTAAAAGATGTAACTGCGTGTAAATGCTAAATTAGAAGTAAGTGGGGGTAAGAAAAAAAGAGAACTTTTTTAAGAGATGTGAGTGGAACAGAGGAATCCTTTTAAGAGCTTTACAAACTGTAGTCAACAGCAATTGGGAAGAAAATGAACAGAGGAAAAGGCATACTTATCGTCCAAAATAAGGAAGGCTCTGTCAAGCCAGAAAAATAATTTAAAAATTGTGGGAGTAAATTGATAGAGTCATGGTGGGGTGTGGAAATCCTATCACATGTAAATAAGATACAGTAGGGAACAGTTCTGTGCCAGAGGAAACACAGAGAGACCTGAGAGACCTTCCCCCTTCAATCTCTGGAGTTTTCAGGGCAGGCAGCACCGATGGACCTGCAAACTACATGGCAGTGGGTGCAGTAATGCTTCTACGAATATCAAACACAGCCTGTCCTCACTCTCTCCCAGCTCTGAATTAGGCCAAGACCTGGGACAGGGTCCTGGGAAGAAAAAATGGTTAGGTAGGCCAGAGGGGAATTGGAATGGCTTCTGCCGAGGCCTACCACCTGGACTATGGCAGATCAATCCTTGAATGCAAGCACAAGGCTTGCACTCAAGGGGAGTTTAGGCCCTGCCTGTCAGACTACTGGGATTCTTCTTTAAATAAAAATCTCAATCTTCTGTGGCAAATAATAAATCTGTCTTGGTATTTCAGAAATCTGCCTTAGAATCATGAGTATAAGCATCTAAGAATTAAGCAGAGAAATGAATTATTAAAGAAATTTTACAGGAGTTATACTTCTTAGAGAATGAATCGCCCTTCTGCCATCTTTCATATCTCAGTACACATATGTCTTCAAGAACAATTTAATCATATTTATATTTTAAGAACATTCTCATGGCATGAGTGGATTTAAGAAGGTCTGACAATGTGGCTGCATCCTGACTGCTGTTCTAGGAGTTTCACACTTTCACACTGCCCTATGGAGGGAACATTTACTTGGCAGTACTTGGCTCTTGGGGGCAGTGGGACCCAGCATGGTGTGGCCTCAGCCAGCACTTCCCATAGCAGTTATTTTCTGACTCCCAGGAAGAACCTAAGCGCTACCTCCCAAGGTAAAAAGTAAATATTTTGACACAGTGTGCCTGAAGCATAATGAAAAATGAGAAATACCAATAACTTCTTTAAGGTTTCAGCTTTAATCTTTTGTGTCGTGGGAACACAGATCCAGGGACAATTTAATCTCTTACCTTCACCTCTCTTTGGCCCCATTCTGGATGTAGGAAGAATGACTGCATGTCCACAGGGAAGAGAGATGTTGTTGTCAGGCTGGGATTTCTGGTGGTGCCCCAAACATAGCCCATGCCATAGAAAAGACCAAGTTAGCCTTGATGCTTGTTCAGTTTTGCAGTTTTCTTCTCCAAAACTCTCTGGTTTTGAAAGCTGTGAATGGAGAATGGTGTTAAGTTAAATAATAACTTGTGTTGCAATTACTTAGTTCTCACTTCAGGGTATTCTTGTCCTCACAGCTGATCACAGTAGACAGCAGAAGGGATTTGTCACATACACAAGGGACCCGCCTTGAAGACACCTATGTGCTACCCACCTTGAAGACACCTATGGTTTGGTGTGGAATGATTGTCCCTTCAGTGTCTGGGTCACAGCTCTGTGGCACTGTGTGTCATAGACCAGTGCTTTACTGTTGCGTTCACATCCTTCATTCCAGACTGAAGAAGAGATGTTAATTTAGTGTACAAATGGTAGCACTATATGGAAAAAATTGTCACTAGACCATTCTTGACAGAGTGCTTGGTCTGAATCAGCTGGATGGTTTTCAGGATTGCCATTGATAATATTTTGGGAGTCAAATTCTGATTTCAGCAAGAGATATGATTGTAAAGTGTTGTAAAATTTAGTTCCAACCCTTCACTTCTCTTTTCCTATGTCCCTAGGTGCAGAGGTTTCTTTCTTCTTGAGGCAGACTATGCTCAGCAATACGGCAAAGAGAAACCTCATCTATATCTCAGCTGTTAGGTTTGGCACTAGAAGCAATATATATACATTAATACAGTGATTTCCTCAAATTTTTGATCTTGGTTTTAATTAGGCAACAGATGGTATCCCCAACATGACTATACTTCTGTTAGGCCCTGAGCTAACTCAGAAAGCTCTGTGTTGCATTTTGCAAGGTGGACAGGCAATCCAGCTGCTCTGTGTGGTGTCTGTAGTGTGTGTCTTACCTAAACTGGTACCCAGTGACCTATACAGATCTGGCTGAGAGTTGGGTCAGGAAGGCAGTACAGGGTATTAGACCAAGCAGGCTTCCAGAAAGGGAGGCTGGAGCAAATGGTGAGCTCAGCAGAGAGATGCCTAAAGCATTTGTGACCAAATACCTGAATGTGAGCTGAGACCAAATTATTCAATAAACTGAAACATCTGTTGAAGCGCAGCCTGAATCCTAGGTCTTCCTTGAGGTACTTTGACCACTGGGCAATGAGGCGGAGATGGTAAACTCCTGTCGACTGCTGCCAAGCTTACTTTGTTAAAGCCCCTTCCTGGCTGCCATACCTCTGGCAGCCCTAGTGGGCTGAGACAACCCTGAAGCAGTGGGAGACCCCTGCAGTGGAAGCACTGACCAGGGTATGCAAACCTGCTTCCCTGTGCTGGGGTGAGGGTTCCAGCAATGTCTGCATGTCTGCTTCATAACATATCCCTCTCTCATCAGGACAGCAAGCACCACATGCCTTAGACATATGCTCAGGTTGGGGAAATTGGATGCATGAGGTAGTTGCATATTTAGGCTGTCTTCTAAAATGTGATTGCTCACATTAGATGACAATAGTGATCCAGATGTTCACCCTTCAGTTTAAAACCCCAGCCCTTCATACGCAAGTGCACTACGGACAAACTCGATGACAAAGTTTCTGCTTCTTTAGCTGGAACCTCTTGTTTCTATCATCCTGTCAATAAAATTCTGGGAGCCAAATTCATCAGTTGTTGTAAGAAAAAAATATCGTGCAGAGTAGTGCTAAAACTGTAAGAGAGGGGGCTGGAGATGTGAGTCGGCAGGATCTGAAAAGTTTTGGCAGGTTTGCTGAACCCCTGTGAGCTGTGAGCTTTCTTTGTCCTTTGGCATTTAAATCACAGTCAACAGCAGAAACTGTCTGCAGTCTGCCTGTGGACACAGACTGAGACAGAGAAGTCTGGTCTTGGGAAGTACCTCATTTCTTAAGAAGAAATAGGCATCTCTGCTTATTCACCCTGGAGTGTAAGGGTGAAATTTTGTTTCCAGTGAAGTCAGCTAAGCCAGGGTCTTTATTTCTCTCCATAGCAATATTTGGCTCACTAATTTTCTGTAGCTGTACTATGAAAACAGGGAAGTAAGGAAACAATGATAATCAGTTTGTTTACAACTTGTAAAAAATTTTACAAGTAATACTAATTTTTAAGCTAATAAAGTATGCAGTTTTATATGTGTATGTATGTATATATTTGCATACAATGGAATTAGTTTATAGATTAACTTCCCTAAAATCCACACGGTAGTTTAGTAATGGAGAGACACTACAGGACACAGGTTCTATGCCATGTGATATGGGCATTCCTAACAGGTATAAATAAGGCAGTTTCACAATTATCGTCATAAAGGGAGTTCAGAGTATTTAAACAGTCTAATTAATCTACATCTTTCCTCACTATTCTGGTATTTGATGTGCAAGCTGCAAAATTTCCTTTCCTCTCTCCACTGCCTTGGTGCTCTTTCAGGAGATTGAAAGTACTTCAACAGAGATTGCAATTTTCAGAATTTAAACATTTATATTTTTTAAATCAGTGGAAGTTGTGCACCTAGCTTTTAAAGCAGTATTTGCCAAGCTTGTGAAAGCTGAGTTTCTCTCCAAGACAAACACAATTTTCTCCCTCTCCTGGCAGTTCCTAGCATGCATTGTAAAAGACCTGCATGTCTGAATTCATAAAACCATATGACACTCCTACTTGCCAGTGCATGACCATCTTCTTCAGTAACCACAACCTGACGTTCTGGGAGAGGCTGCCCTAGGCTGCATAGCAGATCTTGAGCAGTAAAACTTATAAATTTAATGTGCGGAATTTAAATGGAACAAAGTCAACTACTAGAGTAAAATTCACTGCCAAAGCAACATTTGCAAAATACGAAGCTGTCTCAGATTCACCAGAACAGTTGTTTAAAGTCAACAGTTGGCTAAGATTAAAAAATGCATAAAAATACCTTAACATTAAAAATTAGCTCACTTAGCTCTCTGTACTTTAACCATGCCATTATTAGGTAAAGCCAGTAGTGGCCATGCTGGGATTGAACAGTGCTGTGCGATGGTGTGAACCTCTACCAGAGACATGTTGGGCATGCACTGCGATTTTGCTTACAATCAATTGGTTTGACTAATCCTTAAGCTCTTTTAAACTTTGAGTTGTGCCCTTCTGACTGCAGGAGCCTCTTCTGTCCTGCAAGACTGTAGCCATTCTGGTATATTATAGATATGAAACTTTGAGAATAAGCTGCTCACAGTCTCTTTGCTGCCCTTTTGATACCCTATTTAAGTTATTACCATGTTGTTTTTCCTTCTTAGCTTCCAGGGCAAGGAAAAGATGGGCCCAATAGTGTTGATAAAGATAAACAGAATTTTAGCTATTGAATTCACAAGATTTCCACAGTGGGTGGAATAAAAAAAATACATGGCATCCTCTGCTTTCCAAGGATAGAACAGACATTTCACCTACAATGAAACCTACTAGGCTAGTCATGATACTTGAGAATATACATATTTAACTCCCAAGCATTTGTACAGACCCCTAATTGCTAATTCACTGCCGTGAAAACCTACAGAGCTGATCAGCCAGGGAGTACTCTGGGCTGACAGAATGCCCTAAAGGCTCCAGGGGGTCCAAATCTGTTGGAACCAAACATCTATGTGGTAAAGTTACTTTTCCTCAAATAGATGGTAATAGAAAGGGGGTTCCCGGGGGTAATAGGATAAATACTCCATTTACCATAAGCTGCAGCTAGCACAGGCACAGAGAGCAAACAAAACAGAGTACGAGTGCTAGGCAACGGTCTGGATTGCGGCACGCCACGCGCTGCCGCTCCTGCAGAAGCTGCTGAGCGGCTGGGAGCGTGCCGGTACTATTTCAGTGCTTGGCTTCAGATACGAGTGCCGTGAGCATCCCTACGTTTTAGTCATCTGCAGCTGTAACTGTCACTGGAAGTCTGCAGAGGCATCGAGCTGTTCAGACCAGCCATGACCTTTTACATTGCCATATATATCCTGAAACCATTCCATCTGTCAGAAAGAATCCCAGTTCCCAGTGGTTTCTGGCCACGTGGGTGCGTGTGTGAGTATGCATGCACCCTGTCACATGCTTACGTGCTTTGGAGAGTTCTGCTCTCATTTTCTGCCTTCTAACCATTTCCACGAGCAGCTGGTCAGAGTCAAGTGTGTGGCCTTTCAGCAAAGAGTTCTCTGGCAGTAGCTGCCTATCAAATTGTGACTAGGGACTTTTCTGTTTGTCTGTCTCTGATTGCTGACTCTAACTTGACTCTGAAGAAAGACAGGACATGGACTAACAGGGAAACTACTTCCAAGCCTGGCTTAATTCTACTTTAGTAGGTGGAGGGGTTTTTGTTTTGTTGTTTTTTTTAATGACACTATTCTCAACAACTGAGATTCTCAGTTCCCTTGTGCAAGGGTATCTCTCCATGGCTGGTGGTTTTCTAATAAGAAAGACTGGTGTCATTTCGGTAGTGGTTCTTCTCTTTGTGGACCTGCTGTTGATCACAGTCATTCCCCAGGCATTGCCCCACATCCTCCCATTCGACAACCAACCAACCTGAGGAAATCCCACAAGCTCTTAGCACTTGCCTTTAGCATCAGAGTTTCACATTTCTTTGCTAGTCTGCAACAGACACCCATGTAACCAATTCCTTTCTTATCTAAGCTTCCTATTCCACTGCTCCAGCATATAAGCATCTACTCCATTTTCCTCTGCAAGCTGAATTTCTGAAATATACTTTACTGTGGCTTCTTGCAAGCAGTTAGAGCAGATTGGAGATGTTTGCTTGGCTTTTAATGCTAACTTATTAAAACTGTTTTCCACAGATTACCTTAGCTTATTTGAGAATTATAAATCTCTTGTATTTATGCCATTAGCACCTTGGGTATTCAAGTACTGTGTTTGGTACCTTGGGTACACCAGAACTCTGGCTGTCAGCCAGAGTGTGCAGGCAGACCATCCCCAGCACCAAATCTGAGGAAAAGCTGCCTTATCTGCGTTTTGGTTTTGGCTTTTTTTCCCCGTTTCATGGTTGCAACAAATGAGATTGATGTTTTTCTGAGATGGAAGAGCTGCTGATTTCACTTTACTCATTCTCTAAGGGATGAATGCAGTGTAGGGCATGGTGGCAGCCACATTTTCCACAGACCAAGTTGATTGAGAAACATTTAAGATGTATGGCAGAAATTTTGTAATAGTATTATACTTTTAAAAGAAAAAAAAATCCCAGAAAATGATTTATTTCAGTTAATATGTCTCGGCATTTTTTGTGGAAGTTTTTGTAGGCCTGCAGGCAGAACAAAGGTAAATTTAAAGTCACAAATAACCAAGTGCAGAGAAAGCCAAATACATCATTAGGCATATAAAGTGTGTTAGCTCTGCTTTCCTTTATGCAATGCCTTTTATGACAAGATTTTGTAAATAAAATATGTATAGCCTTCTGTGACATAAGGATCACTGTCCTTGCTTAACAAATGAACATAGCAAATCATGGAGAGATCTCCAAACACCTAACCTGCTATGGGAAGAGGGGGCTGAGAGTGATGCCAGAGAGCGTTTTTCCAGTGTGTTGCCTTGCTGTCCCAGCCCATGGCCTCACCAGTACCCTGCCTCATCTGTTTGAGCTCTTCAGATTTCCAACCATTAATAAATCACCTGCTTCAAACACCGTTGTTGAACCAGAGTACCACCATGCCTCACCCACACCATCCAGGCCACTTTCATTCAAGTCCAGCATGATGCTCAAGTACTCTCCCCATCTCTGATCCTTTGTTCACTCCTGCCAGGATTAAGTGTAGCAAGGGACACAGGGTGTTATCAAGGACACTTGAGACCTCCAGAGGGAGGAAACAATGCAGAGGCTACTGGCTGCAGAGTGCTCTGAGATGCAGGTGAGAATGTCCCTTGCAAACGCAATAGTCATGGCAACAGCATTGCAGCTTCTGCAGTAGAGCAGTAATTCAGCTTGAGACTTAATTCCATATATTCAGTTTATACTCAAAACTCCTGAACTTATCTCTCCCTGAAGGCAGGGGAGGGTCACCCAGCTTGATTTGCCAGCACTCACATCCATGACAGGTCACAACTGGATGACATTTCTTAGGCTTTTCTCATAGAAGGATACAAATTTCTGTTCTTTGCCAGAGTATCCCTGCATACCCTTGTGAGTGCTGCATTCTGCTGCAGTGCTCAGGAAACTCTGCACGTACCATGGAGGCAGCTGCCTGGGAGGGGTGTAGCAGAGCTGCAATCATCAGAGAACACAGCCTCAGAAAAGTAACAGGAGCTTCATTTGGCTGGAGTTGCAGCGTCAGCCGGCAGGTCAGCACACTAAGCATCATGGTAAGCCTGGCAGGAGGATGGGCAGCAGTCAGCAGTGACAAGGAAACACATTTTTGCATCAAAATGAGATGGCAATATTTATTTGTAGGCACCCAGCATACAAGATAGCTATCTGTGTAGCTCTTGAAGGCACTATGCAGCACTATGAGCAGACAGTAACACTTCTGGGAACACTTTTTTCTGAACTAGTTGTTGAAACAGAATAATGTTAAAGCGTAAATGACCTGAGGACTTTACCTGTCAAACACTGCCTGAGAGATACACAGTAGGATATTACCTGCAAATATGGGCTTCTCACCAGCAAAGCAACTGGTATGTCCCGGGGTCACACATAAGGAATGATTTTAAAGAGGTGGAATAAAAAACTAGCAACAATGGTGCAGCAGCTCAGGAGCTCAAGAACAGGAATCTCTGGGTTGCTGAGGTTTGGACCAAGCTCGTTTTTCCTTTTGGAAACACTCTTCTGTGTAAGATCCCAGGACAGACCGCATCTCCCCTGGTTTCTCTTAGACATCCTCTGATTTTCTTTTCTTTCTGTTTTCTTTGCATAATCCTCCCATTGGTGTAATTTATGGACTATATGCTACAGACACGTTGCCTTACATTTACCATTTTAAACATCACAGAAAAAAGTACATTTACACTGCAGGGAAAAATAAAAAAGGTTATAAATACTGTAGACAGCACTTCAATGAATCAGCACTGGCAGAGGAACTACAAAAGTCTCCCACAGTTGAAACTCTCCACCCATGCTCACAGTTCTTTGGGCAGCTCTGGCCACCCCACTATGGCAAGGGGAGCAGAGGGGAGCAGAGACCCTGCCCTATCCTGCTTACAGTCCCCTCCCTCTGCCTTCAGAAAGACAACCCTCCCTGTTGTCCACAGGCACCACTCACAGGGCTGGGAACACCAGGGATGATTAACTGACAAACATTCTAATTCTACTCAGGACTTTCTGCCAACCCAGGCACCAAGACTGGCTTCACCGAGGGCACTTTACAAGGGCTGTGGACACTTGACAGCCCCTTGGCTCTACAAATTTACTTTCCTGCAGCACAAAGGTACACGTAACCTGCATGCGGGTGAAGCATGTGGTGTGTCCATAACTGATTCTTGCTCTAAATTTTTGAGACAGAGATACACAGATGTCACTCTCATTTAAAAAGAAAAAAAAAAAGGAAAAGAGAGCACAAAACCTTGTGACCAAAATCACACAACATGCAATATCACAGCTGTCGCAACAGCCACCTCCCACAAGCATGATGCTGAACAACATGAACAACATATTAGATGCCGACCCAGATGTTAAAGCCCCTCTCACTGCCTTTTCTCTTCAGCAAGGAACAATTTGTTTTGTTCAGAGCTCACTCTCCTCACATTTGGAATAGCCAGATTTCAGTGTTCAAAATGTAATAAACTATCACGTTTAATCTCATTTCAACCAGAAAAAGCAAAGATTTCCAATGCTATTTTAGTAATTACATTCCACCAATACAAAACCATAGTGATACCTATGGCAAGCTGGTTTACTGACTCACTACCAAGTACAGGAGGAGAAAAGAACACTGAAGATCTGTCTTAAATCTGTTCAAATATTCTTGAGAACCAGAACACATAAAATGCACAAAATACAAATAATTCAAACTGATGCTATTTCTGTGGTTCTCCTTTTCCAGCCTCAGCTCAAAACACTTGCCTTGAAGACAAACATATTCTCTCACACTATTCTCTGAAGTATAATTGCCTAATATTTTCCCTTAAAGAACATGCCAAACAAAGTTTAGTCAGAATGAGCCCGGAAAATGTTTCTTAATGTAAGAAAACTCATCAGCAAATGTTTTCTTTATAGAAAAAAACCCTTCAGATGTAACAAACCCAAAATATCCTTGAAAGGCCTATTTCTCAAAGCAGCAGCACATTTCATAGAATGCCTTTTACAAGGCATTGATTTCATTGTGATGACAAGTGTTCCTCTTTTGTTAATATTTTTCAGTTTCAGCTACAAGATGTAGAAAGCTGTACATTGCTAAGGAAAAACAATATGTGTCTGCCAGAGCTCACAAGATAAAGCCAAACATAGCTAGGGTTTCAGTTTGGCAGCATCTTGTACCTGTAAGCAGACACAGTGACAGGCATGCCTTTGTATATGGCATGCGTTCAGCAGTACTTAATTAACATGCCTTGACAGAGAACTTTACCATTGGTTTTGTCCAGTAAAGAGTTTCCCTTCCTTCATAAAACAAGAGCAAGGAATATCAGTTCTGCTTTATCACAAATGTGGTCTGCTTTCACAGTTTTTCACCATGCAAATGCTATAGTTTCTGTTTCATTCTTTCCTACCTCTGTATCACTCACTGTTGCCTGTATGTAGAGTCATGGAAAATTTTCTCTGCTTGTTTCAGAAAGTCAGGGCTATCCGCTTACAATGCATTAGCAGCCTGCAAAACAAAAAAGTCCTCTGGGTAAGCGGGTGTTCAGTGGCCTCAGAAGAGTTGTAATTTATGCTGTTAAAAGCATTGACGAGGGAGGTGAAAAACTGAAACACATAATAGGATTAATTCAGAAAATTTTGTCAATAGCAAAACAGTCTATGCTGAGCCATTCACAATATTACTTTATTTTTCCAAGACAGGTTCACTACAGGGCATCACTGCAAAGATTATTCCAGATTTAACATAAAATTTATTCTCTGGCAGGATGAATCTGGATGACTCCATCTGCATCACTGTCAGCATGCAGAACCACAAACTTAGAGAAAACAGCCTCAGTAGTCTCATTAATGCTGCAAACTCCTGAAATGCTGCTTATAGGCTCTCTAATTTCAGCAAAGACACCCCGCAGTTTGCTAATTGGCTTGGAGTCTCCCAGACCTGTACTCAAGCTGTTAGCCTTCTGCTGCGCAGAGTGGTTTATCTGGAGTTACTACTGCCCATTACAAAAAGGACACACATATAAAAATATAAAAATGTTTTTATGGTGACTAATGTCTGCTTTTTCCATTCTTAAAAAAAAAATCAGAGAAAGAAAAAAGCAAAAGAACTACTATTAGGACAACATGAAACCAAGAATTCTTTGCCCGTCTTTGAACAACAAACTTGTTTCACTGGATGAAGCTATTACTCGTGCTAATGAAAGAAGGCAGAAATGCTGAAAGAAAAGCTGACATTCATAGTTCCCAGATTGTGAGCTCAATGCTGAGCACTCTCCTGCCTGCAGTGGGGACACACACTTCCCCTGGAGGCCCATCAGCCACCACCAATAGGAAAGTCCATCCAGGACGCTAAAGCTCTTCTTGTAGTTCCTATGCTGCAAAGGGAGGTGTTCTGCTGAATATATTGGCATAGAGATGGCAGGGTAGAAGCTCATCCATCTGCTGTGATTTGTGTTTTCACTCAAATGAAATTGGTGACTCTCAGGCACAGGGTCAGTCCCACTGCTGGCAGCACTATGCAGTCAATGTGTCAGCTCGGGGTGGGGGTGATACAAGGTGCAGCACCTGCAGAAAATGAATCATCAGACTTTTTGCTGTCTCATTCCTATTTATTTCTTTAATTTTTTGCATAGCTTGAGCTGAACTTACAGAAGTATTCTCCCTTTGTGCAAAGATCTTGGAGGAGCTGGGGGTTTTAAATCTGCTACCGCTGCTCACAGATCTGAGCAACGCCCCAGGAGAGAGCAGGCAGGAGCAAGCAGGAGGGTCCTGTCAGTTCAACAGTTGCCAAGCCAATGTAGCTGTAGCGTGAAATTGCAGTTAAGGCTCACACCCTCCGGGTAATTTATACAACTGAATTGGCCTTTAAATTGAGCTGGGCTCCAATGCTCTTTCCCAGGTTACAGAGGACACTCAAGGCAGAATCAGGGCTTGGATGGTAAGGGTGGTGGTACCTACACAGAGAGATGTGTTTGCCTGCCATAAATCCACCACTCCCATTCCCTGTCCTTCCCCTCCTCTCTTTTAATCTCTTTTCCCCTAAAATGCAGGTTGCTGCACAGTAGCCTGGCTGAGGAGAAATGAGCAGGGTCACTAGTGGGTATCCCAGCATTTCCCCTTTGCTAGCCAGAGAGGTTTCTGACATGAGGCCTTCTGGGTCTGGCACCATCTGAACACCTTCCTTGTGGGCTTGGCTCTCCCTCAGCACCTCTTGCTCTGAGAAGCCTGTCAAGATCTCCCACAACTAGGTTTTGATCTGACCCAAGGCTTTTTTTTCTTTTTTTATACACAAGGTTAAGCCAGCATTAATGCATTCAAGTCTAAGTATAGCACAGGTGGTAGGATTCATCCACTAATTTGTGTTTTCCCACAATTCTCGCACTGTCTAGCTCTGCATAGTGTGCTCCAGTACTTAAATATTAGTTTCATTTTATCACTAGATCTTCAGGTGTTTTCCCATGACCGGGTAAATAGCCAGTATCTGCGTTTGACATGGGAAGAACAGAGCCTCAGACTGCAACAGCAGCTTGTCTTGCAGTAACACAAAGCCCTCCCTCTCTCTACCTCCATTTTTCATTATCCCATGACATTTTTCTCATTAAGTAAAATGTTGTGTGTTAATGTTATAATCTCAAAAATACAGGCAGTAGAACCAACTGCCTCCAGAGGTAAGGGGCAAAACACTGTAGCTCCTTTTGGGGTAAAAACTAATTAACTGTATTAAAACAAACCAGGTTACTTCAATTTTTCTAAAGCAGGTTCAGCCTGGAGCAAGCCAATAAATATTTTAATAAGCATGTCTTTAAGGCTATGTGGTGATCTGATTTATAGCACTACACATGAAGCAGGTGGCTCTGGATCTTACGAGAATGGTGGATTTGTAAGAAAATACTGCCTGTTGAAGATCAGAGCATGTGTTATGCATAATGAAGCCTGCAGTAGGAAGCTGACAGCATGAACAATGAATATGTATTACATATGGAAACAAAGACACAGTATAGCCGTACACTTTGTGAAATACATTTAGTCCCCGTTAAACTGTGGAAATGCAGGTGTGGGATCCTTGCCTTCTACACAGTATCCCCAGAGCAGTGCCTGGTGTTTGTCCAGCCATGCTCCCCGTGGCACAGGACTTATTTTCAAATGTGTCAGCAGAAGTTTGGGCTTATTTCTTTTGTTGGAAAGAAAACAGAAAGAAAAAAGAGTAATTTAGAGGTTTGCTTTTGCAGTACGAACAAATTAGGAGTAGGTTAAGTGCAGTGAGCAGTAATTATAGTAAGGCACAGATCTCCTGTCCTAATGATCCCTTAAATATATTTCCCATGTGACCTAATACAGAGCCAGGTGTGGAGTTTCTATGCTTGTTTGCTGCCCTCTCTTGGCAACATAACCAGCCTCCAGGAGAGAAAACTGAAGGTTGTCAAGAAGAGAAAAACGCCAAAGTACACTCGTTCAGAGAAATGGAAGAAAGAGCCTTGTGCCAAAGCAAAATACAACATTTGCATCTTTTTACACACTGGAAAAAAAATTAATTTCTTCTAAGAAGTCAGTTCTTCTCTCTTCTCTAAGACAAGGTTCATTGACTGAGTGTGTATGGGAGAGGGAGAGCTGATTAGGGTGATGAGCCAGGTTGACAGACAAACATCTTTTCCTATACATTATTGTGAGCACCTATCAGGTACCTTGCCATTCTTCCTCCATAAAAGTAATTTTCTAAAGAAGAGTGATTTTTGCTTTTCAGCCCCTAGTAAAATATTTGAGCAGACTTCCAAGGCATTGCCTCAATTGCCTTGTATAAAGATTTCCATCTGTAGTACACATGTATGTGTCTTTTGTTATCAGTGTCAGAAAGGCTGAAAGAAAATGGATCCTGTGAATAACAGTAATTCTTTGCAGCAAATATGAGCTCTGCTCTTCATGACAAGTCTTCTTCCACATTTAGTTTCAAGAAGGGGAATCCATATTATTCAGGATCCTGTTTGCAGCTAAAGAAATGCAACACATGGACCAGTTTACTATCAACTCTGTGCATGCTCACATAGCCTGCAGTCAGCTGTTTGTTCACAGCCATGCACACGGGGCATTCATACTCTAGGAGGATGCAAACAAATGGTGATCTGACTACTCAGTAACAAATACTTTTCCATATGCAAACCTTCTGTGTCTGTCACGTTCAATATCTCACCCATGCATAAGAAAACACACATTACCATTTCAGATAGTGGAGATCCTCCCATGGAGGAAACATTCCTCATCTTCTTGTTGGATAGTAGAGGTTTCAACCTTAAAAACATCTTTCTATCTACAAGAATATGTTGACACGTGCATCCTAGACCAAGGAACACAAGCAGTATCCTTCAGTCAGCTGCCTTCCCCCTGGTCATCCTTCCTAGAGCATCCAAAAAGACCACCACTGGCAATAACACTGCCAAAGAGGCTTTCTGCAGATCCTATTGATTTGATTTTCCAGGAAAAGAAATACATAGGATGTTTTACACTGAACATTTCTGAAAAGTGAAGAAGATGGAATATTAATGTTACATAACTTTTAAGGTTTCTCAGAAGGATGTTTGAAAGTTACCATTACATGAAACCATCCTGTAGTCTCGTAGTAGGAGCAATATACCCACAGCATATACCCACAGCATATTTCAAAGTTGTGTTTAAGATGAAAATAGGAATAAAACCCAAAGAAATGTGTAATTTTCTGTCTTTGAATGATGTTTCTTTTCTTTTGCCCACTTTTAATTGGGATAACATTGCTCAGGCAGCCAGAATTGACTCTTCCCTCAAGAGATATTCAAGGACTGTCTGGACGCAATCCTGTGTCATGTGCTCTGGGATGACCCTGCTTGAGCAGGGAGGTTGGACCACATGACCCACTGCGGTCCTTCCAACTTGACCCATTCTGTGAGATGTGTAGGAAGGTGTAGTACCTGCTTCCAGCTGCACAGGTGTAACCCTGGCCTCACTTTCCTCTAGTTTATCTAGGGATGGGTTTTCATGTTAATTTCCTCTTGGCTTTCATGCACTAGAGCTTTCGTGGTTTGGGACTCACATCCCATGTTCATGTTTTTACAATTCAGGCTGAGAGTACAGACATTCAAGCACGAGCCAGGAGGAGGCTCATGTACAGGCAATGTCTACAGAGGAGAGAAAACTAGTTAGCTCTTTGAGTCCTCTATGGGCCTGACCTACGCAGAATCCCTGGTTTTGTCCCAGTGGTGGGACCGCTGTGCAAAGAGCTCTTTCCCTCCAATCACTCGTCTGTGCTTGTGCTCTCACAAGTAGACATCAGTGCTTCAAAAAAAGTGTTTGGTTTACTGCAGTTCTTTACTAGGCACACAAGTAGACCTTGAGGCAGGACTCAGCCCAAAGGGCCAGCAAAAAGGAGCCTGGGGTTTTCAGAGACTCCTGGCACTACAAACTTGGTTCTGTGATATCAGCCTGCTATTATCACCTGAGAGGTAATTCATACAAAACATCTGAACTTGTGCTAGGGCTGGCAAGTGTATGCTCACCAATGCTGTGACCTGAGCTATCAAAAGCAGACTACAAAGCTCCTACATATGAGGATTTTCATTTCTGGGTTGAAAAGAATCAAGTCTGAATGCTACAGAGGTCTTTCTGGGGGTTGTTTCTCCACACGGTTGGAAAAGGCAGAAGCCTTGAGGCTTCTCTCCCATAGATCACATAGACCAGATCCCACTCATCCCACCCACAATCCTCTTTGACCTGGGGAAAAGCCTTCCCCTCTGGAAGCTTGTATCTGCTTCCCCCTGAACCATCATGTCCTTTGGAATTTCTCAGTCAAAAGAGTTTTTACCCACTGGCAGCTTTCTGCAGGGAAAACACATGGGATTTTTGCTCTTGTAGCCTCCTAAGCAGCACCCACAACTCTGGCACTGCCCAAGCTGTTGGCAGTGGGACTTGCAGTCCCCGGGGGGAAACCACCCTGTCCCTCTCCCTGGCTCACTCTCACACAAGATGTGACACCCCTCCTCCCCAGTGCTCCATGCCACAGACATGTATTACACAGCAGAGGGACACCAGGGCAAGTGCCAGTGAGATCCTATTCCTGATGTCCCTCCTCTGAGACACCCACCATAGCAAATCTTAGATCCCTGTGGAGAGCTGGGTGCTGAGTCCTATCCATTCCTCCCCATGACAGGGCCAGCAGCAGCACTGTGGGGTGCCCGGGAGAAGGGCAGATGGGCCCTTGCTTGGAGCAGAAGGTCATGGGCTGGGGAGGGGATCCTCTCAGGCATGGCAGTGGCTGCTCCTTTGGGGAAGTAAGGTGGCAGGAGACTTCAGGCCTTTCAATTTAGTTTTGGGTGGGTTGGAATTTTGTTTGTTTGGTTGGTTGGTTTTGGTTTTGGTTTGGTTTGGTTTTGTTTGTTGTTTTGGTTTGGATTTTTTGGTTGTTTGTGGTTTTTGCTTGTTTTTTTTGTTTGTTTGTTTTTTTGGCATATCTCACACTAGCTATAGAGTCCCACAAATTCATCTGGTCACCTTCTCTGTCTTCATTTGAGATGCCACCAATGGGCATGCAGAGAACATGCCAGAGCTGCACTGGGCAGATAATGGTCTCTGCAGGGCTTGGGTAGTTCTATGCTGCTGCAAATCTTCCGAGTACCATTTTGCAGTTGCCACAACCAAACTCGTCTGTTCTGGTTTTGTTCCTCCTGGTCAGCGACTGTTGGTGACAATCTAGAGCTGTTTTCCCTATAAACTGCCACCAGATGGCAAAATATCCGCCAGCATCGCTCCCACGCCTGCTCTCCAGCACCACAGGCTGGAGGTGTGGCTGAAGGAGAGGAGAAAGGAGCAGTCCAAGGCAGAGCACTCAACTGCTCCCATCAGGTATGAAACACCTCAAAACGTCCCTGCCACTCGCTGGGACTACACGTAGCCAATGGCAAGGAGGCGTGACGGTAACCTGCCCTTACTATTGTGCTGTCTTTAGCTGTGTCTGGGCTGCACATCTGTACGGTGCAAAAAGGCTCAGAGAAGACAGATAAGGATGATGTGATCGTGATGCCCAGAAAGGAATCCAGGAAGCAGACACAGCTATTGTAAAGGATGTTGAACACTCAAGGAAGTACACCTCGCCTTCAAGCCTGCTCCTCACCAACCTGAAATTTTGGCATTCTGCTTCATAGGTCTCCCCGGGAAGTTCAGGTTTCTCAGTTCTCATATAATTTAAATACTGATCCATCAGAACTGCCTCCTGACTTCCTCAGGATGTCCAGTGTGAGGTGTATTTCTGCTGCAGTAGGTTGGACTGAACAAACTGACACTGTGCATAAAGTTGAATTGCAGAAAGTTTCCACTAAATCGACTTTGTTATATAGTAACCAATAATGTGGAAACACTGATCAACGTAATGTTATATTTACAATGTGTTTGAGTAGCCCCTGGGTGTTCTCAGGGCTATGCTGGCAGTAATCTTAGGGGATTTCAGAGTTGCCATGAAATGTTTATTAATCCTAGGTGTCTCGCTGAGCACCAAAACGAACAATGACTTAGGCTGATATAACTGTACAGAAGTGGATATTTTTATTTTGGGGGTATGTATATTAAGAGAAGAAAGTACTGCACAACTGAACAGCTTCAAAAACGACGGTTAAATAATTTCCCTCCATTTTGGAAAAAGAGTTGAGTCCTTCTGGCAATGCCCTTCTCAGCCTGGAAAGATCAGTAACCACTGGGCTTATGCATGGGACTAGGCTTTGCAGGTTCATTTGCTCTAAGAATGCTGACTGGGTCAAATACAAATCCTCCCCTCTCTAACAAGACAGGCAGGGGAAGGACTTGGGTTTTGTCCAGACTGGATTTAGGAATTAACACTGAACAAGACAACCAACAAGCACAAAGCCCTTCCAGACGTGCTGCATTCTGCGCAAAACCTGCAATATTCATGGGAATATTATACAGAAGGAGGAACTGTTGATAGCTACTGAGCCATGTTTCCTGGGAAGGTGATCTTTGCCCTTCAAAACCTATGGGGCTTCACATGGAATTTGAACTCTTGAATTTCTTTCTCTTTTGGTCTGGTGCCAAGTACCCAGTGGTTGTAGGTCTGTGATTTGGTATTGAAGCATAAAGAAATGAAGAGTTTTGTTTGTTTTTTTTTCTGTCAAGCCCATATTCCTGGGCTTGAACTTAAATATATGTCTCAAAGATATGGTGCCTCTACAACAGAGAGTTAGAGTCAAACATCTGATCTTTCAATTCTTTTATATTCTCTTCTCTCGCCCTCTCACTCCCTGTTAATCTAATATGTAATGTTGTCATAATGAAATCCAGATTCTGCTGAGCTAACATTTGGATAATCCTTTTTTAAAACATGGAGGTTTTTCCTGTTGTTTTTAAGTCTGACATTTCCAAATAATCTATGATCTGGCCTGCTTTTTTTTTTTCTTTTGTGTGTGTGTGTGTGTGTGTGTGTGTGTGTGTGTGTGTGTGTGTGTCCTTTAGGTGGTTGGAGGCAGTGGGATGCACACTCTCCTTAGGGCCATATGCATTACAGTGACAGTATAGCTCCTAATGTGGAAGATGCACTTCAGATTCTGATGTTACTGGATTCCTACAGCAAGAAAACAAAATATACAAAATATCTTATGCACATCAAAATACACCATTGTTTCAGAGTGTGTTTTGCACAGAAGAAATGTAGTTCTCGGGCAATGATAAGCACAGTGAGGTGTCATGGGGACATTAGTTAGAACCCTGCTTTCAGATTAATGGTAGATTAACTTGTTTGAGAGCAATTAGGGATAGTTTTGTTCTCTTCCCAAAATAAAAGCGTTATCCAGTAAAAGCAAATGAACTAGGACACAAGACCTTTCTTTTGGGTAATCAGTTCTTCTGATTCTCAAAATCTATCTGTCTTTAACATTTTTGAGTCAGACTTAATGATTCTTTTGGATCCTTTCCAGCTAGAGATACTCTATGATATGAAGACACTATGGTGTTAGATCCTTTTTTGGCTGTACACCATAATACATGCAAACAAACTGTGAAGAAATACACAGAACAACAAAACTCAAACATACACCTTGTTATGTGTTAAGCTCATCAGCACTTCCAAAATGCTCAGTTTCAGATATTTGGGGCATTGCCACATATCCAAGGCTATTCATCCTCCTAAAACCATCTTATTTCTTCTTTCATTCAGTTAAAAATAATTACATCACTGCATTGAGCTGCTCTTTCTTGCTAAGCTCCTTCCCTGAGAATTGTTTCAAATACTTCCCTGGTTCTTTTCACTTCAGTTACCAAGTTCGTAAAGTTTTCCAATAAACAACTAAAATCTAATTACTTCTGGCTCAGAAAGTGTACTTGTGATGCCTATTTTGAGACCCAAATGCTTTCCTATAAACATGTATCAAAAGCACTTTTAAATCCTATAATTTTTGTTAGATACAGAAGAATTATTGGCCGAGTTAATCAATATTCTGTGGCAAGTGAGAGTGAGGAGAATAGGTCTGGAAGAGAGGGTATGGACAGTAGTGACACAGTGGAGCTAGGGAAGGGTGTTTCTGACCTCCTGGTGACGGTGAAGGAGACAAAGAACATGAGAAAGTCTCTGGTGATCCACCTTGGTTCTCTTGGGGGGCTTCAACCTCCCTGGCACTGGCTGCAAGGGAATAGTGGTGGGACATGAGGTGCCAGGGAGATTTCTGAAGAGTATCAGGAATAACTTTGTGAGATAGGTCCTGAAGGGGCTAAGAAGGACAGATCTTGATCTGCTGGTCAGTAATGAGGAGGAGCTGCTGGGGGAGATGATATTGGAGGGCAACTTTGGCTGTATGTCCTGGTTAGAACGGCTGGGACCAATTCATCCCTGGATGGGTGTAACCCAAAACTGTGTATTCTATAGCCTCCATGCCATTTCCCAAAAACTGCTGTCAGTAGAAGCCTGCAAGGTGGGAAGATCTTCCTGTACCCTTTTATGGAATTCCCCGCTCTGATATCCTTATATGGAATTCCCCGCTCTGATAAGAGGGACTGAGCATCCACATGCCCTTTTATGGAATTCCCTACTCTGAGGGAGGGACTGAGCACTCCCGCCTGAACTGGAGAGTATATAACTGGGAGTTTCAGAGCCTTGGGGCTCTCTCTCGTGGGACCCAGAGGAAGACAGCAGACCACCGCTGCTCCCAACCAGGCTGAGACCACCACCCTCGACTGGACTGCAATCACCATGTCTGACCAGACTGCAGCAGCTCTCCCACCAGCAGGTTTATTCCCTCTCCCTTTGCTTTGGACTCGGGGGGTGGGCCAAGGTACACCACTTTTGTTCATACCCCAGGGTGCTGGGTTTGTACATTTGGGTTTTGTGGGTTAAAACCAATTGTCTGTCTGTATACTTGTACTTATTGCATTATTTTAATAAATTGTTATTCTGACTTATAAATCTCTCTTTTGAATTGAGTTCATTTTGCCTTGCTGGTTAACTTTTAAACCAGCACACTGTACCACGAGATACTGATGGTAAAGATTTGTGGGAGAGTGTGGGTTACAGGGTAGCCAAGGACAGACCACAGACCTCAAGAAAGCAAACTTTGGAATTTTCTAAATTAAAAAGAAAGTAAGGGTTTGGAGGAAGGTGTACAATGCAAGGGATGATTTTCATTGGACTCAGCAAACAGTAGACATAACACTTATACAACTGGTTCATGCCAGGAGCTACTGGCAAACTGACAATGCACCTGTAATATAATACTTGTAACAGTACAGTACTCTAATAAACTTCTAGTTATTTTATAAATATGGAATTGCATTTTATGGAGAAAACTATGAAACATCTGATGCTTCCTGAAACAATTTCTACATTTGCAAACCCTAAAGTCTCCAACAGAGTCTGAGAAATTCCCTGTGCTTCATTTCTCTTATAATCATTTGTACTGGGCTGTCCCATTCCCCTGATCCGATACATCTCTGATCTATGTTCCTGCATCATAAGAACCAAAATAAGAACAAAGTTAATGGGAGTAAATGTGGTTTGGTTATTTTTTTTGTACGTGCTTGTTCTTTCTTCCAACTTCAGTGGTAGGCCATGATATCTTGTATTAGGAACTGTGTGAATGGAGAATTAAAAAAAAAGACATAAACCAGAAATATTTTTAAAACAAGAGAATGTCAAAAGAAAACAATAGCAAAAAAAAAGACTTTTTTCTTTCCGCTGCTTACAAAGGAAAGGGATACAAGAAAATAATTTTAATTGACTCAGCATGAGACAAACCTCTTATAATGATCTTGTGTTTAACTTACTCAATATCTTCCTTCTATCCTTAAAGGTATGTAAGTTGTGAGCTGACAGTAATTCAAAGTGAAGACCGAAGACATTTCTTTTTTTGCCCTTTTGCAGGAAAATGTGGGGAAATACTGTTTTGTAGTTTGTCTCTTAGCCCTGAAATTGACTGAATGTCAGCAACTCTGTTTGTGTGCCTGTTAGGTTCCTTGTTGTAGTGGTTTGAGCCAGGTTTTCCCCCTGAAACTAAGAAAGTGGTAACCCCCAGGGGGTGGTGACCCTTGGGGCTTGACCAATCAGTGCTCCTGCAAAATATAAACATATCTCGGGAGACCGGAAGAGAAGCAGTAGTTCTTGTTGTGAGAAGAAGAGGTGGCCATGTTGTGGTGAGCCACGAGGAGAAGGGGCTCCGGCCCCTTGGGGGCCTTTGCCCCCCCCCCCAGCCCCGGTTGGGGGGCTGCAGGGACTCGGAATGGTGTTGAAGCTGGGCTGAGTGCTTGCAGCTAGGAACTGGGGGAGTTTTCTCCCCTGTAAGTAGAAGTGGGAGACGCTGGGAGCAGCGACGGAGCAGCAGCGGAGACAGCAGCGTCCAAAGAGCAGTGGCAAAGAGCCAACTGATAAGGACCAAAAGGAGCAACACAAGCCGGTATGCAGCTAAGGCAGACACAGAGGTGTCTGAGGAGAAGGAAAAGCAGCAACAGGACAAGAGACCCGAGCCAGCAGCAGGAAGAGAGTTTCGGAGGGTAAGAACTGGACAAACCAAAACCCCCAAACTCGCCAGAGACCCCTCCGAGAAAGAGGAGGGGGTGGTGGACTGAGAGGAGTCCTAAAGTGCAGTATGCACTGCTGAGAGGAGCTAGGAAGCTCATGGCCTCCTGAGAGATAAGCCAGGACGGCCGAAGGAATGTGTGTGTGGAGGGGGTGACCTTGGGCTTTCCCCCCCCTTTGCTGCAGCTTCAGAGAAGCTGGCAGCCATCTTTGAAGCAGAGCACAGAAGCTCTGTGAAGGGGCTTGATTTCCCCTGAAGATACCAGACTGTCACGAAGACCCCCGTGTTTCGTGATATGACCGTGGTGGAACGACCTTGTCTGGGGTTACGTAGTCCACGGAAAGACCCTTCGTTTGGCGTCGAGGGGCCGAGAGGGGCTTGGAGACCCCCCTCGTGTGTATTGACAAGGATGCAGCTGCAACTGCTGCCTGAAAGAGAAGAAGAAAGCCTACTGCCTAGAGAGAGACCTGTTGCTCAGAGACTGGAAGGGGTCTTTTCTTCTTCTTCTCTCCTGGACTTTTATTTGGAGAGAGAAGAGATTTGGCCCACTGTAAATATTATTGTCATGGTAGAGATAGATATAGAGTTAAGATTGTTTGTAATGTATTATAGTATTTATTTATGTATATAGTCTTTGTAATATATTCCTTCCCCCATATTGAGTCTCGTGTTTTTGTCTGGAAAACCCATCTCACATGGGGTTGAGATGTGGGTGGGGGGCTAGGAATAGGAATTAGATTTTGGGCCTTACTGAAACCATGACACTTGTTGTGTTGGCCACATGACAAGACACTGGGTTTGGTTGGGTTTATTGTTGTTGGTTTTTTTTTTCTAATATCTCAAACCATTTTCTGTTTTTATGGGCTATACAACCATATACACCTATTTCTTAGGATTGAAGTGATTCCTAACAACTATTTCTTTGAGTGCAGTGTAAACAGGAAACTTTAAAACATGAGTCACTGTCAAACTACAAAAGTGAAAAGTACTGATTTGAAATACCTCGGTTTACTTCCCCCCCTGTAGATTTGACTGTTTTGAGAGCATGAATCACCATAATTCTTTGCATTCTTCATATACTACCACTGAGAAAAATACACAGTTCCCTCTGAAAATGAACTGAGATAACTATTCTGCAAACTTGACAGAGGAGCCTGCTGCTCCAGGTCAAGGCTCTGTCATGCTGCAAAAGTGTATAAAAGGGAGGAAAATTTTTAAGCATATTTTTGGAAGTTTTTCTCCTTTTCCTCCCCACTCCCAGTTGTCTGAATTGCTTGTACTGTGTTTAAGCAGCTCTAACTTCACACAAGGGTAAAAGCTCTGGGATCTCCTAAACATGGACATTTGACCTCTGTCCTCATTGTGTCCAGTTAATGTTCTCTGGATATTCCTTTAAAGATGGAAGGAACTTGTGCCTTTTCCTACAGATGAGAAAATGAAGCACAAAGCAAGGAAGGGCTACATCTGAAGAACCCTGAAATGACTCCAGAACTCAAGAGTATGGTTTCATAGGATCCAAAGTCTGGCTTAGGACTGGGATATTGTTGAACTGCCTCCCTTTCCAAGCCCCCCCCTTCTAATACTGGGTTGCTTTCTCTAAGCTGGAGCCAAGATCTCTGTGACAATGCTCAGCTGATTCAGATCCGGAAATATGTAAACTTTGATGGACAACATAAGGACAAGTTCTTACTGACTTTCACAAGCATCACTGAAATTAGTCTTTTCCCATCTATTTGAAGGCTTTGTTAGAAGTGAACATTTTAGCAATCTTAATTACAAGCTTATGGCAGAATAATGTTCCATGACCAGTTTTCAATATCACAAATTCCAAGATGCATTCTTACTACTGGACACAGCACATCTAAATCAAGGAGGATGCCAGTTGTTATGTTAGCATGATCACACTGCAGAGTAAGCTTACCATAGACATATAATTTCTCACTAAAAGCCTGTTTAACATACAAAGAATTAAGATATCTAGCTCAGGATGCACATGTAGAACAAATAGAAAAAACAAATACATACTGTAGTGTGTTATCGGACTTACCCCCATCCGTCTCCATATAACCCCCTGTTGCATGATGTTTTTCTATCTTGCAAACTCTCCTGCAATTAGCCTTTCCCAGCAATTGTGGAGCAGAAGCACAGGTTGTGTCTGTGCTGTATTTCAGACACAGGCCTGAATTCATACTCCTGTTGTGCTTCGAAATTCTGGAGGTGTATCTAGGTTTAATGTGGACTTGGACATGGCAGGAAGAAAAAAGCTTGGGCCCCATATTAAGGTTTAACACAGGTCTAACCACATCTTTACTGTGGTGGATGGTTGAATAGCAATGCAACTCACACAGCCAGTCCTGCATATCTGATCACTGACCAACTGCAGGCAAGTTGGCCCCAGGTCCCTCCTGAAAGGACTTTGGCACCACCTTTGACAGCAATGATTTCATCTTCTTAGGCACTCTGGAGCAAAAACTACGAACAGTGCCAAGTCAGGCACAGTGCCAGGGTTTCAGATTTTCTCTGGGGCTTGATCAGTAGCTACTGTACCAACAGCTGTGTGCAGTTGTGGCTGGAGAAACTGCTTGCTTATGTTGATGGAAAAATACTCTGGAACTGAAACTAAGCTCTGGAATTGAAACAGTAGCCCATTGCTCAGCTGCTGCCCTAAACATTTGAGAGTCCCACTTTTTTGCTAGAAACCAACATATATGTTGAAAATATCTTGCAGCTGTGCGGTTGTGAAATATCCCTTTGACCATATAAAGACATATAAGGCCAAAAAAGGTTAAAGTCTGCAGAAGATTGGGCAATGCATTAGAAAGCATCACCTCTCTATGACCACCAGCCTGTGCCACCAGTACCCTTCTCCATCAGGGAGAAGCAATGACCATTGCTCCCTGGGGATGTGGAAGTCAGGACAGGGACCTGAAGTCACAACCCAACTTGTGAGGCACTATGGCATTCTGAGGAGAATCCAGGAAGCCAACCTCCTGGGCAGAGTCAGGACCAAGCCAGCAGCATCACCAGATCCCTTTGTGAAGGGCAGAGGCCGTGAGTTCCCAGGTCAGGGTCTGTCTTGCTACATCCTTGTCCAAGCAGAGGCATGGCTGTAGCTGAGCAATGGCAGGAAGAACCAAAGGCTGAGTTTCAGGCCCTAGGTAAGACTGCTCAGGTCCATTAAGGTTATTGGTGTCTTTTGGTCCTTGATGCTCTTGAAGCAGCAGGTTGACAACATTGGTATTTAATTCCAAGAGAAAGCCTGGGTACTTGCACTAGAGTGTATCTCTCCTGCCCCTCTGTGAGGTGTCAGGGTCAGACATTACAAGGAAGAGCTCTGCAAAGTTTCCCTGGGGTCAATGGATTTCTGATGGGCATCTGGTCCATTTCAAATGCAAAGCTGTGTCCTTCTGTTCCAAAATTTCATTATGCCAGTGAACGTTATCCAAGGACAGTTATGGACACACCTATTACTTCCTTAATAGGTTTTTCTTCCCCAAGGCATGTGTGGAACTGCTGTAGGATCACCGGATGCTGTGTGCTGTGCAGCTAGCTGGAGCCTATTCATCTATTTATGTGATCTATATACCAAATCAACCTTCCAAGGAAAAGGTTTACACTATAAGTAACAGTCATCAGGAGATAGAATAACTCGAGGAATGCTGCACATGCTGGGTAACTAAATCAAAACAAGCTCACTCCAGGTCAGGTGTTATGAAGACCTATCCAAGAGGTTTTCAGTAGTCTCTGCTGGCCAGATGATGAACAAACAGCTCTGGGGACTGATCTGCTGAACCATCTGTAGGATAGTTTCTTGAGGTCAAGGTTATTAAAGTACAGCATCAAATCAGGGGAAGAAAACCTGTGCTGCTGTTCTCTTGATGGTGTTTGCACTGTAGGTATATGTAAGGTTTCATCCCGTGATTGAAAAAAAATTTACCTTTCAGATGTATTAATTTCCCTTTTGAGTTGTTTCTGCTCGAGGTTCTTTATGTATTATCCACAATGATGAACAGATTGCTGTCTTTTTGATACAAGTTTTATAGTATCCAAACCCAGTTTCCATGTGCAAGAGACAATTTGACATTGCATGCAGAGAAACCAAAGGCAAAGCCAGCTCTTGAACCTTGCCAAGACTACTTTGTACTACTAATCTGTTTACATCATCCAAAAATATTTTTCATTCTACAGAATTACTTGAACTACTGCTTCTTAAGGAGGAAATTATTTATAGTTAATGCAATTCACATTAAGCAAAAATGTGTAACTGTGGAAACCAAAAAATAAATTATGGCATTCTTAAGATGTGGCATTTTTCTTCTCTCCTTTAACTATGTGCTAAGATTTAAATCTTAGTATCGGAATTTATTCCTAATTGGTTTGGTCATTCAGAAAATACTACGTTTCTGAAAACAAACAATATTTCATGATCACAGTGAGTCATCTAAATTTCTAGAGCCTTTTAAGGGGTAGTACAGTAAAAACACAGGATCAAAATAATTTTCAAATTTGCAAGGTGAATGCATATCAAGTGACGTAAGGGTGTTAGTCCTGTATATGGGAAAGAAAAAGTTTGTAAAGTCACAAACACTGGAGTGTGGATAAAGTGGCCATCTTAGAAGCTGAAGACACTTAATTTCACTGGGATTCAAGCATGGTATTAAAGAATAGAAAGTGTCGTGCACAGTCCTATATATTACTGTTACTAGTTGTTGCATAAGGACAGCTAGTTTTTTTCCTCAGTGTTCTCTTATTTTCTGCAGCAATTAGAAATACCCGACTTGGGGACACCTCTGTCTCAGCTCTTGAGGTGCACATGGAATCACAAAATGGGTCAGGTTGGAAGGGACAACAGAGGGTCATCTGGTCCAAAACCCCTGCTCAAGCAGGACCATCCCAGAGCACATGGCACAGCACTATGCCCAGATTATTCTTGAATCAGTGAGGGAGAGTCCACAACCTCTCTGGGCAACCTGTTCCAGTGTGTTGTCACTCCACAGTGAAGGAGTCGTTTCTCATTTTCAGGAGGAACTTCCATCAATTTCTGCCCATTGCTTCTCGTCCTATTCCTTGGCACCACCGAGAAGAGCCTGGCTCCATCCTCTTGGCACCCTCCCTGCAGATAATCATAGGCGTTGCTGAAGTCCTCTCTCAGCCGTCCCTTCCTTCAGAGAAGTTTGCAGCGGGCGTGTATCCCGGCCAGGACACGGCAGGCCCGCGCCGTGCTGGGGGCGGGCCGGGGGGCGCGGGCCGGGGCCGCCAATGGCGGCGCGCGGGCGGGGCGTGCCGGGCGCCATTGCCGGCCATGCTGGGGCTCCGCCGCGCCGCCGCCGCGCTGCTGCCGCTGCCTCGCACCGGGCCGCCCGCCGCCGCCATGGCCACGCTGCTCGTCAGCCAGGAGCGCTACGCGTGGCTGCGGGAGCTGGGGCTGCAGGAGGAGAACCCGGGCGTCTACAACGGGCGCTGGGGCGGCCGCGGGCAGGTGCGGGGAGCGGGGGGGGGAGCGGGTGGAGGGGCGAGCTTGGCCCCGCCGCTCACTGCTGCCGTCCTGCTCTAGGTAGTGACCACGTACTGCCCCGCCAACAACGAGCCGATCGCCAGCGTCCGACAGGTGAGCGCGCCTGGGGGGCATCGCCAGCGCGGCGGGGACGGGAGGGGAGGGCAGGGGAGGAGCCCCCGGCCATAGGGGCCGGAGCAGGCCCTGTTGGGGCGTTGGCTTGGGAGCTGCTCCAAACCGTGTCCCCGCTGGCAAAGGGCACGAAACTCCTGGCAGCGGTCATGGGGATGTTGGGTCTGGGGGCCGCAGGGGGTGTTGGTCCCGGGGTCCAGGGGATGTTGATTCCAGGGGTGGCTGCTGGAGCTCGTCGCAGACGAGCAGAAATACTTCTGGAAATACGCCAGTGGCTTTCCTGGAACGAAAACAGGCTGTTAGCCTTATTTTTTAATGTCCCCGGCCCCCTCCCCCGCCTCCCACTCTTGCGAGTATTGTTGGAAAGAGCGAGGGCCCCTCCCTTCCTCTGCTCGTTTGTCCCTAAAGGGAGTTGCAGGATAGGGGCAGATTGCGGCTGTTCGGTGGGGCTGAGTGGCCAGGGGGAAGTAGGAGGGAAAGCGACGTGGCATTCACGTGGTAAATTTGTGAAAGTTTTTAGTATGAGAATAGCACTATGGTGCTAACCTACTCTTTCTGTATATTAGCGCTCAATTAGCCTTTGATGCCCAGTAAGACTGATGGAGTAGGACAATCCTCCCAGCCTTTTTAAAAATACTGTTAATAACAGTAATATCTAAGATAAAACAAAACATATGAAAATATATATATATATGTCTCCCTTACCATTATTCTTTAACATTATCCTTTAACATCTGAAGGAAAATTTCTGCTTGTATGTTTTGTTTGTTTGTTTGTTTAGGTAGCACATAGACTTTTCCTCAACAGTGGTTTCAAAAGATGTGTCATATTGGGACCAAATTGTGTTAGGATAGAAACATTCTGTGAAAGTGACAGCCTGTAGTGCAAGTACTCTCTACTAGAAAAGTCTTGAGTGCAGAAGCTTTTCTGTGGGATTTGTTTTGGGGTTTTGATTTTCCTAACTTTTTCTTTGACATGCTTCTTTGTATAGGCTAGTTTGGAGGATTATGAAGAAACAGTAAAGAAGGCTAAAGAGGCGTGGAAGGTCTGGGCTGATGTAAGTTACCAGAGACTTCTCTTTTATAACCTATCTCTGGCAGATACAGGGTATTAAATTGTCCCATCAGGTGGAGGTGTAAAAATGTATTCATATTTTGTGTGTTGCATTAAAGCAAAAGTCTGCAATGGAAATCTTGAGAAACAAGCCCACACAGTTTGTGCCTGATATCATTGGGGTACAAAGATGAGGACATTGACTTGTGGAAAATGTTTGTTTTTAAAAGCCAAGCAGACTTAGCCAGGCTTGTGCCTTTGAGCTGCTGCCAGCAGGTCTGGTGAAGTTCAGAAACCTTGTAGCAAGCAAACTATCCCTGAGCATGTGTTTCACTTCCTGTCACCAGCTTCTTTCTCCTGCAGGAACTCTGCGGGATATTTGGATCAACTCATGTTGATCATCTTGTTCTCATGGGGTGAGGAAGGCTGCTGGTTGTAAACATGCTTTTTTTGTTCACCTGCTGTCCTGGTGTTTCACAAGACTGCTGTGTTATTCCAAAGCTTTAGTGTTACATAGCTGTGTACAATACCTAAGCTGTTTTTCCTTAGCAAGCTGTAGTTCCCCATACACCTCTACCAGCTGTGTCCAGCCAGCACTCATTCTGTTGATGGCTGTGCCAGGCTTGATTCTTACAGCTACCTGCTGTTTCTTTGGTAGAAGCTGAAAACTGGATTTTATAAGGTACTGGGCATTCTGTATTTTAGCCAGCAAAGTTTTGTCTTGTCTGAAAATAACAAAGTTTAGGAAAAATACAACAGCTTCCTCAGGATATATTAGTATGTGTTCTTTTGTTACAATCTGTGAGTAAAATATTGGTGACTTGTAAAGCATTTGGAAATAATCTGAAAGCAATCTAACAGATAAAGAATCAACATATTAAATGTTTCTTCAAAGACTTTTCTCAAAGCTCTTTGCTATTAGTTTGTGAATTTTGTTGTTTTTCATGAGTTTATCTGAAAGATTTTGCCTGTAAAGAGATAAGATTGCATGGTTTATGTATTTGTCAGTCCTGTTTTTACAAAGAACTGCTAGTCCTGTAAATCCTCTTGCATCTGTATGATTTCCAATTGATCCTGGCTATTGATTATTATTTAAAATACTGATACCATATGAAAAAGATCTATTAATAGTTGATATATGGACTTAATCTTTCCATGAATGAGGTTTCTGTGTGTCTCAGAATCTGCTGGCAAAATAAATATCATACTGAACGTTTGAAAATGTAGTTTTAAGAACACTTCCAAGGCTCAGAAACCAGTAAGTGTGCTTTTTATGAAAAATGCTTGTTTCTTGAGATGCAGTTGCTTGTGTGGGGGCATTGTGGGTAATGTAGCTGAGCAGAAGTAGCAGAACTAATAATCTGAATGCTGCTGGCAATATCCAGTGGACCTGAAGTTTTGAATGGACATAAATGTGCACAGTGTTACCAGTTTCTGTGAGGCAGGAAACAGTTGCTTGTAAAGCAGTGAGCGTGATAAAAATGAACGAGTAACAGTCTTGGGAAAGAGCATAGCGGTCAATGATTGCTTACTACAAGGGTAGGGGACCCAGCAGTACATATGCAGCAAAAATCACAGATGTTTAATCTCACATAGATTCTTCTGTTTTTTTTGACTAGATCCCTGCACCTAAGCGCGGAGAAATTGTGCGACAGATTGGTGATGCCCTGAGACAAAAAATCAAAGTTTTAGGAAGCTTGGTAAGGTGTTTTCCAGAAGTAGCTTAACTTTGGGGGGGGATAAGGGGGAGTGGGGCACGGGGGCAAGGGGTGTGTCAAAACTGGTTTTCTCAGTTTTTAATGTACCAGTCTGCAATACTAACCTTAATGATTGTTAAACAATTGCTGTTAGTTCTGTTAGCTTCCTTAAAGAAGTTTTAATTTAAAGAAGACGGAAACATTTTAAAACAAGTATTCTTGCGTGGGAACAGTGTGAAGCTGTGTTAGGGGAGGGTTATGTTGGATATTAAGAACAGGCTCTTAATCCAGAGGATTGGGAGCCACTAGAACAGGCTCTCCAGGGAAGTGATCATGTCACCGCACCTGTCAGAGTTCAAGGAATGTTTGGACAATGCATGTTGTGACTCTCAGAGTGGTCCTGTGCAGGGCCAGAAGTTGACTCAGTTGTCTTTGTGGGTCCCTTCCAAATCAGGATATTCTATGATTCAGTGATTCTATGAAATGATAATATATAATAGGGAAAGAAAATTTAATTCATTCTGAGCCTGTACTCTGTCTGGGAGGAGTGTTACAACTGTTGCGCAGCTGTTTTCCCACTTGCCTGTCAGATAGGGCACTGTCTAATACTAAAAGTACCCTGAAAGAGATCTTCCTGTAATATAGAGCTTTTAACCTTGAGCTCTTTCTGGTGATCTGCAGGATTTTGCCAACTGACATATGGAAATATAAGGCTTCAGAAGCTGAGATGGTCTTAATGAGATCCACTTGCAGTGCTGTGCAGGACTTAAAGGTTGAAGGACCTCTCCTTTAAAACACTTGCTAGTTGCTAGGAAAGAAAAGAAGACAAGTGGGGAACTTGCCACTTTCCTTTTACAGGGCTTACCTGAATGAGCTGCTGTTCAGGAACAGCTGTCAGTGAATAACTCCATGTGTAGTCAAGCCCATATTGTTAACCTTCAAAACTTTGTTCTGCTCTTTCCCTTGATGTTGTCTCCTCAGCAGAGTTTCTGTTGTGGAATTAGAGTGCTAATGTACTTTTGTATTCAAAAACAGTACAGCTTCCCTGGTGAGTGTGGACAGACAGAAGTTTACTCTGTGTTCCTTGAACAAAACTTTTGTGGCTTATTGTCATGTTTTCCTAGTTTCACCAAAGTGATAGTATGTCTGTTCAGCTTTTCTATGACTGAGGAGGAACTTCAGGGTGAAAGAAGTACAGTAGGTATTCAGATTTTAGGATTTTCACTGGATTTGGAATATATAGAAGGAATGGTATAGAAAGTCATCTTTCTTATATGCCATTGGAAATTTTCAGCCTTGTCTCACAATGTCCTTGTGAAGTATCCTGGTATTTCTACTGCACTTATGGACTCACTGCTGCATTTTTTAGTAAATATATCTGATGCCCCTCCATTTTTGGTCACAGATCAGGGCCATTCCTTCTATCTCGAGATGACCACAGTTGTCATAGACATACATTTAGTTACCTTTATTTTAAGATTTGCATGGGGAGAAAAATCCCGTGGCAATCCTTTGAACCTGATTCCTCATTTAACAGCCTTTTCAAAATACAGTCATCAGTCTAAAGTGGTAGATCGTATTTGCATGAAAGCAACATCTAGATATCAGAGCATGACAACAAAATTAAGTGGGGATAAATGGATGACTTCTCAGTTTCTAAGTTTCCAAATTTTCTCATTTTTGGAGGAAAATATTTTCAAATACCATCTTATTCTCATTGATAGTGTATATGTCAGCTGAGTAAATCTAACATGCTTTTAACAGAAGGATATAGCTTAGGACTGACTTCAGCTAAAAAAAAAAAGAAAAATAAAAAATAAATTGGTCCTAAAAATCTCAGGTTACTAAAATACTAAAGATATGTAGATGTTTTCAGCAATGTCTGCAAATGAAATCTCTCAAATTCGCTTTGATATGTTGTCAAATGAGAAGGTTGCTTATGTAAAATATAAATGACCACTTTCTTTTGCTGCAGCAGAGTAGTCCCACTTTCCCAATATGTTCCATGCCTAATCAACAATGTATTCAATGTCCTGATGAAAATCCAGTGTTTTGTTAATCTAAACATATGAACCTCATTGGTATTGGATACTCCTTTCAGTAGATTTGTTTTATTAAAATTTCTCCATTAATTTCTCCTCTAATTTCCTCCTATTGTATGGAGATGTGACTGCTGTCTTCTTGTTTATTGTCTTATGTCTTTAAACTGTGAATAACTCAGGAAGAGGTGATTCTCTTCTAATGAAAACATTTGTATTTAAATCTTACCTGGTGTACAGATATACCTGACATTGTTGGGAAACAAAATATATGGGGGATGCAAGGGAATTAAAAAAAAATTGTCTTAATTTTGTCAGGTCTCTTTGGAAATGGGAAAGATTTTTGTCGAGGGTGTTGGGGAAGTGCAGGAGTATGTTGATGTCTGCGACTATGCTGTTGGTTTGTCTCGAATGATTGGTGGACCTATTTTGCCTTCAGAAAGTAAGTATGTATGTTGTTTTCTCTGAGTTTGTTTGTGGTTGGTTGGTTAGTTGTTTTTTAACAGAGAAGAGTTGGAGAAGTGTCTTAAATATGTGATGTTGTAATACAGCAAGATCTCTGTTCTGTGAATTATTTAGGGAGATTTAGGAATGGATGTGCTGGTGGGCAGTAGCGCCACCTAATGAAGTTCCTAATGAAGTGGCTGGTAAGCAAGTGAGCCCATCGATTTTTCTCTGCTATTTGAAGCATTAAGTTGTCTTTGATTTCTTTGTTAATGGAGGGTGGCAGAGGAAAGTATGTGAAAAGTTCAGTGGTGCACTTAGAAAAAAGAGACCTCTTTTTCAGTTATTGATTAGCACACAGTCATCATGATGTTAACTGAATAACTAATTATGTTGTTGTGCCATTAGCTTTTTTCACAATCTAGCTAACCTTGATCCAGTAAACTGCAGAGCACATATAATATAGCTCTTCACAAGCTAATGCTGTGATGGTCTGAGAAGTGATGCTAGATTCCTTGCTTACATATTTTCCTTTTTTAAAAAAGATAACATTAAATGGATGAAAATTGCATTATGTTGTATCTTTGCTTTCAGGACCTGGCCATGCCCTTATAGAGCAGTGGAATCCTGTTGGATTAGTAGGAATCATCACGGCCTTTAACTTCCCTGTGGCAGTTTATGGGTGGAACAGTGCAATTGCAATGATTTGTGGAAATGCTTGCCTCTGGTAAGATCTAGCTCTCCAACCTGCTAATGGTATTTTTAAATTAGAGAGTTATTATCTCGGGCATGAAACTGCTGCTGAATGATGTTTCTGTATAGTTGATTCTATCTAATGTAGGCTTGATTTCTTTTTATTTTTAGGTCCGTTTTTAGTCAAAGAGCTTTGTTTTATTTTGTGATAACCTCTTTTTTGAGATATTAAGATTGGGAAACATCTAGGTCTTAGCCAAATGGCCTGTGAATAAAAAACCCAGATTGAGGTCTTGAAACAGTGGTAGTGAACAGTTCATATATTCAGAGTTGGTACAGCTAAGATTAAAAGTCTGAAAAAGTAACTTTATTTCCTCTTGTGCTTCCTGCTTTGCTTTCTGCCTGCTTCACTCTAATGCTTGGCCTAGCCCTTGTTCACATGGCTTTCAGTAGAACTTCTGAATGCTCAGCTGTGGAAAGAAGCGCTTGAGTTCCTGTCTTAATATGTACCTGAAAACCAGCCTAACCAAAGTGTGCTGTATATGAGATACCATAAAAATTGCTTATTTGAATAATTTCTTATTCTTAAAGAATTGAAATAAAATTAATGTATTTTTTTTTTCTTTTTAGGAAGGGTGCTCCTTCTACATCCCTTGTTAGTGTTGCTGTTACAAAGTGAGTTCTGATTTCTTTGCTCTCTGTTTTGCTTTTTAAACTACTGCTTTTCTGTTTGAGGTAGTGAGCAGCGGTCAGAAGAAATGCTTTCCCCTAATAGTAGTTGTGTATGTAGGTTGTTACCTATACTGTTGGCCATTTTTTTCTGGAACCAGGGCTGCATTTCTGCTGAAGGTGGGCTAGCTGTGTGGTTTGCTTCCTTGTGAAAGATGAACTGCTCTTGAAATTTGGCTTCCCTCGGTCACACGATCGTGTTTCAGAATCATCTTATTTTCTGGTATCTCAGTACAACCTCAGCACGCAGTTTCTTGGCTAATTCTTCTGGCTGGCTCTCTAGATCCATATCCTGAAGACGCTGTCACACAGTCTTTATTACCCAAAACATAGTTACAACTTAACATGCATTTCCAGGGTTCAAAACTCATTTTTGATAAAAAGGAAAACTCAATCTCAATGAAAAGAACTTCTCCAAAGAATAAATGCCATAGTGATATTTACTTCAGGTTTATTGTTGCTGTCCTTAATATATTAGCACTTAAAACACTTATTTATTGTGTATTACAGATAACATTTATTTTAAAATGCTAAATATAAGTAGACCCCTTAAAATTGTTAATTACTAAGTCTTGTAGCTCTAATATTATCTCCTAAGAACAATGACCCCAAACAACTACTACCCCAAAAACCCGAAGACAGTTTTAATGGTTCAGTCCCTATTTGCATCTCTGAAATTTTTACATCTTTGATTCTAGGATAATTGCCAAAGTCTTGGAGGATAACAAGTTACCTGGAGCAATCTGTTCTTTAGTTTGTGGTGGAGCGGACATTGGGTAAGTAAAATTTCTTGTGTTTTGCGAACCTCTATAGAAGGAATATTCTTTGAACTACTTCTCAGAAAGTTATTCTGGTCTCCAGGAGTTTCCAGTAGACACACACGTTGCCATGATTTTTATCAGCTGGTCTGAAACTCTGGTCCTGATCTAAATATAATAAATATGTGTACTTGCTGTTGTGAGATCAGCTGCTAACAAATAGCTTCTTGGATGAGGAGACTAAATTTATATTCTATATCTGCATATGCTTGCACCCAAAGAATACAGCTAATATTAAATTCCACTCATCATGCTCTTAGGAGTTTTCAGTGTCTAGCCCATTGGCCTTTTGGATTACTTGTGGAGGAGAATATGTCCCCATTTTCCAAGCTCACACAGGACTCGGCACTTGCTTATAGATGTATACCTGTGCTTGGAAGCTGTTCAAACCAAATTATTTTGTTTGATTTTTACAATGTGGAAATTCCTAGTACAAATGTATACTCAGATGTATCTTTTGAGCATTTTAAGAGGAGACAAAACAGATGGCGAGCATTAAAAAAAAGTCATAGATATACGTATTTTCTTAGAGATCATAACAATTAGATCTGATCTCACTATGTAATTTAGACTGAATTTCAGTCTTACTACAAATGATGCTTTTATGGCCTGAAAAGGTAGAAGGAAGTGGCCTTGTTCCTTGTTTCTCACTAAGAAGGTTTCCTATCATTAGCTCAGTCACTTACCAGATGTTTCAAAGAAGTGGTTTTGACTTTTAAAGATCTCCCTGATTGAAGCTGGTGTATGTGAAAGGTGCAAGCTGCTTTTCCATTTATGTGCTCTTCCATTGGACATGGTGGTATGTCTCCCATTATGCAGGACAGCAATGGCGAGAGATGAGAGGATGGATCTGTTGTCCTTCACTGGCAGCACAAAAGTGGGCAAGGAAGTAGCACTTATGGTTCAGGAGAGATTTGGTGAGTGTGTATGTTCTCCTCCGTTTCTCTCCATGGCTGGTAAAGGCAGTGGAGCACCATAGGGTTTTAAAATAGCAGCTTGTTTCAGCTGTGTTACTTTTTTCCTTTTTTTTGTTGACTTGGGGAAATAGGAGTTGAAACTGCTCAGAGATATGTACTGCATTTTTTAGTTAGTTCCGTTACAACTCGGCATTTTTTTCCAGGATATCCACAAATCCACGGTCCTACAACTAATTAAGAGAAGGCCGTGGTGGTGTCCATGAATGTAATTGTGTGTAAATTGTCAAGGTGGAAAGGCCCTATGGTCTTTTGGCAATGCGTTCATGAATACATGTCCACTCACCTTTTATTCCTTATAAATATAGGAGAAAAGTGATGATTTTTGAGGTGCTGTTTTTGTTGCAAATATTTAAAAGTGTACAGGCATGAAGTGTACAGCAGCTCAGCTGCCGGATTCTAACTTTTTAGTTTTGAACAGAAAACCTTGTGAACATGTTTTTCTCATTTTATGCATTTGAAGTTCATAGAAGTGTAAAAAACCAAACCAAAACAAAAAACCCAGAACAGTTTACTCAGGGGTAGAATTGGGATTCTTTTGCTCAGATTTTAGATAGAACAATTGCCAGAGAAATAGGTAAGCCTAGTTAAATTTTATGTGTGCATTTTGATCTCTTATTCTTCTTTGAATTCTTTTTCTTTGTCTGCATCACACTATTCATGCTGCAACTTTTTCCTGTTTTCCTCTTTTTCTTTCCTGTGCTATTTTTTCCTGTTTTTTGAGCTTCTTTTTGCCATAACTGCTGTCCATGTATCTTTCTTCACAACATGTGATAGATGTAGTATTCGGTGTAATTTTCTGCTTTGGCTAGAGTGGTTAGTTGGTTGTGATGCCTAAAACCTTTTGTTCATCCAGAAAAATATGTTTAATGAACAATAGCTCTAGTTAGAGGTGACCTCACTGACTGAAGTGCAGTGAATATGTGTGTGCATGACATAACTTATTTTGTGTGTTTTTACTAGGTCGAAGCCTGCTGGAACTGGGAGGAAACAATGCCATTATTGGTAATATGCACTGTAGAAATTTAGTCCTGTAGATGATATTTGGAAGTTAGTGTGCACATGTTTGTAGCAAGTTGTCCCTTTTTTCTGTTTGATGAGGGGTTTTTTTGGTTGGTTGGTTAGTTGGTTGGTTGTTTTTTGTGAGGTTCCCCCCCCCCCCAACTGGGCTTTTAAAAGTACATAATAGAATGTTTGGGTTTTTTTCTGTCTTCGGTATTGTGGAAGGGGTCCAGTTCCCAGATAAACAACATAAATACTGTAAAGCTGAGCAACATGGAAGAAAGAAAATGTAAGCTAAATACCTAAATTGCAATCCTGTTGTGTTATAGTCTTTTGTTTCACCTTGCTCATATTCTGAACAAATATGGTTATCTACATATATCTCATCTACTCTTTTGAAAATCACATTTGAGCAAGTCTTTCTTTTTTCCTGTGCTACTTTGTAGCCTGTAGCATAAACTTGTTTTAGACTTTGAAAATTGTTTCATTTTTCATATCAAAGTCCTGCTTTTTCTGGAATTGGCTTTGAATGATTGCATAATCATTGTTTGATTGGATTTTATCCCAAATTTAATAATAGTTTTGGATGCTTAAGAGAATTTTGTGGAACTGGTTAAGCTAAGTGATATTTTGGGAATCATTTGAGGCTTATAAAATGTCTCAATGTCTTCTAGCTGGAGGAATTGGTTCAGCTCATTGTGTATTTTTTAGTATTGTACACCTGTGTGTTTAAGCTACATTTTTGAAAGGCCATCTGGATATAATTTACCATTGTTACTTTATGCTGGTGGACAAGGTGGAGAAATGGCAAGAAATTGCTTGCATTTTCTTGAATTAAAATAAAGCTGAATTTCTTTGCAAGCTTTATTGCAAAAGGCTCTCTTCAGTAGTTCAGACCTTCATTTATGTCCAGTTGCATGTATCTAATTCCAGTTTTAAAGAGATAATAAGAGTTTCAAGGTATTTCTGTATATCTTAACTGTGCTGTGGTAGTGCAATGGCTCTTAATGCTTCTTGACCAACTTGTCGGTTTATAATATTGTGTAGGCATCTTAAGTCTTGTGAATTGCCTGTTTACTTTAGTAACATGCTCATGCTTTAATTTTTTTAAAGTGTTTGAAGATGCAGATCTGAACCTAGTCATCCCATCTGCTCTATTTGCCGCAGTGGGAACAGCAGGTCAGAGGTGCACAACAGCTAGAAGGCTGGTGAGTAAATGTGTATTGTCTGGTTTGGGTATCTGCATTTTAACTTAGTTCCAAATTAGCTTAGAAAATGCCTGACAATTCCTAATACTATGAAGAGCAACAAATAATATTTGAAACACATTTTTACTTAGTATAAGTAAATAAGTATGATGGAAAAATAAGACTCTAGTTTCATTCCACCATAATTCTAGATCTAAACAGTTTCTTTGTATGTGTTTTCAAAGGTATGTAGTGCTAAAAACCCAGAAAATAATACTTGGCATACTTCTGTATTTCTCTCTGTTTTCATTGCCAGAACTTCTTTGCTTGTGACTGCTACACATTTTGGTGCAGGCTCTAGATTTCAGCAGAGCAAGGGGCTGTGTGTTGCTTACTTTGTTAATAATTTTTAACCAATCATTTTCAACAAGTTTAAAGGTGTTAGAGTGTCACAGTTTGTATAGTCTTTTCAGAGTTGGGTTGATTGGGTAAATATTAGTCAAAATTGATTTGGGTGTATTGGAAGGGCAGTGATTCCTCAAATTGTAGCAATAAAATTACTTGAATGTTTGTCCTAGAACACTTAACTGAAGTGTTTACAGAACACATTGATGTCACTGATATGAGATGGGGTAAAATTAAAGCAGGGTTTTGTTTCTTCACTTGCTTTAAATCTTCATGGTGAAGATTTCTAGTTTGTTTTCTAGTGTTGGTGCCATTTGGAGGCCTTACTCTGTTTATTTTTAACTTTGTGATTTGCTGAATATGAGCAACACTGTCTTCGCACTTCATTCATCCCTCTTCAAAGTGCATTAGTATCCAGGAATAGTTACATAGGCTATGTTGTCTTACACCTTTCTTTCCACATTTTAGTTTCTCCATGAAAGCATCCATGATGAGGTGGTGGCAAAGCTTGCTAAGGCCTATGCCCAGGTCCGCATCGGTGATCCATGGGATTGTAAGTAACCATTTCCAGCTCATAGATTTAGGAGACAAGTTTGTTTGTTTCTTTCTCTTTAAATTCCAAAGGGGTTATAGGTCAAGAATATCTAATTTTAGCAGTTTATCTGGGAGTGGAAATAGCTGGTTTCATTTAGAATACAAACTCTGAAAGGAAGATGAAGAATCTGGCTAATACTGCTCATCTTGGACAGATTAAAGTGTTAGTCCCAAAATGTCATGATAAGAGTACTTGCAAATGTATACAGTTTTGCTGAAAGTATGCCGCTGAACCTTCTGTTTTTAGCTGACACTCTGTATGGGCCTCTTCATACCAAAGAAGCAGTGAAAATGTTCCTTGATGCAGTAGAACAAGCGAAACAACAGGGTGGCTCTGTGGTCTGTGGTGGAAAGGTGACTTTAACTTTTATTTTTCCTGCTACATTTTGTGCTCTAGGAAAAAACACAGTAACATGGTGGCTTAGACCAAGATTGTTTCTCAGTTTGTTCTGTCAGCCACTACAGGATGTTAGTTTAGTCAGTCTGAGAATGTTTGAATAACCCTGTCTTCAGGGTAAAGGTGATTGTACTTGGAAACTACCTTCTCCTTCAAGAAATGGTTGAGAGCTTTTGGCTCTTTCCTATACCACTCTCCAGTTGCAGGTGATAGTGAAAATGAAAACAGCATTGTAAATGGTGAATGTCAAATATATAACAAGGAAAATAGTGGTTCTATCCCTGAATTCATAATATCAAACTGCAGGAAATACTGAAGATTCAAGACAGCCACTTGCATATTTTCGTCATATTCTTGTCTTTCACTGGCACCTTCTTTATTCTTCATACCTTGAAAATTCCAATTAGCTTACAAGTCGGAGAAAAGAAGTGTTTTTAGTCTCAGCTGCTAGAGTTTGCAATTTGGTTACCTCCTTAGTTGACATAAGCTGTGCTTCTATATTTTAAATACTTAAACAAGTAAAATTTAAGTTACCTGCTCAGATTACCTGAGCTTCTGTTTCTGATTGCTAGACACAACTGTAGTAGTCAGACCATGAGGGATTCCTTTCCTACACTAGTGCTAAGCTAGATGCTAATTTAAACTTACTCAGTTGCTTTTTATGTGTTTTGAAGGTTATAAATCGCCCTGGAAACTATGTCGAGCCGACCATTGTTACTGGCCTTCCTCATAATGCGCCCATTGTCCACACTGAGACATTCGCCCCCATACTGTATGTGCTGAAATTTAAGGTAAAATAACAGTGGGGAACTAGTCAGGTGTCAAGGATGCTAACAGAAGAGTCAGGAGAGAGATGTCAGATGTATGTCATGTCCGTGCAATTTTCCCAGCACTTCAAGAGGTGGTAACTCTTGTTCTGCACAGTGAAATATCCACTATAATAGCTCACCTCACTGCGTAGCTACATTTGTGTGAAGAGCACTGGAGTTAAGAGCCTGTACAGGAATAGATTTCTATTGTTTGTGTTGTATTGTTTATATTGTTTCTATCTGTTGAAAAGCAGAGAGCGTGTTTTGTGCAGTGGTGGAATTATTGCTGTCATGGCAGGTGTGTGTTTGCCCAGTGGCATTCAGTACGTTTTTGTCATAGCTGTTATATGTTGGGTTTTTTTCTCACAGTGCTTCTTTGTAACTGCTTTGCCTTGAATAATCGTGGCTTAACCATTTGTACGTGTTCCTTCTAGGAGGAAGAGGATGTTTTTGCCTGGAATAATGAAGTAAAACAAGGTCTTTCCAGCAGTATCTTTACCAAGGATTTGGGAAGGATTTTCCGCTGGCTTGGGTATAACTTATTTTTCTACTGTCCTGAGGCATAAGTTCACAGTCTTTTGTGTATTTTGTAAACCTATGCACAATCCTAGCTGAGCATTTTATAGCCCTCATTTTAGGAAAGGAGCCTTTCCTGATCCTAAGGAGGAATTGTGTCTTATCCTTGTAGGCCAAAGGGTTCTGACTGTGGCATTGTGAATGTTAACATCCCAACCAGCGGAGCTGAGATTGGAGGTGCTTTTGGTATGTTACTTATGCTTTTTTGCCTTTTCCTGCAAATGGGAAAGTCCTCTAACATTTGATCTAGAGGCTTGGTATTATTCCTCAGACCTCACTTTTTTTAAAAATTGAGAAATTTTTTTGGTTTTGTAACAACTCTGGAAGAGAATAAAACATTACCCCTGTAAAACTGTTATAATTTAGGTCTCCCCTTTTTTAATCTATTTAAAGGTTTTAATCTATTTAAAGTCTATTTAAATGACTAAATGTGAAGAAATCAGTGAAGTTAATTTTGAGTTATACTGCTTTAGCAGTAAAGAGATGCTGACCAGAGGTAGTTGGATTTAAACCCCCAAATACAGATATTTTAAAAATTATCTGTATTTAGTTTTTAAAAATTCCATGTGTTATTTCCTCCTTCCCATCAAAGGAATGTAAGTCAGAGGTATGTTCTGAAGGTGTTTAGAGGTATGGCCAGGTGGAAAACTGTTTAAAACAGTTTTAATTAAAACAATCTTGAGCATTTTTGTTGTGAATATTTGCATGTTTATTTAAGATCCACAACATATAGTATTTTCATGAAAAAGTCTTAAATAGGCATTTTTGCCTTTATTTCTCTTTTTTGTACATATTTAAGGAAGTGAGGGAGTAGAAGAAGAAATATTCACCTTACCATTTAAACAGTACAAGAACCAGCACATTCTGGTACTCTTGTCTCATGTTAAGACAAAATATCTTTAAAACAAGGTTGTTTGGTGCCACCATGATGGGATTTCAAATCCTGGCAGATATTTTTTTGCATAAAGCATGAGGGAGATGGCTAGCTGTGGATATTTTGTGGGGTGGTGTTCTAGTAATTCAGTTCAGATAGGGAATAAGGGCAAAGGAATAGTTTTTCCCTGTGTATTTTTGTAAAATGTCTCACTTTTTGGGAGTTAGTCCAGATTCCCATTCTCCAAAAAAAAAAAAAAATCAAATTTAATTTATAATCTTTTTTCCACAGGTGGTGAAAAGCACACTGGTGGGGGAAGGGAATCTGGAAGTGATTCATGGAAACTTTATATGAGACGGTCTACTTGGTAAGACAGACTTTTTAAATTCCAAATAAATGTAAACTACAGATAACTTTTAAAAGTTCAAAACATATAAATCTTTGACTACAAGGAGACTATCTTTACTGAATGTGAGATAACTATATATGAGTGTAATTGCCTTTTCTTCATGTTCCTTAGAAGATGATTTGAAGGGTTATTGTAAAGACTTTTTTTTCCTTTCAAAAGGAAAAATTGCTTGATTTTAAACTCATCTAAAAATTAAATTACTGAAACTTTTCAGGAAATACATATAGTGGCAACCACAGTGAGGGAACCACTATTGCCACTGGTGGGTGATTTAGCTACGTTTTGGTTATCTGACCCCAAATTTCCTGACAGCCTGTAGTGGTTGACCGTTCACATTCCCTGCTGGCCTTCACAGCCTTTACCTGTGCTAACTTTGGTTTTATGAATGTGAGAAATCCCACCTTGCTTTTTCGGTCTGGATGATGTCACAGTAAAAAATTAAATAGATAAAGAGAAATAGATTCTCTATCAAGGAATAGAGAATGGGGAATGTGGTCTTTCCCTGTATATAGTTACTAGGTTGAAAACTGAAGTAAAGTCAGTTGATAACTTTAAATAGGCAAACTGCTTACAGAAGTCTTTTGTTTACATGTGACAGAAATCAGAAGGCTTGTACGTAAGAAGTGGACTGCATAACCTGTCTCAGTGATTAAGTCTGGTCTCTAAATACTTGTTTCTCTTCCAGTACAATCAACTACAGCAAGGATTTGCCTCTGGCTCAAGGAATCAAGTTTCAGTAACAGCCTTATGAATGGCCGTGCTATGAACTCTCCCTACCACTTCACAATCAAGCACCTTCTAAGCATTATGGGGATAAAAATTTATTATCTGAAACCAATTTTGTCAGAAAATCATCTACTCTAAAATTGCTTCACTTTCTATGTATGAATTTACTACTTCAGTCTTCAAATGAGAGAAGTATGTGGTCTTTGGGAAGAAGGGAGAGGGAATGATACTAACAATCTTGTATTCAGGTGGCCTGGATAACCTGTTGCCTTACTGCTGTGTTTCAGTACCAGCACTGTATCCCTTCCCTCTCCACCATTCGCTGATATTTCCAGCTCCTACGTCTGTGCTTCAAGCTGTGTGCCAAGTTTCCTGCAGATAACTGGTGCCGTGGGGGTGGGCAGTACAGGGCTATTTTTCAATGCATAAATAAAGGTACATTTTGTGAGATAGCTTGGGCTTGTTGTTTGTTTTGTTCATTGTTTTGGAGCAGGAACATTCAGCTGACTGTTCGTTTTCACACACTGGGCTGCAAGCTGAGGGAATAGTCATTGGACTAAAAGGGCTGCTTTTGCTTTCCTGCTTCTCCTTCAGAAAGAAGACATTCACTGAATATGTTGGGAGATATAGGGTAAGGCCAAGGACTACTGTAGTCTTTTGGAACCTTCTCTTAACACTAGAAAGGGTTACAGCCAATTCAGGTTGTCACAGCTCTTGTGACACCCTACAGCCAAACTAGCTGAAGCACTGAAGATACAATCAGGAGGGAATACTCTTCCTGAGGGAATTTGCAAGGAAAAGGCAAATTGTTTTTATGTGTTTCACCTCAGATGGGAATTTCTTGTGGCCACTGGAGATTACAGCCAAGAACAACTCATTTAGGAGCCTTGCTCAAGACTCAGGATTAGAAAAGGCACAGTGATACTAGACTGATTTTAGCTTTCCACAGAGTAACTTCTGAGGTTTTTAATGTACTGTTTTTGGAGATTTCTTTTCCTTATGTACCAAATTTCCACAATCTCTAGGCATGGCAGAACTGTTCATTTTGTCTCAGACTCTAGGAGTCTGATTTGACTTTTGATGTTATAATAGCAATGCCATGCAAACTGTATTGAAGGTCCACCATACCACAAGGCTAGTTGGTCTTCTTTCACCTCAGTATCTTTCACCTTAATTTCAAAATCAATAGTGTTTAGAATTTTACATCTGTATTATAGAAGGTATTTGGTGTGTTGCTTTCTGTAGATCAACCATTAGGCAGGCAGAATTTTATCCTTCTGAGTCTCTTTCATCCAGGTGAACTCTCCTCTATTACTTTGTGCTTGGCCATTTAACTAGGAAATGGATTTCATTAAAGAATGTTGTATGTTAGCACAGAGAAGGAGCTGTGTGCATACCCTAAGCAGAGAGATAAATCACTAGCAGATAGAGCAAAGAAACAATTCAATTCCCACATTTAATCATTCTGAAAATAGCACAAATTTATAGAAACTGTATTCTTCAATGCTGTTCTATGGCACTGAATGTTACTATGAAACTCTCAGCAATGAAAAATAAGAATTCTCTGCTGCTTATTAATAGTTTTTTGATAGCCTCAGGTCAATTCTGTTCTTCTTGAAAATAAAGACTTTTTACTCTTTTTGGGTAAAATAATTTCACAAGTCCAGTGATTTAATTTACAATAATAAGGTTGATTCTGCCATCTGGCTTTAGGTATGTGCACTCAGACCATGAATGAGGCAAAAATGGGATGGCAAGTCTAATGTTTGACTGGTCTTCAAATCATTATCTGAAAATGAATATGAATGGAAAAAGTGTGGGAATGTGGTGAGGGTGATTATAGCAAACCATGCTAAACTACTTTTGAAGGTTAGCTTGACATTTCGATACATAACAGTCCCTTCTTTTATACAAAATTTGAGTAGTCTTACAAAGGGTTTGGCTTGAAATACTTGTGTAACTACCTTTGTATGTTATAAGTAAGCGCGTTAGATTGACTTTATGTAGGCAGATAATGTGCTCTCTATGTAAGTAGATTACAAATTCATCCTGACTTTTGGAAAGATCCTGTTATCTACATTGACATTGGACTACTAGTATGGCCTCAGAGCATGTAATCATAATGCTTCATCTGCTTTCCAGACAGCTTTGAATTCCTTACATTATTTTTGCAGTTTGCTTCTCCCCACTCTTTTATATATATAGTTATGTGGTGTTGAACATTCCTACCTGAATTGACTACCTGAGTGACTTCCAGTGAAGTAGCTCTGGGAAGAGTGTCTTTTAAAGACAGCTGCACATTGCAGTATGTTTTGGCAAGAATTTAGGTGCCTGTAAGCAGTTATGATTGTGATAAAGGTTTAAAGATATGATAAGCTCCCAGTTTCTCAGTTTCTGCTTTAATTTGGAAAGTCCACTCAGGAGATTGTAAACTGCATTAGCTGTCAGTGGGTTATCTCACCCAAGCAAAGCAATTTTGAGAATTCATAAAGTGTGTCTTGGAGCTACTGGTATGTGCAACATAATGGAACTTGCAGTTTTAATACAAATTCTGTCAGCATCTTCCACAGTTGCATAAACTTAATTACCACTGAGTGTGTAACACCAGTGAAAAACAAGTGTTAAATGACACGTGATCAATAATTCATTTGTTAGCACAATATTGCTTACTGTGAAATGACCTTGATGGAACAGTCTTGCAAGTAGCTTCCTTTCTTTTTGTGATATTATTACCTGAAGAAAAATGAAAATTCTACTGATTTAATTTTTGCTGATAAACAGAGCAGTTGCTTTTTTAATGAATGATGAAAATGTGAGCTGCAGGCTGCTTCTCCTCTATTGTATCCTATCACAGTTCCTAATTGCAGAGCTGGTATGGGGACTGTTTTCAGGAACCAAGAATACTACTTGCCAGTAATAGGTCTCAGCTTGAGATTTTGCAAAAAGTGGTCCTGCAGTGCTGAATTTAAAAGAACCAGGAAAGTGCTCACTGTTATCTTTCAGTACTAACATACCAGCCCATTCATGTTGTATCATGTTGTTTTCTTGCAGTATTTCTGTCATTCTGTTTATGTGTTGTTGCTGAACAAGTTGAAAACCACATGGCTGCCAGATCTCTTAATTTGTGGCAGCTGTCTATGTTTCTGTACGAGAAACCGTATGTATAGCTGCTGCATTCAAGACTCATTAGCCAGTACTAGTCCATTTATATCTCAGCATTAATCTCAGCAGGAACTGTTTGAAAAAGTGTAAATTACAGGAGACGTCTTTGCCTGGATTTTCTTCTGAATCACTGGCTGTGTTGGTGCTGCATTAAGGTGCTGGGCATGTATTGGAGAAGTGTATACTCTTATTTTCCTGATTTAATCACATAGATTCAAATTCTTGAGTAAAAAACACTGGCTTAGCAAAGACTGATTTTAGTGTCTTCTGTTTAGTATTCCTTGATCAGCAAAACCTGCTGTCATTTGCACATGCCAGGTGTTAGAAAACTAATGGATTAGTTGCATTCAGTCTGCAAACTTCTGCTGCCACTGACATGCTCCTTGCAGAGAGTGTCTTGCCTTACTTTGCATTTTCAGCATGCTTGCCTATGGATAGGTGGTACAAAGGTAGATAATTTGTTATCAGTCTTTCATTTCTGCTTAATTATTAGCACTGATTTTCCATACAGCTCACTACTTAACAGGGAAATGCACCTGCATTTTGGGACAGGGACTTACGCAGGAGAGCGTAGTGGAGCCTTTTTTGAAATCGTTGTGTTCCTCCTGGTGTCGCTGTTGGTCAGGCTAAAGCCTTTGCATTTGCTAGCCAGCTATGTAAAACAGAGACCTCTTTGTCTGAATGTCTTTTATGTTCCGGTACATCTGGGAATGCTGCTCCTGAGCTAGTAATTAAATACACTGCATTCTGCAAAAGCCTCAGTTGATTAGTGCAATGGCTATATAAAACATTAACTTCAAAACCCAAAGGATATAAATAATGGTGTTTCAGCCGGGTACTCCTTTCCAGGGAAGAACAAACGGTTTAATACATACTTTACCCACTATGTTGCTGTTCTCCAGCATTACAGCTCTTTTCCTGAAGCCTGATTTCAAGGTGGGCTAATAGTGAACAAACAGTGCAAGCTAGACCTTTGAACTTCAGGGGAAGGCACATCTTTGCATTACATTAAAATCTGGAAAGCTGGCAATAGGTGGCAATTGTGTTTTGCGCTTCCCTGGCACTATCCTTACAGGTGTCCCAAACCTCCTCAGATGTGATAGTGAAGTTAATATCACCTGTTTGCATATTCAGGAGTGTTATAGAGGTAATGAAATTACAGCATGAGAGTTTAAAAATGGGAGATAGAGGAGGAACAGAGGATAAATATAATATCTCTTGTTCCTAAGGATTTTATTTATTTCCTGAACTAAGTGCTTATTGTCTCCTGTCTTTTATGGATTTTAAGAGGCTACTCACTCACTGGCCTGTGATTTAGACTGACCTATAATGATAGAAACCTCTCAGTCCAGTGTGACAGCTGCACTTGAAAAGTATCTAAAAAGTGTAGCACGCAACTTTTCTTTAAGCTGTATTTCTTCTAACTACAACTTGGACCACAATTGCCAGTATTTTTATATGAACACATTTATCTGAAGAAGTATGCAGAATTCTCATAGAACCCTGGAATACAAACCTCCTTCTAGCTCATATGTGACTGTATTCACTTACACCAGTATGTGCTCCTGATTATATGTTTGAGAAATGGGGGATATCTGTTTGCCGCATAAAGAGTAAAGACATTCCTCCTCCTCTCTATTTAACTCAGACAGCACTTGATTTATGGTCTTGGTTTAAAGCAGAACAAATGGCAGAATAAGGTTATGGTGATGTTTCATGATACAGTACAAGTCAAACTATTCTCCGAAGATTTGCTACTATATTAAGTCCTTGTAGGTTAAAAAACCAGAGTGAGGACTTCAGTTGAAAGAGAGGGTATTTAGGATCATGGAGTGAAGGCAAAAGAGACAGAAACTTAAGGGCATAGAAAAAGGAACGGAGCACAAGGTAGGAAATCTAAAAATGGTAGGTCAAGCATTGCTGTTCCACAACCAGCTTAACCAACACTGGCTGCTGGCCCCCTGTTTTGCCTGTTTGTTGCCTTCCCATATTTTTTGGTTAGCTGTGTTACTGATTTATTTATTTTTCCCCTGCCAATTCAATGCAGAAGTGACTCCCTGCAAAGTCTGAAGAAAGACACAGGCAGCATTGTAGAGAGACAGGACCTAGAACCAGATTTTTAGATGCTGGATATTACATGGGGTATGCTGGGGGAGGTCTGACTATTGTAAATGGGAGGCGGAGCAGAGTGCACAAAATAGGATAAATTGAAAGACCATGTTTTCAAATATATAAAAAGATAAGAGAATTACTGTGTGAGGAGAGCAGGGAAAGGAGCCAGATGTAGTTTAAGCTAACACATAAGTTTGCATTTATGGCATATTTAAGCATAAACAGACATACTCACTATGGTATAATATCATCCCAAACCTCCAAACCTGTTCAGAATTCATTGATTATGGCATGAATCTAATAGCTGTCAAAACTATCTATTGTGATTAACGAAAAAACCCATGTCAATACAGGCACCTCAGAACAGAAGAAATATTCTTGTTTTGATGGCTGTGTTTCTCTTAATGTTTTCTTTAATGACATTGGGACAGTTTTTACAGCAAACATGTTTTGTGAAAAAAAGAAACCAAACCAAAACACCACACCAGTCCCTTTGGTCTGTGTTTTTAAAAATCATCTCTGATGTTGCAAACCACGCATTTCAAATCTCTGAGATTTATGTCAGCCATTGTTTGTCTAAGTACTCTAGCTTGCATGCTGATCATATCATTTTCTCTTCCGGGTGTTCACTGCCTTCTTCCTTCTCAACAACAAATACTGAAAGTTCACAGAAAGGCTAACCCTTCCTGGTACTGAGCCTGTGTTATTCCATGTTGTGTTGAAATAGTAAATATGAAGAATAGTTCACTCAATTTTTATGAGTTCTTCAAATCACAAATTTCCTAATTACTGTGAGAAGTTTGTCATTTCTCGGAGTGTAAGTTTGTTTCTTTGGGGCTTTTTTGAAACTGGGATAAGACATTAATATTTTGGGGTCCACTGGGTTGCAAAAAATAAGTGATTTGCTTGGCTTACAATGGCCTTCAGCTACTCAGAAAATATATTTTGAATTCTGTATTTAAGCTGCTAAGAAAACTTTTGCAATGTGGGTTAAAACATGGAAATCATGGTCTTTCATTATTTCTCTACCAGAGATCAAACCAAATTCTGTAAGAGAATTGCAGCAGATATAACCCAACTCAAAACAATAATTTTCCCCCTAAATACCTATAGGCTAACATAATATTCTCTCTAGCATTTCCATAACTTTGCATTTATTTTAATTATCTGTTTCATCATTCTGTAGCTTTCCATTTCTCAGCACTGAGGGATTAGTCAACTTTTATTATAGTTCAGTAAATGATCAGAGCAGAGCAGAAAATATTTCTGCTCTTTCCTCATTATTGTGTCTTAGCATTGTTTCTGTTTGTATAATCCTATGTAATTACTTTAGATTGATATTTGCTGGGGGTAGAGAATCTGGATCTACCAGACTGCTTAATTAAGACTCAAGGTGTTAATTTTTGCTTTCTTCCATGAAGGCAAGATGAATACAGTGAATGCAACCAATGCACAAAAATCAAGTTCTTCCTGATCTCTGCTCTGATCAATTCCTTCACAGCTCTTCCCCAGGACAGAGCATGCGAGACGCTGTATTTTTCTGCAATATGCTGTTCTGTAGTTCTATTTGTCCAAGAGATGAGAAAAGCTGTCTGCCCTTTCCTGCTGCCCTTCCTGGCCCACAGTGGAAGCCTGCACCCACAAGGTGCCCTCCCAATTTCTCATCAGCAGGGCAGATTGCCAGGGGTCAGAAGTACCATATAAAGGCCTCCTGCTGTGTCAGCCACAAACATGACAGCCTGACTGCAAGGTGAGAGCAATGCCCGAGCATCTTGGACTGAAACAGGTCTGGTCCTGTACAAGATTTCCAGAGGAATTTTTTTGCTCCACAGTCACATGGTGCAGTGACTGCAAGGTAAAAACACAGAGATTTCAATATAAAGACATCTTCCTTCATACAGCACTGTAAAGCAGGATTTTACCTTGTGCATTGAATTAGAGGCTGAACAGGTTCTTTGTTAATCTGTTGCCTCATCCTGCTCTTTCCCACACAGGACATGCTGACAGGACACCTGCTGCTCTCTGAGACAATGCTGTTCCCCATGTGGCCCACTGCAAAGTCTCTATCAGTAGATGTCAAAAAGCATTTGCCTGCCTAATTCAGTAAGTTGTCTCTGAACCAGGACAGGGAACCTTAAAAAACCTAGTTGTAAATGTTTTCTTTTATGGCCAGGGGTGTATATCCAACCTCAGTCTTAAGTATAGGCAAGTGCTGCCAAAAGGGAATTAGAAACATAAAGCAGCATCTTCCACATCTACCCACAGGAGATGAATGTGTTATTATCCGAGACTCATCATTTCCAGTTCCTCATTCCTCTGCCAAACTGATTACTCAGATGCTCTAATCTATTTAGCAAAGCTGATGCAGCAGATCTGATGCAACATACCTTTGCACTCTGGACTTTTGCACAAAATAATCCCAGCTGATTTTCCTGGAAGCATATTAGGGCTACAGGCCCACTGGTGGGGAGGGGAAGCAGCAGCACATGACCAGGAAGGTGGTGAAGGTAGGGTGACAGTAATGCTGGTCTTTAATGAGAGCAACTGATGGCAGTTTGGACAACAGCCACAGCTGGCTTCATTTAAGTGCTTAATGGCAGAGGAAATGGAAATATGCAAGGATCTGAAGTGAGTTGGGCAGATGAATGACTAAATCCTTAAGGATCAGGCAATGCTGATTTCTTTACAATAATTTTTAATCTCAGGAAAGATACTAGCCACTCAACCTTATGAGTGGTGAAATAAATAAACATATCATTATTGTTAATGATAATCCCTCACAACAAGTGTTTTGTGAGGGATTGCTCATTGCAAGTGCTAGAGAGGTGGTGGAAACACCAAAGCACTCTGCTCTCCCGTGGCCCATGACACGTGCTATTGCCAATAAAATCCCAGGTAAGCAACTCACTCATCAACCAGCCCTAGGAGAGAAACTGATCAATTGCTCATGACTTAAGAGGAGTAAGAAGAACCACTGAGCCTCAACAGAGTTGTGAGTGGATATTTTTTTTTGTTTGACTCATTCACACTTCCTGAACTGTGCCTCACTAGGCCAACTACATATTGGTAAGAAAATTACTGATTTTCCCTTCCTTCATAAACCTATATTGAAAGTAGAAGATTGCCAGACACTTGCACAGTGCAGATTCTCTGTTGTCAGTCATTAGCATTGCTGCCAAAAGCCTGTCAGTGCCCTCAACCAGAAGCCACTGTTTGCTCAGACCTCTGAGCCAGTATAGACTCACCCACTGTAACAATTCACACTGTATAACAATGCTTAGTATAATATTATCATACGTGTTATGCAATTGTATGTGATGCAAAGCAGTGGGGAAATACCCTGGAATTCCAAAAAAGACCAACAATACAGAGAGTTTTGTTCTTTGAACTTATTCATAATATAATTTAGGCTGTTCATACTCTCTTTTTGGTGGAGCAGATTTTCTACTGACTTCCTTAATAAGATTGGCAAAAGTTGTTCTAGACTCATGAGATATATGAGGACAAATATGTTGGAGGAAACATCAAGACTTCATTCCAGTGCATAGACCATCTATCTGTGTTTCATTTGCTTGAACGGCACATCCCCATTACTCTGCAATGATGACAAACTTTTGCAGCACTCAAAGCTACAATTTTCATCCCTCCAAGACTGGTAACAATGCTGCAGTTTCCTGTCATGAGGTTGCAGTTGTTAGCCTGTATGCAACCTTATTTGCTTATGAAATTCTTGTGTCAAGATCAACATAGGAAGGAATAGTTCTCTCCTCCAGGAGATGAGAGTTGGATGCTGGATGAGAATCCACAGTGTTGGATGAGAATCCACTAGAAGGGCATCCCCTTGTCCAACAGCAGTGGCACATACCTTTAAGTGGTGGGTATCACCAGGAGAAGTAACAGCTACCAAAGTGGTGAAATGGCTGGAGATTTAAAATTTTGCCAGTGAAGGTACATTATCGAAGGTCTTTGCCTGGTGGTGACAGAAACAGAACTGCTCTGCACAGAGCACTTCCTCAGGCAGAGCAAGGAATGGATGGTTGGGGAAATCCTGTACTGCTTCGAGCTTTCCAAGTCCAGGCTTCCAAGTACCCTTCTAGGATGGCCTGGGACACCATGCTATAATAATTTAGTGGCTCAAATAGCACAGTTGTTACACACTTACTCAACTATGCTTAGGGTCATTGTAATAACTTCTGAGTTGATGGAAAAACTGTCAGAGAAAAAAAAATCATCTTTTGTGATTTAGACATTAACTTCTCTATTTTTCCAATGGGATTTGAGTACCTCTGTTTCTGCAGTACACTCTTGCACACTGTAAAGGAAAGAATGGATCGATTCAGACCAGAATAAATATTCAAACTCCAGAAATCAAACTAGCTTAAACATCTCTTACTCTGAGAGCTGGAAAAAACCAAAAAAACCCAGCAAAAAAATGTAGGTTTCAGAAAGGTAGAAAAGAAAACCCAAAACCTTGAGAAGAACATTATATAATACAATGTACAGTTGTTATTGTATATCTCCAAAACAAAAAGAATGACATTTTTTCAAAAAATGCAGAACTATAAATAGAATTTCTAGTACTAAAGGGCTTATTATAAGCATTAAAACAGACACAGGATATAATGGCTCTGCTTCTTACAGCAGACCAGAACTAATTCATCAGAGAGGTGAATCGGAAAACTGGTAAGCAGAGAAAGTAAGAGATGCAGGAGATGATTATTTCTGTTTGTTATTGGTGTCTGGAGACTAATTTCACTATTTAAAAAGAAGAAAAATTTCAACAAAGTATGCCAGCATACAACCTTGCTTTTGCAGGAGAGTAAAGAATATTGCGCATAGCATGGAGTCCATCTTATCCCAAGGCATACTTGCTGTGACAGATGTGCTTCCAACTTTACCACTAGAAGTTGTCACAGCTTTAAAAGAAGGTCTGATTTCCTCTCATTGCAAGTAGTAGTACAGGTTTGATTGCATTAGGTAACTCTAACTGCTCCTGGAGTGAATACAAACAAACAAAAAAAGAGGAGCTTTCTCTGATGTTCACAGTTCGAATAAAACCAGGGCTGTGCAGAAGCCTAACTTACTGCTGCTGACACATTTGGTCCATCTCACTTGTCTGTGCCCACGGCTCCTTGGGGAAGCACAGAGGTAGGTGTACAGGGCAGTTGCACAGAGAAATTGCCCCAGAATATTCTTGCAGTTTCCAATGTTGCTTCACTTTACATGGAATACAATTACACAGAAAATAACAGAGGGAAAAAAGGTAGTAATGTCAGCAAAACTCCTAAAACATTATTTCAGGCATTGCTCAACAGGCCTGCATTTGATACTGGGCTGTCTTACAGACTCTTATCAACATCTCTGGTGGAAAACTATTTTTGGTTAGCAGATCAGCTTTTGGATCCAGCACACATCTGGTAGAATAAGATGGGAAATAGAAGCAGAGGATGGTCTGTAAGCAGAAGGGAGTAACTAAGTACTGGAGCTCTCAATATCCAACTCTAAGCACTCTCATTTCTTTAGTCCTAAACCTAATCCAAATCCTGTACTTACATTAGTTCAAGTTTTTGTGGTAGGAGTTACCGTGGTGGTCAGAGTGATTTCAGAACAGAAATGTATGAAGGGACTTGGAAGAGAAGTGTGTCAGATGTGTTCTTACAATCAAGAAGTTTTTCTTTCACTCAACAACGTTCTTCCTTATAGCCATTACTGTTGATTAGAGTCTTTAGAAGCGTGATCATTTCCAAATCAGCTATGGTAGATTATATTGGATTTGTCATGTGTGCTGTTAGTGGCATTGCTTAGAACAGTTTCTGGGAAAAACAGCAAAGGACGTCTCTTCACACTACTATCGTAAGTCAGGGTCAAGGCATTTATTTTTCATGATTCATTTGTGAAAGAAGGTTCATAGTTCATTACACACATCATGGAAACAGCTGTTAGTACAAGCTGACTTTCTTCCCACCTTGCCCCTGCTCCAGAAAGTGCCCATGTGTGTACATTGCCACGACAGCAAGCCCTAAGTGCGGGAAGGATTCAGAGCTATATTTTGCCCTGCGTGCCAGGTTCAGCATGTAAGGTTTTAATTAAGTTACTCATTACCTTTTCTTCTTGAAGGGAACCCTTATCCATCTATTTGAAGACAGTGTGAAGAGCTGGTTTTTAATTTTGTACTTGGCAGCACATTGGAATGATTTTCCTTTAATCTCCTGCTAAGCACAGCTAAAATGCCTAGTCAGTGGAAAATTACCTTATCAATACCATTATGTGAGAACAGCAGTTGAAGAGGCCTTTATTGTACAGTCCAAACTACCTGCATTGCCAAAGATTAATAAATCCTTGTTATGAAGCCTAATGTAGAATGTCACACCTCCATAACAGGATGCAGCTACTACATCATCATGACATGAGCTTGCTATTGGTTATGTAAAACCTGAAAGATACCTTTTCAACTCTAAGAACATAATGAACTTCTAAGCAGTTTCCAAATGAACTCAGTACAGAAATTGGCAAGGTAAGAAGGTCACATAGACAATACAATACATTGGCACTGGCTCTACACACAACAAACAAAAGGAAAAAAAAACAATGGGGGGAAGAGTTTTCTAGACTGAATTCACAGAGGCTGGCAGCTAGGGAGTCTAGTCCGTATGAAATGCATATGGGCAATAATTTTTCAGACAATTATTTTCAAGAGCTAATTTCCATGTTTTTTGATACAGTTTATTTAGTGAACAGACATCCAACTCAGGGTGGTTACTCCTTACACCTACAGTTACACTCTTGGCCTTGCAGGAGAGGGAAGATTTTTTGGCACAAATGCTGCCCGTAGTGGGGAAAATAGGTAAAGTGATTCATGCAAATCATTTGTAACTTAATGGGGAGTATCTGGAATATTCTTATAGTTCTGTATATATACTTCCACAATTGTGGCAAAGGCTTTTCTGGCATACCTTGAATTTGTGCTCAGAGTCTGCTTGGTAAAATGCTGCAGCCTGACCCCTTGTTTGTAAATTATGATATGAAACCAGGTGCAGAAGGAAAACAAAAACTTCTGATTATCATACTAACCCTGCTGGTATTCTCTCAGAGCATATTTCTCATCAGTTATTTCTGGGGATCATCCCCTTTGAGGGTCCTACCAATAGCAGGTGTAGTCAAGGCTTCCCAAGCACAGGATATAGGCCTCGTCACCAAACAATCTTAGACTTAGAATCTCAGTAGGCACAGTCTTGCTGGGTATTTTGACTAAAAGGAAACTTGGGATTCAGTGGATGTCACCAGGAAGAAAAACAGAAGGTCTGAAAAAAACCTCTACGTAAGTATCAGTGAAATGCCTGTATTTTGGACAGCAATAGTGACAGGGATCATGACATTGCATGAAGCTCAGGGAATAAGCTCTCCTAAGTGCTGTGGAGTTCGTGTATATTGTGCATTGTTTTATTGTATGGATTTGACTGATTTTTTGTTAAAATACGGGACGGCTACTGACAAACAGGGAGTAGCAACTTAAGGGAGAATTAAGTGAAATTTACTGGCATATATTTTGTTATGGCTGTTCAGTGACCAATAGGATATCAAGAGGCTCTACAACCATAAAGTGGTATTACACTGATTTTAAAACCCAAGAAAGCAAAAAAACCCCATCCCTTTTGTAAGGTCTCATTACATGCAACCACGTTTAGTAGAAAGCTCCACTGGGTTCAAACTATAAACCTAGAAGTGTCAAATGAGATTAGTCAATTTTCCCTCCTGAGCAAATTTGCCTGTCAGACTCAGATAGCCTCACCAGGCAAACTGAAAGCAGGTGCCGGTAAAATGCTTTCAAACGACATTATTCCTCTGCTGTTTATAGAGGCATACTGAGCACAAAAGGAACTGTTTGCTCAGTTTAATGTTTGATCAGTTTTATGTCATGATCATTACTGCATATCACACCTGCGCTGTAAATGCAAAATCTCCTCTGTACTTGGGAATAACACAATAACACCTCACTAGCAGTTGCAGCTGAACCAGCTGAGCAATAGCCTGCCAAGGCCTGGATAACACCAACCTGGAGATTTATTTAGCATTTGTCAGCTGACTATTAGGTGGAAACATGGAAATGAAAGTGCAGGCGTAGCAGGAAGCAAAAAACATTACTACACACCTGTTTGAAGGTTCATGTGAAAGCAGTTAATAGTATTAAATAAGCCCACATAAAACCACACACAAAACTGTTTGTCTTTCCTGCAAATGCTAATGGGAGTTACTGCCTTTCATGTTCTGCTGAGAGGGGGGCTTTATAATACTTCTCTCTTAGAGTGCTAGCTGCATCCTTCACACCAACAGTATCCTAACTTGATACACGTCTGGCACATGATTTGGCAGAAAACTAATTCAACAACCCCTCAACCCAACCAGCCTCTCCAAATGCATATTACTTTTTTTGTCTCCTTTTTGCTACCTGTGAAAAATGCACAAGAAAGTAGCAACCATGAAACTGGAAGAGGGGAGAAATGGAAAGGAGGACTCTTTCCATTGACAGCAGCCTGAAGATAAGAAGAATTCCAAAAGATCAAAAAGTCATGCCTGTAATATACTTCCATGTTCTCTTCTGTCCTCCCTTCCCCTCTACCCAGCAACTATCAGCAATTTCGTATATGTTCATACCAGTGAAGTGGAGAAAAACACTTTAAATTACTCTCGGCAGGCCAGGAGTTTCTTTCAAAGACCACTTGCTGGCAAGTCAGGTGTTGTCTGTGGTTCCTGCTGACAAGCACCAAAGGGTCTTTGGAGCCTCCTCAAAATTGTTTTCTAAGAAAGAAAATCAAGCAGTGTTTACTTCGCCTCTTCTCCCTTACAAGATGCATTCTTATGAACTGAAGAAGGTTGGGCTGAGACTGTTTAGAAAAAAATATTGGGTCACCAACTACAACTAGAGAAAACATTAGTGATGTGTCCCTCTTGCCTTTCATCTGCAATTTCAAAGTATCTTCCCAGAACCTGGTACTCCTATTAGGTCCTTCATGGCTGGTGGAACTCAGCTGTTTTTCTAGCCTCTATGCTGTGAAGGACAACAGACAGATAAAATTGGAAAAACAAACATGGAAGAATTTTTAAAGTTGGCTTTTTAAAGCAGATTTCTATGCAGCCTATGCAGCAAATTATGAATGCTCATTATTAGGAGTGTGTGCTAAGCATTTTGTGTGGATTTCTGACTTCCCTGAAGTCACAGATCTTTCCTATTTCTGCAAACTTGTACTTTTGCCGAAAGGCAAAAGCCCTCCTCGTAGCCTTTGTATGTACTACCTACCACAGATCTTAGGAGAAGTCCCCCTACTCTTTAACAGACTCCCAGCCTCACAGGAAGCAGATTTTCCTTGCTTATCACTGCTGTTGGTACCTTCCTCTGAAACATGACTGGGGCAAACCCCCTCCTCTCTAGGCGTAAGATTGAATCAGGATTTAAATCACTACACTTGCTTGCAAACTTTGTCTGTGCAGGGTCTTGCACGCGCTCTGTTTGAAGTACCTCAGTACTTCTCACTGCCCAGCTGCACACCGACACCTGAAAAGAGTGACATTCCCGAGGACATCCTTCTCCTCCCTCCAGCAAAAGGAGGGTGAGGGTAGCAACAGAAGGGCAAGAAGTGGCCACACTGAATCGCATCAGTGACCTCACATGACCTCCAAGTCACAAGACAATTCTTTCTCTGGAGCTTAGTTTGTTTTCCTCTGTTTGAAGGATACCATTACACCTTTGTCCAGACTCACCTCCCCAGGCATGCTGCTGCAACAGGCTAAAGGGCATACTTCCACCTCTGATTACTCATTCCCTCCAGTAATTATTTTGTTCACTTATGGCTAAGGATAAGGAGTTAGCCTGCCTGATATACATAGGCACATGCCAAATATTATATCTCTCCTTGTTCTCCTAAAGCAAAGCACAGAGTTTCCAATGTAATGGAGTAACTGGCTAACTCAGTTCAGCTGCTGGATACAATCAAGTTTTCTTATAGTTCCTTTGATAAAGGTGACTCGTGGCATCAATTTTTCAACCATAAACAGAGCTACAGACTTCTGTTACTGATACAGAATTCAAGGGATGGAAGTAGAAAAGGTAGAGAGTGAGGTTAGAGTCCAAAACATTACATAAGCCATGTAACTGTAGAAGAGAGTAGGGAAAAGGATAGAAAAAGAAGGAAAAAACCCAAACTACTTATTTCAATGCTTTTCTCGTGAAACTGATTTTTCCAATAAAGCCATGATAGCTGAAGAAGCAAAGGTAGAGGCTTCAATAGGAAGAACAGTCAAATATCACAGATTTCTTACATACTGTGCTCTGGTGGAGTCTTGAGCCAGGCAGCCATGTTAGAGCACACAGGGCTCTCTAAGCTGCCTAAGCATGCCAATACTCATCCAATATCCTTCAAGGAGAAACCTTGAGGACCTTCAGAAAGTTATTAAAATTTCCTCAAAACTCTGGGGGCCAAATTTGTATTGTTCTTATTGCAGTCTGGGAAGACCTCATGTACAACTGAGCAAGGACAGTAGCAGGATACAATTCCTAACCCTTTCTGTTGTGTACTGGGTTTTGCAAAAACTTTGTACTGTGAGGTATAAGCCTCATAATTATGACCTTTGACTAAAACTGATGGATGGAATTGGGTTCTTTCAAATTATAGTCAAGTTGCTTGCTTTAAAAAAGTTTATTTAAACATAGTAGATACATTTCACAGAAATGGTTATAAAATGCATAGCATATTACAAACAATACTGTTACTTTACAGATAGTAGTTGTTATTATCCTAAATATTGCTTTTTAAAAACTAATGAGCCTGCTTGGTGAATCAGAAAGCTAAAAATCCCCATCTTAGGCACTCTGAAAAAAATAGTATGTGATAAAACAAAGCAGGTGTCCACTTTTTCATTCACTCTACTGATTGTTTATATTGTTGCACCATTAAATTGCTAGTCCCTATTATGTGGAAATATCCAGTCCCTGGAGTCACATACCAAGGCTAGATTTCCACTAACTGGAGTACAAATTGCACTTGCTCAGCCAACCAAAACCCCATTCAACTCCAAGGAAAGCTGACCGAGGGTCTTCACACTGACTAACGTAAAGGACAGAGATGACATGAGTGGTAAAAAAAAAACCAAGTGGCTTTTCTAAATTGTGCAGGTGTGTCACACCCATTCTGCCATTCATAAACAACTAGACTGTAAGTTGGCAAGTCCATACAGATTTCAAGCTTTACTCCAATAGAAACTGAATGCTCAGTAGAAACAGACCTTACCCTCAGTGGTGATACAATGTCACAGAAGGTGGAATTGAGCCTTTTTACAGCACCCGAGAACTGAGCACACCTCAAACATTCATGACTTTGCATACCCAAATGCAGAGGCATCTATTTTCTGATCTTTGGGATGTCAGGGTGCAAAGAAGTAAGTAAAAATGAAGAGCACAGCACCGTTCCATAACCAAAGCTAAAACAGATACCTGCTCATTCACACAGCACTTCAGCACATCAGTCATGACTGAAATTCTTCACATTTACATTTGTATGACAACAGGCATAAAGCAAATGTTGAGGTAAAAGGATATGGACCAGGTTTGCACTGGTGTAAGCAAGTCTAGAATCAAGCAAGCTATGAAGTCCAGTAATTCACACACAAAAGAGAAAGAAAAATCCCCATATTTTTAAAACACATAGATACATGTAGATCAAACCATGTATGTTTTCAAAACATATAGATATATGTTCAAGAATAAACTGACTTTTTGCATTATGACATGAGCTTTACAGTAGTTTAAGCTTGGCTTGGACTGAAAATAAAGAAGCTTGAACTCTGGCCAGCAGAGCTCCTTTGGAACTATCAAGACAGAAGAATGAGGTTTGAAGCAATCCAAGAATATTGATGTTTCATTCACCATCTTCAAGAAGTTTCTGTAAGTTGTTCTGTATCTTAGAAAAAGAGAAGGAAACAGGTGGGACACAAGAAGTGTTATACTGCATTTAAAATAAAAAATAAGATCAAGACATGCTTTTCAATGTACTCTCTGTGAATGTTAATTCTGTCAACTTATTCATACCAATGGTATTCCTGTTAAATGTTTCCTGCACTAGCATCAAAGGAAACACCTAGATACAACTGACCATCACGATACCTAGCTTTTATATTATGAGTATCTATCTCCTGCATTTTTCTCCTACAGATTCTCTCCTTCATTAGGTGTGAGAAAATAAGATAGAAATAAAATTTCAGCTTGAAGCAATGGGACAAGAAATCCAATTATTTTGAGCTTGATCAAAATCTGATAAAGGCCTCAAACTTCCAAGTCACAGCTCTATGGTTTAAGTGGATAATTCAAACAGCTTTGTAACAGCTTCCTCTATGATGTGTGCACAGCAAAATAAGGTTTCTAACCATTAGCAGATGCGTCCCATTTGCCAGGTTTAGTCCACTGATTGTGGGTCATCCTCTCTTAGCTACACTGAAGGCAATGCCAGCCAGTGGCATCCTCAAGAATAATTTGTACAGACCTAATTTTACACAGCCTATTATTCCACCTTTCATCTCCTTGTCCTTAAAAGCAGAGAGGGGGGAATATAGTGGGTCACATCCCCTGGCACACAAGTACTTGATATCTCAGTATCTTAGTAACTCACAGTCACTGGTTACAGGTTTAGTCCCAGCTACTTTCAGGTTTTTATTTGAGAATCCATTTTACTTCCTGTTCAAGGATACCACTTTCTAATCCTACTTCATGATTTCTATCCCAGATGCATACCGTTTTCAAGAGTGGGGGGAAAAGGGAAACAGTAAGAGGTACCTAATTTTTTAAGAGTTACAACACAAGCATGAATTTCCTTTTAACAAGACAAGTTAGCGTAAGGGAATGAGTAATATTAGGACACATTTTCCCTCCCCCATGTAACGCTTTATCCTCTGATACACATGGTGCATTTCAACAACCTGTTAAATAAAATTAAATGCCAAATTAGCAGAATTTTGGTAAGCCATGGTAGTTCCTTGGCTCCAGGTATAAAGGAGAGCTTGTAAAAATCACAAGGTCACACTGAAAAAGTCATTGCGACATACTCTTGCACTGAACATCTTTTAACTGCAAAATAATTTTTAGTTTTCAATCTAGATAATCTCTGTGCTCCAGTTTACAGTGCTGCGCTTATAGAAGAAGTAAGTGGAGAGACGACAAGTTACTCTTACTTTTTACACCACCTCTGCTGCTGCACCACTATTTGCTAAAGCATATGAAACTGTTAACCAACTGTAGTAACTTTGCTCAGAGAACAAAAAGCTATTAGATTTCTACCAGTTTTGCAGTACAAAGAGTAGGGTCAAACATTCTGTTTTAACCACTGCTGATCTAGATTAGAGAGAACCAGCACGTAGCATTATGCAGCTACGGGCAATACTGATTTATCTTGTATGCAGAACACTTCACTGTCTTGAACAGCTGTCAAGTAAGTTTTTAAGGGTCCAATCCTGTAGACACCAAATGAAAAAACCACATGACTTAAGGGGGGTAACTTCTCTGGGAACAGCTGAATGATCCAACCATCCAGCTGTCTATTACTGTGTCTCCAAGCAGAGACTATATAAGGTAGTGGGAAAGTGCCTAGCCCTGCTGCAAAGGGCTGGCTGGCTGGCTTCCCACTGAAATAAGGCCTCCCATGAACCATCTCGCCAGCCTGTCCCAGACAGCTAGAAAGCAGTAACCTCTTAAATGACCTAATTTGGCTAAAGATTCTATCTGGTAACCATCTGGAAAGCATTTTCCCCTTGTACTCACACTGTTATTATTCAGAGCACAGAGAGGGGTAATGATAGCATTACTCTAGATTTCCACAACAAGGGAATGAAGATGTGGGGAAGAAGTTCCTTTTTGGCAGTATTTCTTAAATCTGTGCCACAGAGGTGATATTATATAATCTTAGCTTTATGCTATTTGACAAACTTGGTTTGGGGAAAAAAGGTGTTGAAAGGCCTTGGCACAGACTCAGTTTTAGAAACAGAGGCAAAAATATCCCATGTGACTTAAGCACATAGGAATTCAAGTAACTTTTGGGTTTGTTCCACCAGTACTTTTGTTATTCTTGACCTTAGTATGTGTTCCCAACACACAACATTTCATACATCTGTACTGGATGCATTTATCAGGGTTTGGGGGCAGGATGGGACAAGCTTTGCAAGGGCAGCAGCTGTGGGAAAGAATCAGGGGCTGCCCTGTGCTCAACACAGCCATTTCAGCAGCCTCCAATGGACCCACCGCATCAACCCAGCCATGAGGGTGGTGGACCATCTGGTAAAGTATTTTAGAAAGGTGAAAAAACACCATACAGAGACAGGAGGAGAGTAAGAGGATGGGAAACAGCAAAAGAAACCCCAAGCTCTGAGAAGGAGGTGGGGGAGGAGGTGCTTCATGGCAGAGATGTCCACACTGCAGCCCATGAAGAATCCATGCCAAAGCATGCATTTCCTGAGAACTGGGGCTCTTGGAGGAGCTCGCACTGCAGCAGGGGGAAAATGGGTGAAGAAAGGAGAAGAAGAGGGAAAACAGTAATGCACTGAATGTAATCCCCCCACTAGTCCCATGTGGGTTAGGAGTCAGCAGCAAAGGAGTCAAGTTAAGCCTGGCACAAGGGAGAGGATAGGTGTTCTATTGGTTGTCCTTGTTTATCAATACTCAAATCTATTTTAACTTAGTACTATTTTAAATTGATTTCCCCTGAGTCGAGTACGTTTTGACTGCAATGGTAAGCGGGAAGCAGTCTCTCTGCCTTTATTTTGACCCACAAGCTTTCTCCTCCTATTTTCTCCCCCTGCCCCACTAAGAAAGGGGAGTAAGAGAGTGGCTGGGTAGGCATCTGACTGCTGCCCAAAGTTAGCACACCACAACACCTGAAGTGGAAATAAGGTGTGCAAACCCTCTTGTTATGTGTAGTTTTCAATTAAAGTCACCAAATACATTTAGTTTTGCAGTTATATGAAAGTCAGCATTGTTTTTCTTAATCAAAAAAACAAAACTCAAAAAAAAACCCCAAACAGGAAAATTCATCAAACAGTCACAAAGGTTAAGTTCAAAATCCTTAGCCCTGATATATTAAAAGAAGAACTGAGATCACTACATGTAATAATCATTCCTGAAGTGTCCACTTCAGGGACAGTATTCCTAGTTATAAGCATCAGGCCAAGGCAAACTCCTACACATACCAATATTATACTTGGGTTAATTTGTAGTTCAAAAACCAGTCCTTTGTCTAGGAAAATGTGCCAGCTTTTGGTATCAAATCTGGAGGTAACTTGACACTTTTCAAAATAACAGATCATAGAAACATAGCGAGAACCTGATTAGTCTATCAGCATTTGATTATATCATAGGATGTTACCTTTTCCAATTTCACAAGATTGGCAGTTAACTCATCACAAAGGGCATCAGCATTAATTTGAAGATGAGATCCCAAACCTTGGTGCACTGGATTTCTGTCAAACAGAATGAAAAAGTAAGTGTAACAGACTCAAAAAAAAAGAGTAAAATAGAACTGGGGTTCACCTATAGAAGGCAACACAGTGGCAACATTGTGAACTGTACTTATTAACAGAAACAAAGTACTAAGTCACTTCTTTATGTGGTCTCATTCTCCAGAAGTTTTGATGTAAAACTTTACTGCTATTTCCACTGAAAAGGTGCATAAGTTCCACATCCTATGACTTGGAGGAAATCAAAAAGCCCACCCCCTTGAGAATGTAGAAGTGCACATTAGATCTTCCTTCCTGTATCTTTTACTCTTTGGGATCAGAACACCAGAAACAGGACTGTCTTGAGTTTCTGAAGAGCAACACACCATTCTGTTAATAAAAATATGCCAGAAGTGAGAAAAAGGCTTTTGACATCACCTACTATGCAAGGCAGGTTTACCCCACTCCTTGCATTGTTGGTAACATATAAACACAAAGCCCTTTAAGATAGAGAACCGTTTCCTTCCTATCCCTTTTTTATGAAGAACTTAGCTCTGTCTTCTCACATATGCACCCAAGTCCTACTGCTTTCCACACATGACAGCTGAGAGCAGTTGGGTCATAAGCAGGCCAGTCATTGTTCGATATGACCAAAAGTGCAATGTCAGAGTGACATGCTTTTTCATGGATGGGTCATCAAAGGAAGCTGAATTAAAAAGCACACTTATTTAGGAGCTTGATATAGGTTTGAAACACTTTGCAGACAGTTCCACGATGCCTGAGTCAGCTCTGTCTTGAATTTTATTTTCCCTCTCTTTTTTTCATAAGGTGCTTCTCCAGCCGTCAGCATTCCCATTCATGCTGCATGTGGCTACAGGTTTTGCACTGACTTTACAAATGACTTTTGAAGTCATGTTTTTCAGAGTAGCTCAGGAAAAAAATCTGTTATAAGAAGGGGAGAAGAGCTAATGCAAAATATAAGGCTCAATAAACTGATTAGTATTTTCAGCAGTATCCAGTTAACTGCCTTCTGTCCTCTGACAGGTGCAGGAAACCGACACAACTTCTGGTGGCAAACTGCTGTGGAAAACACATGCCTCTGTACTGCCTCTCCATTTAATGTTTGCATATTTTCTATCTATGAAACATGGAGACAAAACAACAACAACAAAACAAACAAACAAACTAACCACAGGGGAAGATGATAGCCAGGATTAGCTACAGGAAGGAACTATTTATGGCACGGTGGTTCCTTTCCCTATTTCCTCTTCAAATACACAAAGAACTGTTGTCCCTTGGTGTGTTTGGATTTTGGTCTGGTTTGGTTTTCTGGTGTAGGTTTTTTTTACTTTAGCAAGACAGGATATCAGTTTCTAAAGAGAATATAGGCAGCCCAAAGCTTTAGAAAATGGTACACAAGCAAGACAGATGTACTGGCCCAAAGATTATGCAGTATGTTCTATTATTTTAGACTAATCAAATTACATCAAGACTGAAGACAGAAGTTACACCATTTTCAAGGATTACTGCTCTGGAAAGGAGCTGCTCACTTCAGCAGTTTACAGTGAAGTTACTCACAGCTATCTAAAATATTCTCAAGACAGTAGTACACCATGATATATCACATTTGTACTAATAGTCTGAAACAAAAAGTTGGGATTAGGCTAGATGAAAGAACTACAGAACACTAAAGGATCACATAGGCACTGCAATATTACAGTGGTTTCTGAAGAAAATAGATGAACATGAGAAAGACTTGAAAAAGACTTTAAACCCCCAGAGTGAGTGTTTTACAGACTGTATCTTACTCCTTAATATGTGAATCAAAGGATGTGATGGACATAAGACGTTCCTCCAGGACACTGATTTTATATCTCATGTAGAAGGTAGAAAATATTAATATACAAACACTGCAAGAGAAAAGAATAAATTTAAGGAAACTTTAGTAGTAACTGACAAATTTAAAGTTAAAAGCCACTTAAATTGTTACTTGTACATATTCAATAATAAAGGTATCATTCTTAGAAACACTTCAGGAACACAATCACTGGTATTCATACAGTTATGAAAGTCTCAGCCTTGAGTATGGCTTTTCAAGTGACATAAAAAATGAATTTGCAAGTACTTACATATTGCAAACATTTCCTGAATCAAAAGACCCCTTGCATACACAAGGCCAGTCCCAGCAGGCTTATATATATATATACTTCTGAAAAGTGTAAAGGCCACAATTCCCAATAATTTTCCTTTTTCCAGGTAAGCTTAGATTATATCAATTCTGTAAATGTAAGAAAATCCTAATTTGGACAATCTTGGTATTAATCACTAACTTACACAACTGCGTAAAACACAAGCACATGGTTCAGAGATAAGAGCTTCTGGGACTTCACTTTGTGGAAGAACCTGAAAGCTTCAGAATGGCCTGCAAAGAACAGAACCAAATGTTACTTTGATTGGAGCAGACCACAGCATACAAACAGTGTTTTGAAGCATGCAACAGGTAATACAAACAGAGGGAAAACCAAGACAGAGATCTTCCAAATTATGCGAACTGTCATAACTATGCAAACTTATCTCAAGTAACTTCAGCTGATGGAGTCTGCCCTTGATTCCTTACCATTTCGAGGACTGTTTCGGGCTTTTCCATCAGGTCCACGTTTATTATGTGCATCTGAACGAACAGACTTGGCCTCCGTCTTGGAAACTTTCAAGTGAGTCTGTGTTTCTACGACATGATAATCTGTCAAAAGTAAGATTTTTAATAAAGTTGAAATATGAAGTCAAGGGAAATTGCTGGTAGTTTAAGTTAGTCAAGCAGTAGGGGAAGAGAAGGATTTTAAAAGGTGCATTTGTGTCATTGGATACAAAGCAGATTTTTGTGTCCTTGAAACAGTTTACATATGAATTCTGCATCAACACAAAATAAAAACAAGCACCGGGATTGAAAAAGGATAATGTATGTTGCATGCATATTTCCATATCCTTTGAAAGATGGCAACTCATGAAGTAACATTCAGCATGGGCTACATAAAACAAGTACTGCTGTACTCATTTAACCTATATGTAGTGAGTTTCTACACAGCATTACTGCTAATTAGGTGAACAACTTGAGACAACAGCAGATTGCAAGCACCAGTGTTAAGTATTTTTCTTCTGTGTTTCAAAGCAGGAACAGCTCCTACATTGTATCTGTGCTAGCATGGGTAAGCAGTAGTGACAATTGAGATCTGCTGATGACCAAGTCACTGCCTGAGTCTGGATTGCAAAGGGATATAATAACAAAAATGCAGGTATTGGGGACTTGGGGAAGACCTCAAAAATCACATAATTCTCCAGGACTGTGGAGAGTGTAGATTCCACATCAGAAGGGAATTACAGAAGCATAACTGAGAACTAAGTCATACTCATTTTCTTGGGGCTCCACGACCCCACTCACCTTGGAAGCATTCAAGCTCTGGTGTCTGTGAGCCTGTGCTGCTGGACTCTTCCATATCTTGTCTTCGCTGCTGTACTATTCCATCCAGATCAGAATAATCTTCATTGAAATCCTGATCGGGAGAAAAAATGACAAAAAGGCTCAGTTCTGTTCTAAATCTAAGCAATCTGATTTCCTTCAACCTCCCTCTGCAATTAGAACCAAAAACTAAAGCTTTAAAACTGTTTAACCAGGAATAATCTCTGATATCAAGATGTTGACATCAAGTTAGAAAAATAAGATCTGTAAGATCACCAGAATTCAAGCCTCATCTCCTGCTTTTGTTTAAGTAAAGAAATTAAGTCTGTGTGCAAAAGTCAGACTGCTAAATTATACAAACTGGAGAGTCCAGGATGGCCATTACTAGACTTAGACTCTGGTCATCACATGAGTCTACATAGCTTTTTCATATATCTGAACAAGCTTACAGAGGAAGGAGTGTTTCTAGAAACACTTTAGAAACTATTCATGGCAGATGATGAAGCAACTTTGAGTACAGTGAAACCTGATTGCAAAACAGAGATATGAAGAACATACAAACCTGTGGGATAAATCCAAAGCACATGCATGTATATACACTGCATGTAATCAGCTAAAATGACACCTATGCTAATTGCTCCAAGTGTTTTCTAATGTTAAAAAATCATGGAGTTTGAGAAGCAGATGTCATGATTTCCATCAGTTTCCTTTCATAAGAGATTATAAACAGTACTTGCAATGAAAGATGCCATGCAATAAAAGAACAAACTTCTAAACCATTTACCAGGGGGAGGGTTGTAGGACGATCAACCCTGAAGCTGTTTTCTGCAGAAGAGGGATTTGGACTGTTGCCTACGCTTGTATCCTGAAAAAAAGCAGCAGTGTTAACAGGAACACACTCGGAAACTACCTGGTGTTTAACAGCAGAAAGGGAGTAATAAAGAACACAAAGCTACACACCATCTTCACTCCCACTAGTACTTACCTCAAGATGTCTACAGATAGATTTTAACAGCTTGTAGGTGGTATCTCTGGAGAGTAAGGAGACAAACATGTACTGAAAAACAAAAGTTCAACAATTGTTTGAGAAAAGGTACACACTACAAGCTTCCTTTTATCTAAATAAAACTTACAAGTGGTTTTGCAGTATCTACTTTCAAGAACTTTAGTACAGCAGGAAAAACCTGCACTTCTTCTAAACCTATGACTTGAGGTTAATCACAACAGGCACATAAAAGTTACCATGTTCTGCTGCAGGAACCAGAGCATAATCCAGATCTGTTCTTTCTTTTAAAAACACTTTCCTTGCTATGTTTTACCTACCCCTTAAAAAACCCCAAACAAACAAAATCCCAAATCCAAAACTTGCTTTTAGTGTTCAGTCTCCTGTACCCACAAAATATTTGTGCAATGAAAGTATGTTGGTTCTAAAGCTGCTCTTAGGCTAATCACACTTCCTACTGACTGATGCAATTATTATTCCTGAATATCACTGTAAGCAGCCAGTTTTTGTGTGTCTAAGGTATGGCTGGTTAGGTAAGAGATACAAGTAAATGAAACAAGACTGTCAGAGCTGCCAAGGCAGGTAACCTTCTGTGCATGCACTTCCCGACCCAGCTGTTTCAGTTCCCTCTATGCTATAACAGCAATCTTGGAAAACAGGGAATAAAAGATTACAGAGAACAGGTGGCAAACAGAGATTCTGTGGTTCTGTTTTTATTTTTTCACCAAGTTCTACATAGCTTTGTTTACTGCAGATCCAAAGAAAAAAAAACAGGAAACTAGTAACAGGAAAAAAGTTGTCCTTGCCTGTCAAAAGAGAGGAGGCAGAAGTAGTTAGAATCATTCCCCAACAAACCAGATCCCTCAGGGTTCTAACTCTAAATGCCCACATGTGACCAATTCCCATAGCTGTTTAAGTGGCCACTCGGTACTTTCCAGATGCCTTCGTATTACTGCTGGTAAGTAAGAAGAAAGAAAAAGTAGAAAAAAAGAAAGTGGGTAGGGTGCAATACCATTGCCCTCTACCAGTACTTACCCTATCTGTGACTGTTGCTATGATCAGGGCATTTGGCACAAGAAGGGCAGTTTTGGTTTTCTTCAGCAGTGTCACTGACAGCACGGGTATACTAATCTGAAACAAGATCGAAGCAGTGTTCGAATCCCAACATGTGCACACAAATCTGCAACACAACCTTTCGCAAGGGGCAGCCTACCAACTGTGATAAGCCAGACCCTCTTAGAGATTTCTCCACTACATCCCTGATTACTATTATTTCATATGGAATAGGTATGGTTCCAGATTATTACTATTTCTTAACTACTTCTGCTATTATGAAATGCTAATCCATGCTTCTGTTTGTGTCTTCCTTTCTTGATCCCTTCTGGGTCTCACAAGATATAGGCTTAGTTCACTGTAGATCTGCAGAACAAACCAGTCTTAGAGCTAGGCTTCTTTGTTTAGAAACCAAACATTTCAGAACACATCAGACAAAAGAAGCTTGTTGAAGAGTGAACACAAAAGTCTTCTCACCAGTTGCAGATCTGCAACAAGCAGGTGAGTAAACAGCCTGTCCTTCAGCAATATTGAAAGATCCAATATCCACACACACTCTGACTTAAACTGATTCCTGTGTGTGCCAACCAGGCTTGACTACATTTACATTGCAAAGTTCTCAATCTTCACTCCTGCTTTGTGTTTACATCCAACCCCATTAGCTTAATTAACATCTACTATGTTTCAGAGAATTTCACTTCAGATATTCTGCATGGGCTCTTCTTGTAAAGTTCATGTTGCAAAGGAGCAAATATCTGGTTTGATGCTCAGTTGAAAAGCTTAGAGGCTTAGCGATTTAGGCAAATATAATAATCCTGGATATACATGATTAAGGTACATATCCTGTTAAAAATTCCTTTGGCACAGACTGTCACAACTATCTGAGAAATTTGGAAACAAGGTTTAAAGTGTCCATAGATTGTTCAAAAAGCAATCACAGAACTGAATTAAAAACATGTCACTAGAGGAGAATGAAGTTACTCTGTGCACAGCTTCTTGTTAACTTTTATTCAGAACAGTACCACAAAATCATGAAATGAAAAATTGTTCCAGGTAACAAAAAATACATTATTGCATAATAGGTTGCTTACAAGACTGCCAAATACTGTTTGAAGAGAAATCCTACTACGAGGTACAAAAAAACCAGCTTACAAGTTTTCTATGTCAGTTCACAATTCACCTCCAAGAGCTTTGAATCAGAGATGATACTGCACGCTATTTTGATGGATAACATTACTGTAATCAGGACTAAAGTGTACTTCAGTGGGATTAAGCATTTACTTATTGCTTAATGTATTAGACTGAAATGGTAAAAATACTGCTTTATTGCTACTTTATTAATATCTCAAGTAATAATTATTTCAGAATACAAGGTTAACCTGCAGGCAACTTGGAAAACAATTTAAAAATGTAAGACAATGTTTAAATTCAAGAAAGGCTCAAGGCCAACATATAGCCAAATAAAAGCTACCTAGAAAGAAAGTGATCTCTGTCAAAGCCTATTCAATCTTGCTGAAGCAATCTCTTATTTTTGAATACGCACAATTGTCTTCACCGTGTATTCAAAATTCCTGATTTGCATAGTTGTTCCCTGCACCAAAGCTTTCAATAAAAAAATTCTGCAGGTAGAATTCACGTAAAAAATTTTATTAGAACATGTAGATCTGCTATTTCTCACAATAAACATTTTATCAGCATGCTTAAATTGTTTTACAAGTTCTAAGCAATAGAGGCTTTGCATCTTGGAGACTTTGTCAGTGTATCTGACTGCTAAGAATGTTCTTCTTCCTGGGAGTGATAAAAGAATGCTTCAAAGAGCTTTGCCACTCAAGTCAGAAGCCAGTTTTAGCTCTTCCTCTTTAACTCCCTTAAAATATGCTGATTCTTCTCCCCAGTTTCCCAACTATAGTCTTGGAGTCCTTAATACTTTTCAGCCTTCATTATTCCCCTCCTCCTCTTTTACATACTTACCCCAAGAGAGACATTTTTGCAGTTTGTGCTATACAGGTTTCACAACACCCTCACTGCTGCTTGTCAGATCCTCTCCTTTCATCAGGTTTTTTTTCAGACAGAAAGTCCTTAAGCAAGAGATTCAATCTCTAATAAAGAAAATAGTGCTCCAGTTCTAGAGTGAATTTTGGGCATCACTTCTAAATAGTGACTGTATTTAAAAAACTTAGAAATATTAGTATTCTAGTCTTGCATAATAATTTGAACTTCTGGTGATGAACAAATTGTTAAGAATAGCATTACCATTCCATACATAAAGATTTTACTAACCTTAGTGTCTTTACCAAAAACTTTGGAATGGAAGCAAATCCAGTTTTCAGAAAGGAATAACTTTCCTTGGTACAGAATTTCTTTCTGCAGAGCACAGGTAAAGCCTGAAACAAATAGATACTCTATAATCTTCAAGGTAATCACAACCCCAGCAAAGCCAAGCCAATTCAGCTTTTGTTTTGTTCTTTTTTCAAAGCCATATTATATTTAGACTTATACCTTTGATAAACATTGTCAAACCTCGAAATTTTCAATGCTTAACTGACACTGACAAGCTCAGAAGATGTCACAGGCCTAAGTTTAGGCTCAAAATATTTGAAGAATGATGACTGAAATGAATAGTAACACGCAACTGGTCTCTACAAGTCAAAAATCCTTTCTGAGAGACTACCACCTAGCTTCCTATAAACTTTTTGACTAGCTTTTAGGTAACTATATTACTTAAATGTTAAGGGTTTAACGAAAGTTTTAGCTTTAAACTTCTAGCTCTATAGCAGTTGTCTAAACTAGATGACCAGAGGTAGAACACACATAAAGTAATACTGCTTTTACTGCATAGACATTGAGCAAACCACTTCTCACTCATGAACTGCCTTCCTTGTATTACTTTTAAGAAACATTTGTTATAAACGTCTATGTAGAATTCCCTTGTTGTAAGTACCACGGGCAACAGTAGAATATTTAAACATTTGATGTCCATTTCGTATTAGTGTTTTTAAGTATCAAAGCATCATCAACAGCAAAAACTCAAGCTAATCACTTGACCAGTGCTGTCTCAGTAGTGCCTTTAGTCAGGAAGATTCAGTACCAAAAAATACTGCACTAGGCTACTCTGCTGAGGATTGCAAAGTGGGCTACTATTCCCAAACAAGCCCAAAATGATTTAAGATCTGCAAGATCACATCAAAATGGCCATTGCATGTAGATGAAGGCCCTGGAGCTCTAGGCAGCCGGAGTTAAAGGTTTTTAAAATGTAGGTAGTTCCTCTTGTACAGCACCACAGTTGTTGGGTAACTACATTATCTAGGATCCACAGCCAACAATGACACAGGGATTAATACTTACTTTGTTTCAGTGGCTCATCAATGGGAACATCTAGAAACAGCTTATGAAAGTGTGCATTTGCCTTCAGCTAAAAAACAAAAAGCCCCACACCCAAAAGACACATACTTTATTAGATAGTCTGACAATCAAGTGACCTGCTCCACTTCCTGGTCTCCCCATACCTTCTCATTTTGCCCACTTGTTTTACAATAAATCCTCATTTTTTTCTGTGTGCCTATTATCTCTATAATCTGCTTTACCCAGACTTTAACACACTGATGCAAAAGGAACCTATACCCTTATACAACCACGAACTATAATATTGCTAAACGAAAGGCTTCTCATGGTAGTTATGTGTTTACTCTTACCATATATAAACAAACAAGTAAATTCTCTGCCCTACCTGATTTGAGGCACGTTTTTTCCTTTCAATCTTGGAGTCACTCTTGATATCCATTGGCAGGACTGGACTATCTGTGCTGCTCTTTGTCCTGAAGATTAAAAAAAGCATCTGATATAAGCCTGGCCTAAGTTCATTAGTCTTCGTATGTTACCAACAGGATGTGCTTTTCCATGAAACATATTAATCCTTTAAATAACTATTATCTAATTCATTAAGAATTATACAGAAATAAAGAGTATGTCTTATTCTTAAATTATGTCAGTTCTCCCTGAAGGTGGACTTTTAATTTAGAAGGGATATTCTAAATTATTTACTAGTTGTAAGAAAGTAAAAAAATTTCAAGACAATTTACAACTTAGTGAATTAGCTATTACAGTGTTTAGCTTCACATTAATTTGTTTCTTGGCAATATGTGAAATACTAATACTAATCAGATTCCTTACTAATGCATGATGAAGTAAAATAAAACTTAGTAGTTGAGAGTGAAAGGTAGTGTGCTGAAAGCTATGAATGTGTATTACAGGAAGTGAGCTCGTTTGAAAGTGCAACAGAGAAGAAATACACATGCACAAGTCAGAGGATGGCTATGAACTGTGTTGTGTAGTGTAATGAAATCATTAAGATAACCAGCAACCCTAGAGGAGATGAAACGAAATTCTGAGTGCCAGCTGTATAGGAAGCTGTACCTGTACAGCCCTAGGCATCTATACTGGAAAACAAAAAACCCATCATACAACTCTAGAGAAGAACAACTACAGAGGAAAGTCTCTGTGGATGGCTGGGAAAATAAGTTTTGTCTGTTTTATAAGGGAGGAATTAATGGCCTGGACTGTTCAGAAAAACAGAGAGGTTCAATAATTGTTTCATAAATCAGGAAGAGAACATTACCTCTGAGAGCTATTTAGCACAGAACAAATACATATCAACACACTATAAAAATCAGGCAGCTCTTTTTCAGATGCCTTCAGTTGCAGATTGAAGGGCAGAAGTAAAAACACATCACAGGACTCCTATACAGAATGACCTGAAGAACATGCTGTGCTAAAGATACAATGGGGAAAGAAAGCTGCTCGTGAAGTTATGAAGAAGATTATTCCAGGAGGTATTGAAAAACACCTGAAAGACAATGCAGTTTTTTGTCAAAGCCAGCACGGCTGCACGAGAGGAAATTCCTGCTTATCAAACCTGATTTCCTTTTATGACAAGGTAACCCACGTAGATGATCAAGAGAAGCCAGCTGATGTAATCTTTTTGGATTTCCATAAGCTTTCAATACTGTCTCTCACAGGATCCTTCTGGACAAAATGCCCAGCACACAACTGGATACACACATCATGTGGTGGGTGAGCAACTGGCTCACAGGTCAAGCACAGAGGGTAACAGTGAATGGCGTAACATCAGACTGGTGACCTGTCACTGGTGAGGTTCCACAGGGCTCCATCTTGGGCCCTGTGCTATTCAACATCTTCATAAATGACTTGGATGCAGGACTGGAAGGGATACTAAGGAAGTTTGCAGATGAGACAAAACCGGGAGGAGCTGTTGACTCCCCTGAAGGCAGGGAGGCCCTGCAGAGAGACCTCGACAAATTAGAGGACTGGGCAATCACCAACTGTATGAAGGTCAACAAGGGAAAGCGTTGGATTCTGCACCTGAGGTGGGGCAACACTGGGTGTACAGAAAGACTGGGGAATGAGAGATTGGAAAGCAGTGCCATGGAAAGGGACCTGGGGGTCCTGGTCAATGGCAAGTTGAACATGAGTCAGCAGTGCCCTGGCAGCCAGGAGAGCCAACCGCGTCCTGGGGGGCATCAGGTAAAGCATCGCCAGCCGGTCGAAGGAGGGGATTGTCCTGCCTCTGCTCTGCACTGAGGCGGCCTCATCTTGAATACTGTGTGCAGTTTTGGGAACCACAGTATAAGAAAGATATTAAGCTATTAGAGAGTGTCCAAATGAGGACAACGAAGATTGTGAAGGGCCTTGAGGGGAAGCCGTATGAGAAGTGGCTGAGGTCACTTGGTTTGTTCAGCCTGGAGGAGACTAAGGGGAAACCTCACTGCAGTCTTGTAAGGGGAAGAGGGTGGGCAGGCACTGATCTCTTCTCGTGAGCAGTGATAGGACTTGAGATAATGGCCTGAAGTTGTGTCAGGGGAGGTTTAGCTTGGATATTAGAAAAAGATTCTTCATCCAGAGGGTGGTTGGGCACTGCAACAGGCTCCCCAGAGAGTGGTCACAGCACCAAGCGTGACAGAGTTCAGGAAGCGTTTGGACAGTGCTCTCTGGCACATGGTGTGACTCTTGGGAATGGTTCTGTGAAGGGGCAGAAGTTGGATTCAATGATCCTTGTGGGTCCCTTCCAAATCGGTATATTCTGTGATTCTGTGAGAAGTTTCTATTACTGCACCATATCCTGCATAACAAGTCTTCTTTACTTGTCTAAACTTGAGAGGTTCAGAACTAACATTAAATTCTCTAAGGGTGAGAGGAACAGAAACCCTAAGTATAATGGAGACCCAGTCGGAAAGAGATTGTATAGTAGGACTGACTTAGATAAGAGGGGAAGTGGCTGCATTATCTCAGGTGGTTCCTCAGAGAAGAAAACTCTGAAATACATGTGCACATGTATTTTTGTGCTTACCTAAAGTACAAGTTACAAAAAACTCATGCCTACCCCTCACCAAACATAATCAATTACATTATGAGACGTAACACTAGAAAGATTTGGGGGGGAAAAAAAAAAGTAATGACATATTTCTTCAAATATCTTTTCCTCAAAGATGCTTCATGAAATTAAGTGATGTCTTTTAAATAGTTGCCTTGTGATCAAACCCACAATGTCAGGTTGACCACTGACTTTTGAATTCACTGCTCAGTTGACAAAGTGAAAAGGATGCAAAAGCTGTGTGCAAACCTTTCAAGCAGGATTTTAGCATTACTTAGTTTTCTTTCAGAAGAGTTTAAAATGCATTCCAGTTCTCCAACAAAGTAATAATGACTGCTTCTGTGGAGACATTACAATAATCTATTGCAATATAGAACTGAGAATCCAAAATTAAAACTTATGTCATAGTTTTACCATGGACAATCAATATTCCAGCATGAAAGTGTTCCGGAAATAGGCCAGGACTCAAACTGCAGCTCAGTTTGACTGCCTGTCAAATTGATTGTGAAAGGGTTGTAACTAGCAGTGGCAACAAACAGTGCAGTGTATTTTTTCCTATAACAAGGAAACTAAGCCAGCTCAAAGATTAAATTCCCACTATTCTGACTGCTTGTGTTGGGTAACAGAGCAACCCTGGAAAGTGGGGCTGACTCCTGTTTATTTGCATAGTGTGCAACCTAACCCACAAGTAGGATTTCTGATAAATATTGCTACTCAGTCTAGCTTTTTTAATGGGTTGTAACCTTTCTAATAATCTGACCAGAGGAAAAGTGACAGTATTTCTGACATTACCTAGCAACATCAACTTTTTTCCGATCATCAAAATACTCCATTTCACTGGTGGGGGTCTGCAGGAACACAGTAGGCAACTTTCCTGCCTTTCTCTTTTCATCTGTTCCATTTTCTCCATCTGAACTGCAGAGGGAAAAATAAACAAATAATTAGAAATCCAGATAGAAACGTGTATTGCAGGATTCATAGTGATGTCAAATGCCACTGCAACATATTGACAATACAGCACATAATAAAGAACATAATTATGACATATCTTTCATATTAAGGTCCTGAAAAGTCTTCATCTACTGACTTGACTGTATTATACATTTGAACAGTATTCTTAGCTCCAGTACTGGAATTTCAGCAAGAGAGGAAAACTGAAATACTGCCATGGATATTTCAGCGCTCATAAAATTTGTAGCTTTAGTTTCTGTTCCAAAGAGTATGTCTCGTTTAGGAAAAAAGCATTCCATGTTCAGTACTTAGACTCAGATGACTAATGGAAATTAACTTGTTTGGCAAGCTGGGAGAAAAACATCCTGCATGACAGTATCTAGTGCTTAGCAGATTATTTGTGGTTCAATGTTGCAAGAGGAAGATGGGTCCTGTTTTGCCTCTAACTTACCTCTTCTGTGAGAGTCCACATGCAGAATTTTTACAATAAAGGTTCCTCTACAAGTACAAAAAGCACTGGTTTTATTTTACAAAAGCACTGCCACCACAGTGCATTGTCTTTGCACATCACATGTCACTGCCTCAGAAATATATGTTAAGGAACTAGAGTCTGAAGGCTGAGAGAGGTGCCATCAGAGCCTCTCCCTGGCTTCCCTTTTCATAATTTTCTAATAAACTATTAACTCAGAAAATTTAGATTGAAAAAACTGTCATTAATAACTGGGTCTGAAGAATGACAATACTTTAAAGTGACATGACAAATATATACAAATATCTGCCTGTGGAAACCTGACACCTCAGAAAGACTCAAGCATGCTCTTAGCATGAAAGAACAAAGCCAAACTATATTGCCCACTAATTAAATGCCTGGCATGAATGACCCCATTTACAGAGGCTTTCCATTAAAATGTTTAATTTCTGCCATTTTACAGCAACACTACAGCCATCACGTGACAATGTCTTTACTACAAACAGTTTCTTTTCCAGCTAAGACAAAAGTTTTGCTAACAGAGGTTCTCAGACTGATTTAATCTCTCTTCTTTAAGGAAGGACAAAAAAAGATCCTTTGCTTTTATTACACTCTAATGAATAAGATCAGAACATCTTAATTGAGATCTAATGAGGTGTTATCCTACCTCACAGCTAAACTAGAGCTGATGTCACAGGACAAATGCCATGGTTCTCAAGGCATTTTATGTTTATATACAGCAGCTATTTCCCTATCTCTTCCTTCCTCAACCCTTAGCACTCCCCAACACAGAGGCACTGAATTGATACTTCCTAAGTCATATTTTACGTAATTGAAAGGATTACAACAGTAATAAAGGATTAATAAGGAAGAAAACTATTATTACCCCATACCTTCACTCTTGGATCAGCTCTGCCTGATCACAAATCATTAGCTTTTTTTTTTTCAGCCAATATAAATTAGAATTAAACAGACAATTCACAGGATTTAAGTAGAACCCAATCTGCCTGAAAAACCCAAACAAACAGCTGTTCGAAGTGGTTGAGATTTTATGCAGACAGAACTACCAACTCAAAGTGCTCCGTGCAAACATAGGCGAGTCTGCAAAACCTCAAAAGGTCTTGTTCACAGTCTTTGTGATCTGTTATATTTCTATGCCCCAAATCCTCGGGCTCCAAGGGCAGCCAGAGAATACCAGACGTGAGTGGGATAAGGAAAGGATGAGGCAAAATCGTCAGCTTCAGTCACACCTGCATTTCAAAAGAGCAGCTCAGCATGGAAACTCCCAAGTGAATAGGACTACATAACACAGCAGTGTTTTTAAGATGTAGTTGCTTGAGCCTGAAGCCTGACTGGTGCCCATCATTGCCTTGGGCAGTCTGTTATTCTTACCTGGCAATGCAACTGATTCAGGTGGCCTGTCTCACACCTCTGTATTAAAAATAACTTTAAAAAAACCCTATAACACAGGTTTTAGTGTTTACTTACACCTGTCAGCATGGTTAGATGCTTTGCTACTCTTAAATGCTTTTTTTTACTTACTACCCTTATTCCTTTTTCCTCATCCATAAATGAGTCCCTACTTCACAGTTAAACCTATGAGCCTGTTCTATCCTATCTGTCTTCCCCACTAACTTCTACTATTTCTGAATCTCTACTGTCTGAACTCATTCCATCTAGCTGCTTTCAGATGGCAGAGAGTTTGGGTATCTCAACATGCTAATCCTGCTGACAGTTGTGTGTGGAAATGCTGAGCTAACTCACACCAGTCTGGTCACCTCTCTAAGATGGTCTTCTGCAGCTGAGAACAATGACAACGTACCCAAACACAGATGTGAGAAGACTCACCCATGCAACATGTGCCAATGGCAGTAGCAGTTGGCTGTATTCTACTATCTGACATGGTTTCACTATGCCTATCCTTCACCCTACCTCCTATATGCCTTCTTCTCATAGTGAAAATCTACCTAAGGATTTGTCCTTACACGTTTGATAACTATAGCTCCACACAGCACTCAGTAGGTGGTTCTTAAGTATCAGAAGAACTTTAGAAGACCTCCTGGAGAAGATTGTTCCTTCCTAAATCTTCCTTTCCTTTTCTAAAACCAGTAAAATATTGTTTATCTAGTCAGAAGTAATTTAAAGCAGTTCTTACATTTTTGTGCATGAGTCACTATTCACAAATGCTTTGTAAAAAGACCATAAAAGTCAGGAATCCATAAAAAAAATTAGATAAAAAGCATTTAAGAAACAAGTGAAGCTAACTACAACTGTTAGCGGTAGTTGCACATAAAAGAACTGTATTTGCAAATATCAGGGCAAAGGAAAAAGACTTTGAGACATCAGGATTGTTGATACGAAAATAAAAGTTTCTCAAACTGAACATATATTGTACATTTGGTACTACTACCAAACCCACTTAAAATAACATCTAAAAGAAAAAAAAATTGTCTCTAGTTTCTAAATAAAGAACAGCTGTCATAGGGAATATTTTCAAAGCCAAGGCCTATACTTACTACGGGATCATACATTGTATGCAAACAAGTTATTATAAACATTAGTTGTGTTTAAGGGAAAGTGCTATGAAATCCATAAACCAAGGCAGTGGACTAAGTTTCATTCTAATGAAGTTCAAAAATACATTATTCATCAATATATTTTAAAAGTCAGAGGAACTTCCTCTCTTCTGGTCTGAATCATTTCTGTGAAACAAAAACTTGCTGGCAGATGTACATAAAGTTCTTTGTACTGCATAAAATTTTCTGAACTTCAAAAGGTTTTCTTGTTTGTCATTAATCTTCTCCTGGACCAGAAGAATTCAAACTCCCTGTGAATGTTATAATGTACCATATTAATGGGATTTTTTCTAGAGAAAAAAAAATTAAACACATTAATCTAAAATACAAACTTTTCCCTGTTCCCTTCTAAACCAGTTTGAGTAAGAAGCACTGAACAAAAATAATAGGTCGCAGTTTGGAAAGTGAGCCTTAATAAACAACAGTTGTCTTTGACAACCCCAGTACAGAACCAGACACAAACACTTCTCAGGCATACATAAGATACCAAAAATTCCAGAACTGTACGGTGGTTACTGTCTTTAATTCCCTGCAACCACACAAATTCTTCTACAAAGCTTTCTCAGGACACCACTTGGTCTACCTAATAAAAGGTCTAAAAGTTCAGAAGCAACAATAAGTTGTGACAAACCAGTCCCCTGGTCCACAAATTACAGATCAGTTTTGCAGGAGGGGAAAGGCCTGTTGAATAACTGGAGAAGTTAGCTACAACTTAAATTTTTTGTAAAACTGGAGCCAAACCAGTATTTCCCTAGGGTTTAAAGCTGATGCAGAGTTGGTGCAACATTCCTTCTGTGGATGTAGCATACGTATCAATCACCATGTTACCTTAGAAGCCCTGTTGTTCTGCTTTGTTTCTTTCATACAAAAAGTATTAATTTTGCAGCAGCAGTTAGACTGCTATATTACTGCAAATGATCAACCAGTAGTGTGGATTAATTTCTCCCCTACTGTCCACAACCATGCTTGTACACCATGGGTGAAAATATCCATCACAAAGAAATTCTGTATCCCTTAGTTGTGTTGGATTTACTTGGCAGATCAAAAGGATTTGACAAAGGAATCAAAGTAGTGTGAAAGGTCCAAATGCTAAGAGATAGTGTTATTTAAGCTATTCTTACTCCCTGACACTGGTCTCTAATCAGAAACTAAAAGCCAAAGGAAGAGACTCCAAATACTTAAGGATCCCAAATCATGGAATCTTCTGAAGGAAGGAATCCATAACGATCATTGAGTCCAACCCTTAGCCCTGCACAGGACCATTGCCAAGAGTCATACCATGTGCCCGAGAGTATCATTCAAATGCTTCTTGAACTCTGTGAGGCTTGGTGCTGAGAACCACTTCCCTGGGGAGCCTGTTCCAGTGCCCAATCACCCTCTGGGTGAAGAACATTTTTGTAATATCCAATCTAAACCTCTCCTGACACAACTTCAGGCCATTCCCTCAGGTCCTGTCACTGGTCATCACACAGAAGAGATCAGTGTCTACTCCTCCTCTTCCCCTCACAAGGAAGTTGTAGACTGTGATCAAGATGACAGACTAGGGCAGGCTTTGGAAGCAGAGGAGAATGAGCAGGATGAAGAGATGTATCTAAGCAGTAATCCAGGAGACATAACTGAAAACATGCTTCAGAGAAGACTGCAAGAGGGTATGATGAAATGTACCAATGCTTGAAAGGACACTCTGCTAAGCACACTGCAGGTCAGAGGTCTCCTCCTAGACACTGACTTTCCTATCACATCGTAGAGGAGCAATAATCTCAAATTACCTTGTACTAGGACTAAAGTCTTAAGTCTTCTTTCAGAAGATATCATTCCACTAAACATCTTTTCTATGCCACACCAGTCTGAACAAATTTTTTTTGCATGTGTGATTAGATTCTGGAGTGCTTTATCTGATGGGCTTGCTTTCATACTATACACAATTCCATTACTTCACACCTGGACCGAAGAAAATACCTTTCCACAGTAAGCTCTCCTGCTGTCCTCTTAGAGCAAAGTGGTCTCCCTACTGGAAAAACTAACAAAAGTGCACAAGCTGAGGACTTAGGTGTTATCTGTTTGTACAGTCTGTTCACTCAAAGCAAAATGCCTCCTGTAGCTCTGTAGTCATGCTTCAGTGTTAGGTGGCACACAGCACTGTTTATGTGAGAAAAGACATCTCCTAAAAACAACACCTCAAAATAATGTCATGACTTAATCTAAGACCAAGTATCACTTTTACCATGTAAATGGAAAGTCAAACACTATCACTGACACCACCAAACTATCAAAAAAGGCAGAAAATGACCTACAACTACCCTAATCACACAGGACCAGAGAGCTGCTTAACAGCTGCTATAATAGATGTTAAAGATGGCCATAATGTATCAATTTGGTATTTATATAATTCCATATATTTAGGACACAGCTTATGCTTAAGGCTGAAATCTGAAAGAAGTTAAGCAGCTGATTCTGAAGTACAGTATTTTGTTTGTCTTTTGTATATCAAACAAACAGCCAGCAGATGTATTTATACCAAATACAAAGAGCAGCAAAGTATTAATGTGTGTGGAGATGTGAAACCCTGCATGAATGGTTTGTTAATAAGAATAGGTATGAACCAGACTGAAATTTAACTACCTCAGGTTGTTCAAGGAGCAGGTTAATTCTCTTCTCATGAGATCAGTCAAACATGGCATAATGGAGGCAGAGTTACACAGCTGCACATTAACTGTATAAAATAGGCATGTGGATGGGCAAACATGCATACACACCATGTGTTTCCCTACGCATTTCTAGGATGAAACATGTCTGCAGGCACAGCTGGAATCTTGATGTCAGATGCCACCAAAAGAGGAACGAACCCAATTGTTAGGGACTACCTTAAACTCTGAATCTAATTTTATACATGAAGGTAATTAATTACAGAAATACTTGCTGTGCTTTATTCCATGCCTATCTCTTGGAACACAATTACTCACTCGTGAGTAGTTTTGTATGTCTGTGTTGCTATATCTTTATTAAAAACACGAATGAAATTTTTGAGTTAATACTGAAGAGAAACCCCTCTAACACTGTTAAAGACAGAGGAAGTCAGGTTTTTCTCCCCAACTGAATAGACATTTCACATAATAACTAGATCAAGTTTCACACTGCCTTACCACTTGGACATCAGCAAGATCACTGTGACACTGCGGACGTCATTAGCAAGTATGTAAATTCTCTGCTCTAAATACCATCTATTATTAACTGTCTGTATTCCCTGTCTAATCAAAACCAGACTGGTATCAAGTTCCATAGAAAAAACAACAAACCACAAACCAGAAGAATTCCCTGTGCTCTGAAACAAGAGACACTATAACAAGATATTTTATTAAGTTAACACTAGAATAGGAACACAAGCCATTTAGCTCTCTTGTCTTTTCATGAGTTTCCGTTTCATATATCCACTTCAAAAAGCAAGAGCCCTCTCATATGTATCTTCACTCAACTCCACACATTCCCACGATGCAGTTTTCATGGGAGTTTCAATAGGGTGACCAACAACTATTTATCTGAACAGAAGCACAGACAAATCTAGCACACGACACAATTTTTCCGGGTGTAGAAAAGAGGGTAAAGGTACTTAAGTGCCCAGTCTACCAATTGTTCTATACCAAATCCAACAAAAAAGACAAATACTAGACCTATATACAATTCATATGTTCAATACATCTATCAACCAGAGCTGCTCCTTAAGTCAGGCAGAAACACCACAAATCTCTGTGAAAAAACACAAACATCTTTGCAAATGAGGTGTGATCATCAGAGCATAAGCATAAAGGTTTGGCCTCATTACCTGAAGCTACATCTCTGGTATTTGGAGGAAGAACTCCAGAGCAACATGCCTCCACATGAGGCATGTTTTTCTGCCAGTTTTCCAGCATTAATTGTGGTTTCAAAAAAAATTAAGCAGTTACATCAGACTGAAATAGGATTAAAAAAAAAAAAGACACCAGCAATCATATTAACAATTGTTATTAAGAATGCACAAGTCAGAAACGAAAGCAGAGTCTGAGAGCAATCTTACCAACATTTTTTTTCTATTCTCTGCTTATAAAAAGTGAAGCTGCCATGAATCACTTGACGAGCAATGTCTGTGTTATGGCACTTCTAGAAATAACGACTTACTATGCAGTACATAACGTGTTTTAATCAATGTACACAAGAAAAAATAATTTTGGTTCTTCTAGTAGGTTACACACAAAGAAAAGGATGCTGATCAGGCAGCAGTTTTGTTGAGAACTGGCATTGATAACAGATAATCCATAATCAATAATAAGATTTCCCTGTTTCAAGTGTAAAGTGTATTAAAGATATATTCTGCTTCTACATATCTATGTACCTTTTTTGTAAGGTTCCCCAGCAAGACTAGTGCACAACAAGGCCAAATGAAAAACATTAACTGAGATGAAAATGAACATCTGTGTCTATCCACCCTATTTCATCACACCTTCCTTGTTTAAAATGGAACAGTAAATGAGGAGACAAAATTTGAAGTTTCAAGGAATATCCAAGTACATTTTTGATGTTTCATCAAGGATAGATGTGAACTAAAGTAAAATCAGTGTTGGAAGCTCACTGTTCACCAAGGATCTGGCAATGCTGAATTTCCCATTTTTGTATTTGCAGCCTATGATTTTTCTTACAGACCTGCCTAGGTGTTCATGGGAAAGCCCAGAACAATGTAGATAATCTAATACAAAAGCTACTATTTCACAGTAAGAAATACCAGCTCCCAACAATAGGTCTAACCAACACTAATTGCAACAGTGCCTTTGACAGTGACACTGAATATAACAAACCATTTTCCTTCCAAAGTCTTGGAAAAAAACAGCCTTATTAGAATCAGATGTGACATGTGGTGGCCAGATTGCTGCTAAGGCCAGCTGAACTTTATTTTCTGTGTTACTAGGACAATGAGCCTGAATGCCCTGAAAGCCTCCTTCTTCAATATGAACTTTTTCACTGGCCAGACACTGTCCTTCATGGCAAAACACACTCTCTCCTATGCTGGCCGTAGCATGCTTACATGCATTTTAAAATTTCACAAAAACAAGTAGGTATGTATATAATTATGTTATTTACTGAACTTTCGTATTATAACCTTCCTTCTTGTCCAGAAAAAGGCTGAAAAACCTACATGGTTTTTTTTGAACTAGTATAGCACAGGTAAGGTAAGGTAAGGTAATGGCCAGTCTTCGCGAACGAAGATTTGGGGAAAGGTCTTTTACCTTTCCAGCCTGCGCAATGGATTTTTTAGGTGAGACACAGCAGGCGCTGAACTGAGCCCACCCTTTAATCCTAAGGTTCATCTGCCGGGGCCAAGCAAGCTTGGACAATGGCAGTGAGGTCCTCAGGACGTAGGTTTGTTTAGAGTGACCTTCTCATAGATGGATGGCCTCACAGGGCTAACGGGTTCCATCTGCCCGGGAGACCGAGGAATCGAACCCGGGTCGCAGCAGTGAGAGTCCTGCATGCTAACCACTAGGCCACCAGGGGTCTCAGTATAGCACAGATGGCAGCTACAAAAGCACCATCAAGTCTTTTGTCTAGGTGGTCTATCCCAGAGGGCTAAACTGAGGCACCTGCTGGAATGGGTCTTTGTAGAAGACATGCCTAGGTATGGCTGGTTTTATGGGGGATGTACAGACCTGTTGTTTTATAGTAAGGTAATGAAAAGGCTTCTCCATTCTATCCACAGAGGATGAAGGCTTCAGTCTGCCTCTACATTCCCTACTCTGCTGAAATTCCCTGCTGCCTATCTGCAGTCTGCATATTATTTCCTGCCACTCTTTCTGGAACCTTATTAACCTCCCTAACCTTAGTGTGCTATTTTTCAAGGACAGAGGCAGAATACAGTCAGTGCAGGTAGAAGTTTAGTTAAAGGAAGTGAATACTTCAGTACAGCACTGAAGCCCAGTTACCAGAGAATTAAGAAAAGGTAACTGTGTTCTCCTTGTACGTACAACCCCTTTTACTCAACTGTCCCACCTCCCAGTACTTGATTCTATTGCTGTAATGATCATCCCAGCATGAGATGTTATGCCATTTTGCGAAGATGAAACAAGGACCCTACACAGTGGGTGGGCCAAAAGCAGTTGCCCAGGTCCTCCTGGAATCTTCTACTCCCCCTTGCACTACCTGGAAGGAAAAAGAGGTGTTTTAAATACTTGTAAATAATTATAGCCTTCTGGCAAGAAAACATAATCTCTCTCTAATTTTGGGGTAGTTCAGAGATCCTCTAGATAAAGCAAGAAGTTTCTCCTCAAGGAAAAGTGAAGGATCAGAGAAACACTTGTCCTACCATGCTCCTATTATCTGCAGTGAAATTAATTCCGTGATGACAACATTTAAAGAGGCTTTTGCTAGCCGGATTCAGAATGGCACCTATGAATTTCAGTTAAAATAATTACTGCAAAAGAGGTCTGTAAAGAACATTAGACCAAACGCAAGATCTCTATGGTATAAGAGTAACACAAGTCTAAAAAGATTAATTTAAAGGATATATATGGACTTTACAACAGATATGTACAGAGCAAGAAGATCATTAACTCCAGCAGCGGTATCATTAGATAAGCACTTATTTTCTAACCACATGACTGCAACATTTATGGAGATAGTGGTATGAAGACAATACTCTGATACTATGTTTATGCATCACCTGTCAAATACCAGCAATAAATCCTGCTGCCCAAAGCTGATCTGTAGTTGCATAACAAGCATTTGTCACAGACTGCATATAACCAGTAAATGCAGCACATTCAGGAATATTTCAGGTTAGCCACATGAGACAACCGGGTGGAAAGAAAACGTTGTTCAGATCCATATCATGCATTTACACATGGAACCATTATTTTTAAAAAGCTGCTTTTATAACTTAAGCATGCACATAAAGTGAAAAAAGTAAGAATGACAGGGGGAAGAAAGGAAAAAATAGAAGGAATTAAAAAACATCATCATGAACAAATGGAGGTTAACTAGGTTGAAAACCTTTCCTGTGACACCTCAAGTTTAAATGTTTCATTTGCAAGCCTATCCTTCTTTTCAGATCATATGCTACAATTTTAGCTATAAAAATAAGAAGAACTACCAGGGAAAAATTAAAAAATATGATACTTAACAGACATTAATATCTTCATCCACTGAAAGTACACACCTACACCTTTTGTCCTTTGCAAAAAAACAGTAGAAGTTTGGCTGCTGGAAAGAAGCTAACCTGGATCAAAGCTGAAATAAAACTTTGAATCAGTAATAAACCATCTCCCCTTTCTGCTCTGCATTTTGTATTTCTCTCAAGTAAGAGACTTCAAGAAAAAAATAATTCGTGAATAGTGATTACACACAGGTCAGCCAATTTTCTTTTAACTTATCAACTGATAAACAGTTATTAGGAAACATCTGTTACAGTAGAATAATATTTCAGACAAACAAACCATAAAAATCACATTCTCTCTTTGTCCAAAAGTACACAATTTGCTTGCAAGCATTTTCCACTGCTTTCAGTAGCATACTTTTCCCAGTATCTGCAAAGTATTTTTGCTCCAAAAGGAAAAAAAAAATCTAAAACCTTCCATACTTTTCAGACTCTCAAGGCCCAGCCTTTTAATTTCTTTAAGTTACACTCAGTAACCAGACATTATGCTGTAACCATAAGGGGACAGAATGTGCCACAATATTAGCTGTATGTTACCATGCAGGAACTCAGCACATCACACCAATACAGACAGACTGAACTGTACCAGAACAAATACTATCTGTGGCACCAGAAAGTGCTATAGTGACTTCAGAAGAAGCAAGTATGGGTGAAAGCAGAGGGATGCTGACACGGAATATGAATTGCTTGCTACTACACTTCTGCCATTTCTCCTTCATGTGCCACACTCTTGTTTTCAATGCTAAAACATCTGTTCCACCAGCTGTCTCTGCAGCAGGGCTGACAGCTTCTAAGGCAGGTTCAGTGCCACCACAAATATAACACATCCCACTTGCAGGTCAGAAAACTGAACCTCCTCTAAATACAAGGGTTAACCCCTTTTTGGTCTGAGGCCAGATCAGGATGTAACAGTCAAGAATCACCACTTGGAAGGTTTTTTCCATCCTGAAATTTTTTTTTTTTTTTATTTGCTTGGGAGGAACTCCACGTAATGAGAAACTTTTGGCACATCACTGCTTTGGGTCTGCATAATAACAGTGCCGACCTTACACACAGTGTTACCTCTGTGGTCATAAAACTCACATAGATCTACTGCAAACTTTGTAAATATATAATTATCACTAAACATGTCAGAGAAGCCCATTTTCTAAATCAGTATGAACGTACTTAACCCGTTAGCCCTGTGAGGCCATCCATCTATGAGAAGGACACTCTAAACAAACCTACGTCCTGAGGACCTCACTGCCATTGTCCAAGCTTGCTTGGCCCCGGCAGATGAACCTTAGGATTAAAGGGTGGGCTCAGTTCAGCGCATGCTGTGTCTCACCTAAAAAATCCATTGCGCAGGCTGGAAAGGTAAAAGACCTTTCCCCAAATCTTCGTTCACGAAGATGGGCCATTATTATGAACGTACTTAACTCTTTTGTATAATGTTCCTGAATCACTGGCAGATAAACAGAAACTTCCCAGTTTCTAAGCCTGAAATAATTAAGAACAACTAATTGAACAACAAAAAAACCCAATCCAAAATACTTCTACAGCTTCAATTTTTCAGAAGCACCTATCCTCCAGGGACATCTTTATGATAGCAACAGAAGCATATCAAGCTATAAAGTCCATCTCTAAACTGAACAACATTTTAAGTGTACCTCCAGGAAGTATGGTTTCTGTATACACACACTCTACACACACATCTCTGTCTCCTGAGCTTTGGAAAACACAAAAAGATTCCATAAGCCTCTATAACCGTGCTAGCATTTGTTTTTTTTTCAAATAGAGGTCAGCATGAGCTCTGTTGGTTGTATATTGTTCCCTGGAAGTACATGAAGGGAATGAAACTCCACCATATCCACACACACTTATGCACAACATTTTCTAAAAACAAATCTGCAATAATTCAACTTCTGGAAAGCTCACTTCTTGCTGAATCAAAACTACGATTCTCCTCTTCTTCAGCTGAACAATCCCCCATAAAACTTCTCATTAGTCAAATCAAATTTACTTGGCTTCTGAGCTAACTCACAGTTACATGAATACAACAGTTTCTCAGAAGGATCCAGCTACCAGTCAAATAGGACTGGCAAACAAATTTCAACTTTGTTTCCAGCCAGCAAATGTTTCAACAATTTTCTAGTCTAAGACAAAGCATTTCAAGTTTTTTTGCCTACCCCAGGTCTTTTCAGCCTCCTGATGCCCAGGCTAGTATTGCTGAAGATTGTAGCCTACAGCGTAACAGACCTCCCAGCTTTCCTCTGCATCACACCTACTGAACAGCAAGAATTGACAGCTAAAAAAATATCATAGTATCATAGCAAGTGAGACTTCCCCATTTATCACGCTGGTTAAGACTGACCTTGCTTCTAAAACTAGCTGATTCAGGACCGAAAGATTAAACACCTGGGGTCAAAACAGTCAGTCAGTTCGTCAGCTGGTATACATGCACTGTCTCTGAGATCAAGCTTTCTATGCCCTGTCTTGGGCTCCTAGTTCTGTTCTCAAAAGAAAACTCAGATACAGATCTTGCATACCTGAAGAACTTGATTAGGTTCATTGGCATAATTCTGCGTGGGGGATCAGGATCCAAGTCTTGAAGTCAGAAGACTCTAGAGAAGGTCTGGGAATTATGCCTCATTTGTAATGTGAAGTCACTGATGTGATTACACCATTCAGGATAAAGGACACTTAGAAGACACTTTGATTCCCAGTGCTCTCTAACAAGCAAGTTATTTCTGGCAACAGATTTCACTGTGATACATACTTTGGGAACACACCTGCTTAGAGATCAGGGATAGAACAGCTGAGGAAAAAAAAACAAACCACAAACCAAAAAAACTTCCAAAACCCACAGACCTTCTCAGTGTTTCTTTCCAGAGAAAGAGCTAGCTGCTAGTAACTTGTTCGCCTTTTTCCTGGAGGCTAAGATAAAATTTTTCTGAAAAATAGTTCTTTGGGAAGAGGAATCATCTCAGATTAGGAGAAAGTTAACTATCTAAATTTCTTTTGAGGAGAAAGCCCCGCAGTCTTTAGATTCTTGTTTTGCAGATGCTTAACTTCTCAAACACTATCCTTGGGACTGCCAAGACCCATGTGAATTGGGAGGCTGGTATGGAAACAGGCAGCTGTTTGATTGCAGTAACATTTTCACATGATGGTCATTGCCATGGCATACAAGAAACTAAACAACTCGAGATCTCCACAGGAAGCCAAAGACCAATGCAGGAGATGAACCTTTAACCCTTGATGCCCCCAGTCACCATCAGAGGCTGGGAAGGTCAGCAGCCCTGGGGGAGTGCAGAGAGTCCTTCGGCCCATGGGAAGCCCTTTGACTTCCCTACCTTCCACCAGCCCGACAGCCTTTGCCACCCAGCAAGGCCTCCTCTTCCTCATGGAGAACATTAAGTACTTTCGATATGTACACCTGCCCAATTTTTACAGTACCTCCTAGGCTAAAAAGCAGAAGTCTCAGTATGGGTATTGCCACAATGGGCAAGGACCATGGTGGGGAACCACGCCAAGGCAGGCGACCGACCACTGCCTTGCCTTGTCCCATCTGTATGTGACACAGAAGTCACACTGGACTCCCATTTTACTGCCTCGTGCCTGTATCAGACTTTGTGAACTTCTGGAAAAGCTCTGGGTTTTCTTGGCACCCAGAAGAGAGGATCACAGCTTCCCACTGGAGCCCATGCACATTGCCGTAAGCGATAAAACACAGCTGCTGTACTTCAGAAAGATTTCCAGGCTGCTGCGTGAAATCACTAGAAGCAGTATTTATATGCGTTGCTCCTAAAGTATAACTTCGGAGTTCAACGCTGTGCTCGGGTGCGGACCTTGGCTGAGCGGGGGTGTTCGCGCTCCATTTAAGCCTGACCGCGGAGCCCCTTTGGCGACTCTTCCCGGGGCACTTCGAGGCCCGCGCCCCCCAGGGCGCGGCCCCACCGCGCCGAGGGGTCGCCCCGCCGCCTCCGGGCCGCGGTTCCGCCGAGCGACTCCTGGGGGCCGCCGCCGCTCCCCCCGGGCGGAGCCGCCCCTGGCGGGTCCCCCCTGTCCCGGCGCGGGCAGTACTCACAGCCGCGGACCGCCCCTGCTCTCCCGCCTGCCGGCGGCCCGCACAGCCCTCGGCTCCTCCGCATCGCACCGCGGCTCAGTCATGAGCACCATCGGCACGGCAGCACCCTGGCGCCCAACAGCACTCCACCGCCGGCGGGACGGGCCTCCCCGCTCCGCTCCGCCCTCGTCGCCCCTCCCCCGCGCTCGGCCGGCTGGGGCCGGAGCCCGAGCCGCCAAAAACCGGTCGATCCGCCCGGCCGGGGGCTCCGTGCCGGCCCGGGCCGCGGCCGAGAGCTGAGGGAGCGCTGCCGCCCCACGCTTCCCTCGCAGCCTGTCCTTTACGAGCCTTAAATTATTCAGTCGGGATGCTGTGTCGCGTGAGACGCCGCCTCCCGCCGCTCCAACAAAAGCCGTCCTTAATGTTTTATACGGGGGAACAGGAGATACGCGCTTTCAGACAGGCGCGGTCCCGGGGGGGAAGGCGGCCGTAAGCGGGGCCCCGGTTTCTGTCAGCGTATTTCCCCGGTGACTCCTGGAAGCAGGCAGTAGCCTAAATATCGATGCTGGCCTCTGGACGGCTTGTACTAACGTGAACTTCTGAGGTGACTAGCTGATATTTCCATTTGTGGCAGCCTCAGGTGGTTTTGGTTCCTTTGTCATGAGCAGCACCCCAGGCCGGTTTGTCGGCCCAGAAAATCACAGAATCACAGAATCGATCAAGTTGGAAGGGACCACAGTGGGTCATCTGGCCCAACCTCCCTGCTCAAGTAGGATCATCCTAGAGCACATGGCACTGGATTGTGTCCAGACGATTCTTGTATTTCTCCAGTGAGGGAGACTCCACAGCCTCCCTGGGCAATCCTTTCTAGTGTGCTGTCATCCCCACAGTAAAGAAGTTCTTCCTCATAGTTTGGTGGAACTTCCTTTGCATCAGTTTCTGTCTGTTGTCTCTTGTCCTATTGCTTGGCACCACTCAGCTTGTCTATGAAGATGTTGTGAGGGACGGTGCTGAAAGCTTTGCTGAAGTTGAGGTAGACACTATTCACTACTCTCCCCTCATCCATCCGGGTAGTTGTTCCATTGTAGAAGGCAACTGGGTTGGTCAAGAGTGATTTCTCTTCAGTGAATCCATGCTGACTACTCCTGATCACCTTCTTGTCGTCCGTGTAGGTAGACATGGCCTCCAGAATGTGATGCCCAATCACCTTTCCAGGACTGAGGTGAGTTTGACTGGCCAGTAGTTCCCTGGCTCCTCCTTCTTGTTCTGTTTGAAGACTGTGGTGACATTTGCGTTCTTCCAGTCCTCAGGCATCTTTCCTGATCTCCATGGCCTTTCAAAGATGATGATGGTCAGCAGTCTATTATATTGTCTGCCAGCTCTTTCAGCACTCGTGGATGTATCCTGTCAGGGTCCGTGGACTTGTGGATGTCAAATTTCCCTAGGTGTTCTCTAACTAATTCCTCCTTGACCAAGGGAAAGTCTTCATTCCAACATTCTTTTACCCAGGTCCACTCAGTCAGAGATCCCTGAGGGCTGGTCTTGCCAGTGAAGACCAATGCAAAGAAGGTGCACAGTAGCTCTGCCTTCTCTGCATCCTCTGTTACCAGGGTCCCTTTTTCATTTAGTAACAGGTCCATATTATCCTTAGTTTTCCTTTTGTTATTGATGTATTTCTAGACACCCTTCTTGTTGTCCTTGACATCCTTGGACAGATTTAGTTCTAGATGGGTCTTAGCCTTCCTTGTATTATTTCTAGTAACTCTGAAAAAATGACCTAATATTGTGCAAAAAAGATCAAGTATGACCTCCCCCGGCCTTCCCTTGGCTTGTGCTGGTGGAGCTATGGGGCAAGTTTGTGCCCTCAGGAAAGTTAAATTTAAGGAAGCATTTGGCACAAGTCATCTTGCATGGCAGGCACAAACTGTCAACATGCATATGAAAAATGTTTTCACTGCCTGCTTAATGCCCAAGTCAGGTTTCAGTTTGGTGAACTAATACTTTCATGAAGTTAAGATGGAGGTTGTGGTTGTAAGGATGCAATCTAAAGAGTGCCAATCTTGGGAATGAAAGTTCACAGTAACAACTCTATAAAAAGGTCTATTTTCATGTTTTAATGTATTAGAATATATTAATAATTATAATTATTAATAGAATTAATAATAGAATATATTGGTTTCTTCCTAGCAGCCAACTGTTCACATGAGGTAAGGGGAGAATATGTACAGGACAGTGGCTTCTGTTAGTGGATATCTGTGTAGGAAACAGATACTAACATACATTTCAGATTAAAAAATGTAAGAAGCAAATTAATCACCTCTGAGTGGCATTGTTAAGATTACTTGAATACTTAGTCTTTTGGACGTGCAAGAAATGAATTTTGGGTATTGCAATACATTCAGGAAATCAGTGAAAAGAAAGAGGTGTTAATGGTGAAGATGTTCAGGACTGCCATAGCTTCTTGGGCACACAGCAAATGTGAGATTGCTGTATGATTTTATCTAGGCTGTGTCGGTTTAATTAGCTCCAGTCCAAGAAAATGTGAAGACTGTAAACCAAGCTGCATAGAAAGGTAGACATTTAAAATGGCTGTATTTCTGGGAAACACCAATAACTAATGTTTATGTATTGTTTAACATAAAAGTCAAGGCATATGTGGAAAAAAATGAGGTGTAATTTACAAGAAAGATTGTTAGGTCCTGCACCTGTGAAACATTGATTGCTTCATTATGCTTCCCTGTGGAGCACCTGAGTGAACTTTGCACTGCTTTGCAGAGCCTCTCCCACTCCCTTATGCCAGAGACAACCTGTGGCTGGATACCAGCATCTCATTTATCTAAAGATAACAGAATAGGGGCCATTTTAGCTGTCTGGACTGTGAGTAGAATTGGAACTGAAAGGATTAGGGAAGGCAGGGTTGGAATCCCATGTCTGTTCAGGCTCAGGACCCTTTTTGCAGTGCAGCAACCCATGTGAGGTTTTGTGTTTCCCGCGGATTTTTCTCATGTAAGTGTGTACTAGGCGTACACGGGATAATTAGAATCAGCAGGAAAAGTGACTGCCTACCCCTCATCTTGTTTTTGGAGGCTTCTCATTGCACTAAAAATGTATCTGCTGCTAATTTAGTCCTAATTATGAGGCGGACTTGTGGTTGAATAACTCCTGTGTAACTATATGCACTTCAGCAGAACAGTGCTGGATTCTGTAAGTGAAAATCTGACTTTTAGATATTTGAATAAATAAAATCTGCTGTCTTTTGAATGGCTATATTTTCAATCTGGCAGATTTAGCTACAGGAGATAAATGCTGTTTTGTTCACTCATCTCCAGAGGTTCCTGTCTCTGCCTCAGTGGTGCAAGAACTGGAAAGGAGTTGCTTGATTGCCTGGAGCTCAGTCTCTGTTTTGGTTTCGTCTGGCTCCATTCTCAAGGTGTGCAGAGCTCTCTGATTTAAATAGATCAGTCAAGTTATTTAGTGTAGAAGAAACTTACTCTCAAATAAATTGATAACTAGAGCCTAAATGCTAAAAAATTAATCCTGGCTTAATACTTTTTTCCATATCATGATACCTTAACTCTTGTCAGAGAGTTGGTTCTGGCAAATTGCCAATACATGCCTCCTTAGTGCAGTTTGTTATCATTTGATAATGACAGTGGAAGTATTGAGCGATGACTATAGCTTGTGATTTTTTTGGAGGATTTGAAAAAAAAACTGTGGCCAAGCTCTGTCAAACTGTACGTGACACAGCAACTCCAGAGTAAGAGGACACACTCCTGAGTGATCAAAGTTCTGATTACCAGGATTCCCAGTAACATGCAATGAGGAGTGCTCTATATGAAACAATCAAATCTGCAGCTGCTCATGTTGGTGGAATATACTTGAAAACCATATGCTTTTATTTTCATAAAGTCTTACAAACACATGCCAAAAGTGCAAAGAAGCTTTTACTGTACTGTGATAATTGTTCATTTATATAGATATGGTAAAGCAAGTATTTGAAGACCAACCTGTCACCAACAGACACCCATTCTTGTGCAAAAATGTGGGCTGGGTTTTTCTCTAATTGATGAAATGCAGACTGGGGAGAGAAAGAGAAAGTAGTGTACTCTAAAATTACTGATTCCTGTTTAATACCTGCAGTACTAGTGATGCCATGTAGGCAAAAACTGATGTGGTTCTGCTCTGAAGAGTACATAAAACCTCAGAGAAGGTTGGGCGTTTTCAGTAGCTGGGACCTTCAACATTATGTATAATATAGCAAAGGATGAAAAATTAGAGGTGAAACAATGTCACTGTAAAAGATTTCAGATACTTATTAAATCACAGAAAAGCAGAATGGGGAGAGACTCACAGAGTCATTGAGTTCATTCCCTGACCCAAAGTAAGGCCTCCTATTCTTGTGTTACTCCTGACAAGACTCTTGTCTAAGTTGTTCTTAAAAGTCAGCAATGTGTCCAGGCAATTGATTCCAATATTTGCTATCATCCAGGAGGCACCCTCAAACCCTAACATGGTCCTGAATCCTTGTTGCTGAAATTTAAAACCCTTACTTCTTAATTTATTCAACATGAACAACAGTTAAAAACTGTCTCTGGTTTGCCCTCATTTTCATCTTATCTTTAGTCTCAGGTAAAACGTACAAATTGTTTTCTGGACTTCTTTTTTTCCCTATGAACTGCGTCTAATAGGTTCAGATCTTTTCTGAAGTGCCTTGCCCCAAGCTGGACACCAGTAGCCTTACAAAGGCTGCATAGAGAGGAGATTAAGAGATTACTTCATCTATCCTATACACAGTACCATTGGTCATATTTCGTAGTAAAGTGTTTATGTGTTTCACAACAGGGTGAGGCTGGCTAAGGTTTAGTGTTCAAGCACTATGACCCAGTGAAGCTTTCATAAAGGACAGCTGAGATGTTGTTCTCCTCTAGTATATTAGCATCAATTTTCTAGATTTGACTAAGTATGACTGTCTACATATCCTTTGTGTATTTTGCTCTGTTTTTTTTTTTCCAGTCTGTTTCTTCAATTTATCAGAATAATTATGAATCCTATCTTGAATGATATGAAGAAAGAAAGAATAAAAGAGCCTAATGGGGCACACTGGAAAGATCTGTATAAAAAGCAGTAGAACTGCTGCCCAGGCTTAGAGATTCTTGGATAGGATATTGCTGTTTAACAATAAAAAAGGCAATCTAGCTGGAAATAAAGAAGGTTAGAGATTGGCTTAATCAACAAGGTTTATTTCAGTACAGTCAAGGCTATTCATACAGTATTTCTCAGTTTATATGGCAAGTATCAGCATGCCTGAATGTGAGGAAACTTACTTGGAAAGAAACAAAGCAGAAAATGAGTACAGTGATTGCCGGCATTCTGTGTACGTTGAGCACATTTCTCCTCAGTAGCGAATTTTTCTGTATCTCATTGCAGGTGCAAAAATGTATTAAGAGATACAACCTTAATAGTACCTGAATGCAGGTACTTTTGGCTCATAATTCATTATGTATGTCTTGTCTTCAGTTTTTTATATGATATTCTGCATTGGTAGGATTCTGTGAAAGCTACAGAAATTCTAGGAAGCCATTAAGTGTTGAAAGACTTGCTAAGTGAGTCCTTGCAGCTGAAATGTGGTAGGAAAGCAGTCTTATGGTAAATACTATAGAAATAGGAGCTGTGATAGTATGAGACACAAACTAATAGACAATTGGAAAGGTGTTTAAACAGTGAAAAAAAATCTGATTTCTAGAATATGTACAAGTCAAACACAAGTCAGAGTGAAACCAGGCTTACAGCTTGGGAGATGCACAGTACAAAAGAAAAAATAGCTGCACTTGAAGGGTGGTGCAGCATTAGAAGTTGCCCCGAGAGGCTATGGACTCTGGAGGTTACAAGACTCAGCTAGACAAGGCAATAACTGATCTAATCGGGTGTTGATAATACTCCTGCCTCAAGCAGGAGTGTTCAAAAACAGTGTTCAAGTCACTCAGCACACTTGAGGTATTCTCAAAATAGATGGAATAAGCCAGTGCCCAAAATAGCCTGTGGAAAATAACTAGGGCCAGAACACAGAGAGTGGTGCAATTTTGTAAGGAATGAAAAGCAGTTTTGGCCAGTTGATTCTCACTCCTTGCCTGGGTTAAGAGTTTAGTAATTTACTTGTTTTATTTAAAAGTGTGAGATTACTTTATAGAAACCCATATCAGGTCGCTGTTTTCTTCTGGGCAGTTTACTGGAAGTCTTATCTGCCTATCCATTCCTGTTTTTTGTTTAAGGTAGCCTGGGTTACTGTATTGATTGAACTCTCCTTTGGACAGGGAAGTATATAGGGCAAATGGAGTAAGCTAGGCTGAAAGGTAGAGTATTTCTCATCACAAATGTTGAGGCATACCGAGGCTGTTTGTCGTGGCTCCATACTAATGCAGTTGGATGAACTAGGCTACACTACAATCATGGACTGTAACACCCAGCAGGAAAAAAGAGACAAACTGTATCACAAAACTTCTGGCTTATTGGTAATGTGGTGTCAGCCCACCTCATAGTGAATGTGTAACACATTGTACTTGTGCTCCATCAAGACATTTACAGTCGTATTTATACCAATGACCTTCACAAGGACCTGTGTAGGGCCACAGAGGACGCACTGCATACTGTTGAGTCTTGCCGCTGTGCCTTGCTGGGCTATACTGATCAAAAGAACAGTATGGGAATGAGGGTGAATGGAAAAAAAGTGTTGAAATAAAGTAACATTCCTCTCTCTCCAAATTGTTCCCGACAAGTTTTTCATATTGTGACAAAAGCAACCTTGTGACATGTAATAGTTCAGTTCTGCTACCTGTGAGAAGGCACTCAGACGGTTGGCACACGGAGTGTCTTCTCTTAGTTCATAAGGAAAAAAAAGCAGTTAAGCCATGTTTTTCATGCAATATATTACCCTGGATGCCTCATGGGTGGCAATGCTAGCACGTTAAAATACTGTAATGACTAGATCTTGTAATTTAAAAGGATAGGATCAAATCCCATGGCAGCAAAATGCATTTTTCTGGATTTATAATACCTATATATATATATATATATATTTATAATAAAAGAAATATGTTATCATTTAATATATTGTCTAGCTATGCTGGAAAAAATAAAATGCAAATATTACTTGTTCTACTCTGGTGGATCAGATTAGTTTGATTTGTCATCCTCTGATTATAAATGTCCAAGGAAATGCTGGGTGACATCCAAGTGTGACATCTCTGTATACAGATAACTGGGACAAAAATTTCAATCCAGGTACAGCTGTATGTTTAGGACATCAAACAGATTATGTGCATCGAATGAATAAGGTACATGCATGTGTATAATTATTGAATCTGTGTATCATAGGGGAATGCAGTGGATCCTTTTTGGAACCAGATATGCATGCATGCAAGCAAACATTCACAATATGTCTAAATATAGTGATCATTTTGTTGAGAGAAACCTTTGGTCATCTAGTAGTCTCTGAAGAATAGCAGTATGGTATGTTAAGTATATAAGAAAATGAAAATTAGCTTCTTTGAGAATAAATTGAATCTTCCGTAAGAAAATATAGTATCCAGACATTCCAGAAGCTTAGGAAAGATTTGTTCTCACCCTTAGAAGAGGAAGATTAAAGTGAGGAACACAAGATAATGGGAAAGAGTGGGTCATTCTATCAGTTTTCTCACAGTTGTTACATCAGATGGGGTTGTGAATAATAAGCTGTTTGACTGAGCTGATAGAGTTACTGTTCTGTCTCATTTAGAACTAAGAGCCGTATTACTCTGGAGGAAGAAAAAAACCCAAATGTAAATATGTCTTCATAGTCAGGCCACAAAGTGTAAATGCCAAATCCCGGACGCAAGCCATTGAACAGTAAAGTGGTTGCCAATGTTCCAGGTGCTCATAATTGAGCTATAAAGGCAACACACCTATTAGAAGGTGGTAAGTATATGTCTGTCTTCTTAACATGGCGGCTTGAATTAGTCTGAACTAAGCCTCAGCTTTACAGCAGTACATTGGAAGATTCTGACGGGTATAATTTCAATGCAGAATTTAGTTTAAAAATGTTTATTTTTCTACCAAAAAATTTTCAGAGAGAAAACCTAATGTGGGGATAATTTCTTATGCCCAACCAAAAAACCATCTGTAACAAAAACATCTTTGAAGTTTATGTTACTAGTTGCTGCACGGTTTTTCTGTTATTCTACTGTATGCAAAAGATAGGTAAATATTAATGCCAGATCACAGATGCAAAACATGTGTTTTGTGTTTAATTTATTTATGTGTTGTAATGCAACAAATGAGCTGCCAAGCCAGGATTAGCGTCACGGGACTTTTTGACTCCCATTTCCGTGAGTTTACATTTAGAAAACAAATCTCTCCATGCTGTACATTTTTCTGTATTTTTAAAAAAATTGTTTATAATCTTTGTCTAATATCAGCATTACTGGCAAATACCAAATCTTCTCTCTTTTTTTTTCCCCCCCAAGCATTTAATGTCCAACCTGCAATGTGATTACTGCTAGGATTGATTTAAACATACATAGCAGTATGACATTCACAGACCTAGTGGTCAGTAGTCCTGATCTAAATTGATGAAAAAACACATTTTCTTTTGTTTAATATGTTTTGGTTTTTTTTTTCCAGAGTCACTCTCAAGATTGGTAAAAACCAAAAGGCTTGAGATTTTTCTAAAGTTTGGAGATCTGGGTACAGGGTATTGACTCACATTATAGGGATGGGCTCCAAATGGGAGGTTGAGATCCCTGTTGTTTCAGCATGTATTTTGATCTGGACTAGTGAAAAATGTTCTTTTTCTAATGTCCAAACAACTCTATACATTCATGCTGATAAAATGCTGCATACACATGTGGCGAATACTTTTATCAATACAAATTTCCCATCTATAATGCATATAAAGCTGACATCTCAGCTATAGCTCCAGAGACTTAATTTGCTTCTGAAATCAGCTCTGCTCTATGTCAAGAATAACATACTGCCATGGTAATAAACTGTAAGCTCCCCTTTATGAAATGTTAATAACCCCCTGGATTCTGGCAAATTCATGCTCTTCCACATGGTGCCAATTATAGAGAGATGAAAACAGAGGTATATAAAAACTTAGGCATATAGTCAGTTTTTGTCCTCAGGCATGAATAATTAGGATGAACAAGAACAATCATTAATATAGTAAATTTTCTCTGTGGGTGCATCTTCATATATGTGAAAAATGGGACTGTATTGAAAATAGAGTCTGAATGCAGTCTGCATTTATTTTTCCCAAAAGCATTTTACCTGATTTTTCGTGTGGCTCATTTTTGCATAAATGTATCATGACTGTGACAAACACATGAAAAGCAAGTTTGATGGGAGCTCAGTCCAACTACTAGCTCATTGTGTGCTATCATGCATTCTTCTTATTAGATTGACTAGTATTCACAGCCTGGTATTCCATCTTTGCTATTGATAGAGGTATCATTTCACATCAGGGCCTTATGGTCATATTATCCTTACTAAAACAGCAATTGAGTAAACTGGATTTTTAGAAGGCCTGCCCCTACCACTCAATACTTGGCAGGCAGGTTGATTATTGAGAAATCTGAGGTAAAGGACTCTGTTCTTTGTAAGGCCCAATCATGTTGCTGTCAGAGCATGTATGGCAGCTTTTTGTGTACTGTTATCTAGTGGTAAATAAAAAAGCAGGTAAATCTGTCTGCCCAGTGTTCTGGACAGGACAGAGAAAAGAGGACAATCTTTGTATTTCCCAAATTAGAAGTGATTAAATGTCACCTTCTTGTTTTGCACCCTCCTTATACCACTGTATATACTAATGTCCCATGCCTGATTGGAAAATGAGATTGAGAGGTATACAGAAACAGATGTGGATTTTTTGTTTAAAAAACAAGCTCTAAGTGATTAGTTCTAGATAACAGTCTTTGAAAGTTCTAATTAAAACTTAAAATTTCTGTTTCTGTATTATCTGTCCAAACTTGTGGACATTATCTCTCTGACATTTGAGTTGGAAGAAAGGACGGTACGCAGATATGATATTACAAAGCCCTAATAACATTTCAAAAGGGAAAAAATGAGGCCAACAGACTCATTTATAGTAGTGACCCAATTACTGATATGTGTTGTTACTCCATATAAAATATTTGTGCACAGCCACAAAGAAATGTAACTCAGCCACACAAATACTATGTAGAGGTGACCCTTTCAAATCACTCTTGACAGTTGTTGCACTGAGCAGATATTAAGGACAAGGGCTTGGTAAAGAATTTTCAAATGGGTTAAGAACCAATAAATGTCTAAAGGTATCTTTGAATAGCTTTTAAAGCTATTCATATTCATACTATGGATGTTTACTTGCTCCTACAGTAGATGGGGAAAGATAAGTTGAAAGTGCCAGAAGCTCTCCGACATTGCCTTCCCTCCTTTTTCTGTGCTGTTTGAAGTGTGCATGGTTTATCCAGAACTCTTCATTGCAATGAAATTCTACCTCAGTGGTGGTCTGCTATCCAAAAAGCCCACTCTTCCAAAGTAAGGAAAAAAATTTCCCTTTAAAACTTTTTTTACTATTGTTCTATCAGCAAACACTTTAGCAGTATTCATGCATGCAAGTGCTCAACTTCCATGAATACTCCTTGTGATTAAGGTACCTTTTCTCTTGAAACATAATTTATTAAATATTGCGAAGTTCGTATAGGCCAAAACACGTAGGAAAATGTTTTGTTAAGCTCCCTGATATAACAAAGCTTACATTTGTTATGTACAAAGATCCACTCAGATATCACAGATATTTGGATGACCTGATAGAGGTCACTTAAAGGCTTGAGTTTATTCGTATATAGTGTTATACAAATTCAAAGCCCTATTTCAGTGTCATAGCTAATGAAGGAAAGAACAACACCCTTCTGTCCATGATTACAAATTTCTCCTTTACAGTAGCGCTCCCCTTCCCAGTGGAATCAGTGAGATAAGAATTATCATCTCTGCATGCATTGCCTTCTCATATTAAGCTTTGTCTTCTGGATATCGTCATTGCTGTATTTGTCCCAGTGCCCTCTCATGTTGTTGCCCTGTTCCCCCTGTTATCAAGTACATACAGAAACCCCAGGCATATTGGTATTTACCTTATAAATACCGATCCAACACTCTCTGTAGGACTGACTGGGGTGTCATTACTTGAGTTTCGGAAGCTGTTCCGACTTTCAGAATGAAAAACGGAGTCCTCTGAGGAGTTTCCTTTTCTCCGCATTTTAATGGAGTTAACTGCAGGTTTAGGTAAATTCCGTTCTAGAGTGATTCTTGAAACTTGCAGCCTTTCACTGCTGTAGGAAGTGCTGTCTTGGTGTGAGTCCAGCTCAAGCCAGATTTAAAAATCAGTTAATGAGTAACATATTGATGTGACGTCATAAGGGAGTTTACTTTTTTATCCGCAGCACTTCATAGGTTCACTTGAAAGCAGAAATCTTCTAAATCTAAGTGCACTGTGTCTTTGAAATGTCATTATTAATAGCAATATCTGTTTTGATGAATTAAGAAGGAATGTAAAACAAAAACTCTTATTTCAGATGATGTTTTGCTGACATTACAAAAACTGTAACGTGGTCTGTTATAAATTCTACTTTGTGAATTATCTATCTGTCTCTAAGTACCCAAGTTTGAATAACATATGTATATATTTCAGACATGACTACGTCCACCCATCCTGACATGTCAGATTATTATATTGCACTTCTCTGGTGACAAATTTGTGCACATGTGTGCATGTACCTGCTATAAAGTCAAATCATTGCAGATCAGTTTAAAAATAGATATTATTAATTCTCAGTGCACCAAAAGCCAGTGGGACAAAACCAGTTTGCCTAACCAGTTTTTCCATAGGAATTGGCAAACATTAACTACTAACACAGTTTTCTGTTTGTTGAAGATTACTATAATGATTAGGTTAGTCAAGGAAATGATCAGAGATGTGTCTTTAGATTGCAAATCCTCTTATAGTACCAATTTAACACTCGAGGCATCCAGAAGTTCTGTTAGACTTCATTTAGGACCTGCATGGTAATGAGGGTTTCTCTATGAGACTGATGTTGAATGTAGTGCTGTCTTTCTATTCTTAGCATCTATAAACAGATTATTTCACAATACAAATGCATTTGGACTGTCTTTGGACTGTACACAGGTTTTATTTGTAAACTCAGAGACATCTAGTTATACCATGATGCCTTTTTTTTTTGTCTCTGGTTTCTTTGCATAACTAAATACTTGTCTTTTTAAATAGAAAATTTGTTTTGTGGTCAGTATTAAACTGTAATGAAATCTATAAATGTGTGAAACAGTAAGTATTGAAATATAGGATTAGCCTAATAGCTAAGAAGCAAAAGTAAAGATGAAACAGCTATTTCCTTGGAAGTAAAAATTCCGAATAAATGTGAGAAGTCTTGAGAGAGAAAAGGCAGAAAAGGAATGAAATACATGCTCTTCATCATCTTGGGTATTCCCTGTGAAACTTATACTTAAGAAGCTGTATTTAAGCTACTTGGAATCTGACTTAATGCCTCCTTGAGTAGCTACTCTGTACATCTTTGGTTTCCTGCTGATTAGGCCTTTTTGTTAGTTTGCATTTGATACTACGTGATCATAGGCCAGACACAAGGCTGGCCAGCTAGGCAAAGTCTCTGTACTTTATTTCTCCTCCATAAAACAAGTGATATAACCTTCAACAAATATTGTAAAGAAAAGCTTTTACCTTCTCTGGTCACAAGGTGAATTGGCCTTGACTGTTGTTTAGTTCACATCTACTCACTTAGGATAGGAAGTCTTTATTCTTCTCAAAGAAAGAAACATTCTTAAAACTGATTAGAAAACTTAAGTGACATACTGAGCTTGTAAATCATTAATATGAAGTATTTATCTTTGAATACAATCTATTTGTACAGTAAAATGTAATGAAAACCCTTCATTAAAAGTCAGAATGTCAACTGTGTTCACTTGGTATGTTAAAGAGAGAAGGCAATTGTTTTTTCCCCAAATGGATAATTTCAGAAACATTTTAGCAAGGAACAATTACGATATGGTTCCTTTCTTCAATGTTATGCATCTTTGCCATAGTTTACAAAATACTCATGTTCTCTCACAGAGTACTGTGTCTGCCTCTGAGAACTATTTTCTGTCCTATCTATCAGCAGGGTGAGTCTATATTTTCCAGCCTGCAATTATGTCACTACTTGCACATGTCTGTACTGAATGGCTTCTAGGTTTGCCCACACTAGTGCAGTACTAACCAGGTCAGGTACTAGGCTAGGGAGTTCAATGCTTTTGTGTCTACACAGCTGGTATTATTGAGCTAGTCTGGGTTTAGCTCAGGCCTGACTACATAGAATAATAGTATCATTTAGGATCAAAAAGACATTTAAAATCAAGTCTAACTGTAAACCTAGCACTGCCAAGTCCACCTTATGAACTTTACTGCAGTGGGACTTTGTGTTATGTAAGGTCATGTAAAGCAAAACAGGCTTGGGTGACTGTGCCCTGAGACTCTTACTGCTGCTGCTTATTAAGAGTTCTTACCTTTCTTGAATGTTGCAGCAGTTACTGCCTGGATTAATGGAAAGAAGAGGAGCAGGCCTTTAAGATGCATTTCTGGTGGGAGCAGAGAGGTATAATGGTGGTAGTGCTGTCATTATATGCCCAAGAGATGGAGATTTCCTCTCCTTATTATCAGGCTCATACAAACTGAGTTTGCTATTGATTTCTAGTGCCTCTGCACAACTGTGATCTTGAGATGTTTTGGAAATCTTTTAGGGCTGGAAAATAGTAGATGGTTATTTGCTCCATTAGGAGCCCAAAAAGGCTGACTTGATAATGCCTGTGTAAAAGATAAGACTTGAATTCATGCCATTTTTATTTCAAGAGCATCTAAGCTATATGATCAATTTCGGGATTGCCATATTTGGATGCAAGGATATGCAAATCTTGTAGTTTATAATCACTAGGCAGATTTTTAAAGCAGTCAATCACTCTCTATGTTTCTGATTCCTGGTATCCTTAATTTTTTTTTAGGGGTAGGTTTAGATAGCTACAGAAATTTCACGTATAGAGGTGTGGGGCAGATACAGTACCTTATTTTCTTATCTGCTTACTTCAGACCTCTTAGATAGATACTAGTATCTTTTCTCTTTCTGATGTGGTGGATCAGGTGTGGGGAGAAGTTGATACTCCTGATGGTGTGGCTATCTGCTGTACACAGACTTCTCCCCAGAGAATTGTTCTTCATCATCTGAAGAAATTGGTAGCTCAGTGGCTTGTAAGCTTGAATACTATTTTTTACTTGATCTCTTGCTGTCTCATACAATGAAAACAGCTTTCCCCCTTTATTTATGTTCCTCTTCCTTTAGTTTATTTTTCAACTCCATATGTGTATTTGGCCCAGTGTGTCCTTATTTTTCTCAATTATCAAACTATGCCCTTTAATTCTGACCTTTGTCACTGACACTCTGATATCGCTTACCAGCTAGACTAGATCTTGTGGAGTCTAGCACTTTGCAATCGTTTCTGATAGGCAGGCAGAAGGGAAAAAAATGTGGTTGGTGTCCTTGAACCTCATACAGTTTTATTCTCAGTCTGCAGCAGTCATTACTAAAAGGTTAGAATTTGTCCTGAAAAATGTACAAATATATTTTATTTTTTAAATGCTTATGACTACTGTGATTTATTTTTTTTAATTTGCGATAAAGTTAATTACTCCAAGAAAAGAAATGGTTACTCACCATTGCTTTCTTGATCCCTGGAGTATTTCTTCTGAGGACAGTGATACGGGGAAATATATTAGCAATGCCAATTGTGTTGCACTCATTTTAGGTCCTTATGTCTTTACTAAAATATCCTCTTGTTATTGGATAGGAAGCAAAAAGTTATGAAATCTGGGTATTCAGAGAAAGAGGTTTCATTTATGCTAGGAAAGCCTTTGTGCCGTGTGATAGGTAACTGCCAAGAAACTACATAAAGTTCACAAGTTGAAGTGATGATAAAGGGAGATGTTGTTAGCAAAATATGTAAAGGGATGTTGGGAAATATATTCTGAACAAAACATTCAGTTTTATTACCATCCAAGAATGAATCAAATCAACAATAAACCAGCTGCTGTACTTGTGGCAGAATGTCATACTATTGATTTGGGATGGTAGTGAATGCTATTGTGTAGAATCTTATAAGAGTTTACATCTCGACTGGAGTGCAGCTACAAAACCTTATAGATTTTTTGACAAAGGGCAGGGAATTGATGAGTGGGCATTTGCTCTGAGTCTCAGAATTTATAGCCCTGTAAATTGGAATAAGACTGTGCATTAGTCCATTATGATCCCTACAATTACCAGGTGGAGGATAGAGGGAGCAACATTTAACTAGTGTCCTGAAGAACTGAGTTCTTGCTTTATTTAGCAAGCATAATTTTTGTTTTCTGTCATATATACAGCAGCAGCTGCCCTGATTCAGAATTGACATTGTCTTTCATGGTTAGGATTGCCTTCAGTTTTTGTTTTCCTTTTTGCTGCACAAGTCTGCACAAAAATTAGTATTTTTCCTCCAAACTGTACATTTGAAAAGTGTGCCTTTCCACAGATAATTCCAGAAGGAAATATGGATCAGATGAACTTCACCCTAAAATCGGTTTGGACATTTTAAGATAGGTTTTATGGCTAGTGTTTGATATTCCTTTTTCTAACCTTAGATTTCTTGGTTTTCCTTTTGAACTGGGGTTTGATCTGTTCTACCCTATGCTTAATTTGCAACAGTGAGATACACTTAGTTTGTATGTCAATTGTGCCTATTTCTGCTTAAACTCAAACAAATACTGTGTTGAGTATGTGGGATGCTACAGGATCTGGATGCTACGATGCTGAGGATTGCTGTGCCTCCTTCTGTCCTGCTCTGAATGCTACACAAGACCAGAACTCGTAGAATCACAAACACATTTACAGAGCAAGGAGACAGAAAACTTCAACTGGTTAGGTGCAGTGAGAGAGGTAGATGAATATGTAGAATGTGTCATAGAAGAATTCATAGAAGAATGACACCTAGAGGTACATAGGAATGAACTGAATGGTGTGGTTTGTGGAAGCCAATGACTGTTTTCCTCTCTAGTAATCTTGCAGTTGGAACATTCACTTAAAACTACGTCTTTTCTGCTCCCTCGCGTGGTGGTCACCTCAGGAGATGCTGTTTTGCTTACTCCAGTGCATGAATGATCCCCTTCCTCCTCCTGGAACTCCCATGTGCTCAACGTCTGGAGGCACATAGCTGAGACTAACCCACTTGAAATATTTGGGCATATCTGTATTTGGATGCTTCTAACTCCAAGCAGGAAAACCTTTTTTAAGAAATAAACCCTCAACCACTGAACTTGGAAGAAAGTCACTGGGGTGGAGAATTGGGTCTGATGTGGGGTTATGAAAGGCAACTATAACTTAGAAGATGGGGCTTTGTAAAATTTTCTTTTAATAGAGGGAAATGCCAAATTCTAAAAATCCAAACTTTAATGCTTGAGAAACTGAGGCTGATAAGGAAATATAAGACAAAAAGTCTTGTTGCCCTGTGTGAGTGAGAGGCTTGGGTTTGTTATTAGCAAGAAAAAACCACATCGTTTGGTTGAGTGAAAGACTACTGCTATTAATAAAGCCTAGATGTTTGCAGGATATGCTTTAAAAAGTTAAATAAATTCAGCTTTGTAAGCAACTGCATTTCCCATTCTCTAAGTGATGTCTAAAAGCTTGCATTAATATCACTCCAAGCACTAAAAAATGTGAATTCATCTATTCTCTGCAGTACTGGAATACTACTACTACTACTACTATCTTTATTTACACAGCTCAATCTGCCGAGTTTGTCCAGGTCACACTTTCAAACTTTTTTTGTAGTAATGATGAAGATTACAGACAAGCATGGAGTAAAATGTTGGTCAGAATGAGAAGTGACAATATTTTACCAAGCTGGTGGCTGCTGACATGAAAGGAAGAAATAAATTCAGTAAACAGCATTGTGATATGTGGAAAATTTCTCCTTATCCATAGTACTTTCATCTTTGAGGTGAGTTTATGATAGCTGCCTTCTGGCTAGACCTCTGCTTTATTAAACAGTTTACTTGGTAAATGAAGTATTGGTATGTACAGTGTAAAATACCATTGCTGACTGTATAGTGACACCTCCTGTCGAGCACTGCATGGCCAAAGGCATTAGTGAATAAAAAAGGAAATTTTAGCAATGCTTACCTACGGTAGCAGCACCAAGAAGATGCAAGAGACAGTAATAACATCCATGAGATAGCAGCTGGTAACACAGTTGTCAATAAAACAATAAAAAGGTGGTAATACGAATTAAACGCCAACAAGGCCAGCTTTAGTATGTCAGTGTCAACATCATGGCTAGGCTTCGCAAACGAAGATTTGGGAAGGGCTCTACTGTAACAAATTGTTAAAGCAGAAATGGCATTTGAGGTACACAAAACCCCACCTAGGTGAACAGAAGCTTTATCAGACTTCTGATCCAACCAGTGTCAGACAACTCTGTGGTGCAATAGTGAATTTAATTTGTAGATAGGAGGCATAGGAAAACCTCACTTGACAGAAAATTGCTTACAGTAATCAATAAAGATGATCTAAACAAGTCATGTATTTGGTTGCTTTGATTTTCTCAGGGAGTGATTAGACTAATCCATGAGGAAAGTAAATAGAATCAGTAAATTTAAGCACTTCAAACCTGTTTTTCTGTTCTTTATAAGAGCAGTTTACTACTCTGATGTAGTCCTGATCAGAATATGGGCCCAGCTGTTAATATGTTCCCTTTCTACCTCTAACCATATATTTTTATTTAACACAAACAATAGGAGGAAGTGTTGGAGAGACAAGATTAATCTTCGGTGATTACACAGTAGAGTGCTTCTTGAAAGTCAAATAAAAGTACATATTTTGTTAGAAAGAACCTTTTTCCTTTTGAATGCCTTTTCAGAGGTAAAATTCTATCCCTGCATAGGCAGACATCTCTTTTTATATGCTGTCTTTCTCGGTGCAACTGTGTTAAAAGCAAAACAGTTTTTGCCCAGGCATGACCATTAGAAGGAGCCTTGTCAGTGCAAAAGGGGAACTAAGGTTTAGTGCATTTCTTTTCCATTGGAGCTCTTATATTTAGCTCGATTTCTGTTTACATAGGCCTCATGTCTGTTCTGCATGAGGGACAAAGAAGAGCACAGAAATTACACTGTTCAGAAACAAAAATCCTGTTTGCAACCTGGATATTCCTTTGTTTGGTTTCACTCTTATTTTTCCCTTAATTTGCTTAACTTATTTCATCTCAAGTGAGTTGCTGTATATACTTATCCTTTGTAGAGCATTATTTGAGGCATTTGCCAAGTTGAGTGATTCCATCTGTCCCTCTTGCCACCGCTTGTTGGAATACCATGGTTAAACCCTTGTGCCTGTGCACTGGTGAGACAGAAGACTGGCTATCTAGACCTCTGGGGCTGTTTCTCCTCTAGCGTGAGGGAGGCAGTGAATTACCTAAACCGAGGGTGTCAATGAAGGCTGCTGCTGGAAGGCACAGGCTGGTGAGCTGAACTCTGTCATTCCTGTAGGTATTTAAAAGACCCATAGATGTGGCACTTGAGGGCATGGTTTAGCTGTGGACTTGGCAGTGCTGGGATAGCAGTTGGGCTCAGTGATCTTAGAGGCCTTTTCCAGCCTAAATGATTCCATGCTTCTAACTCAGTGGTAGCTGTAGACCCTATCTGCTGCTGCTGTGTATCTGGTTGTGCAGCAGGGCTGCAAAGAAGGAAGGAGTCTGCAGAACTTTTCTGCAAATGGGTGAGGTGTTAGACACATGTATTTTTCTTTTAAATTTTTTTTTTTGTCTGAAGCTTGTAGGCCTACAGCCTGCATGTCCCTAATGGGAAGATTTATTTTAAAGTACACATCAGTTAAAACTGATTGTTGGGCCAGTATTTACTATTTAAGAGACTTTGCTCCACATCAACTACTTATAAAGAAATTGCAATTACGGAGGGATAGTTACAACAATAGAGCCTCATTAGTCTAAAATACCTCTGTGCATGTTCTAATGAGGAGCTTAACATATTGTACAAACAACACCTAATGAAGTTGATGCCACCCTTGAGAGCTGAATGACAGTAGACCTGTTTTTACAATCACGTTAAGCGAAACTTGAATATGTGAAGGTATTTGAGGAAGGTTAAAAGAGCTCGACTGATTTTGATCTAGTCTCTGTTACCAATCAATGCTGAGTGTTTGAAAAGCCTATTCAAGCAGCCCATGTCACTCAAATAAGTGAGATAGGGAGAGCCTTCAAAACTTCAACTCTTCAGTGTGACCAGCAATACAGAACTTGGTCCTTGAAGTACCTAATACTTCAGATGAGTCACCTAAAGCTATTGTTTGGCTCAATTTGCAGTAGTTAGTATGGCTTAAAGCAGCTGAATCATGATAACTTTAGTCTGTTAATCTCTGCATGCATTCCTCAGTAACTGGGATTAGGTTTTTAGCAACCTTCTTTACATACCTGTTTTAATATTCGTATGGCAACTTTTCCTCCCTTGAATGAAGGTGAACAAATTTAAAACAGCAGCAAAGTTGACAACTTGCAAGAAAAGCTTTTGTATTAGTCAGTAGAATATATAGAAGCATGTTTGAAAATATAAGGAAGCATTTTTAAATTCTGTACTGATATGACAAGCCTTTTTTACTTTTAAGTGATTACATAGTTTGTTATTAAAAATTAAAGGGATTGGAATTTCCATGCAGACCATTACTCTGCATTATGCTGTATTGAAAATTACCTTCTACACTGAACAAAAAAATGTAATAAGCTACCTGGTAAACTAATAGCATAAGAAGCCCAAATAAGTTGTTGATGCATGTAGAACAATCTTCTATTTTGAAAACTAAGTATAGATTTGTAGGTGAGTTTGTTATACCAAGCTATTAATTTGTTATTGATAATATAGTAGTACCCTAAGTGAACAAAATCTGTTTATACAGAAGACATAGCCCAGTATTCCAGTAAAATCGGAAATAATACTTTAAGGCTTTTTAACATCTAGCTATAAATTCCTAATATTATTTTTCATTACTAGCAATTTAAAATTATAATAATATTGTCTATTAATTTTCTGAATTATTTAATGTGGTAGTAAATTGTTTGTGTTAAGGAAAGACACAAAATATCAGAAATACTTTTTTCTCACTTGATAGTTTTGCTGGTAACCTTTAACATTTTTGTCGGTTTTATATCTAAAAGGTTAAATTAAACCTCTGCAGTGATACTTGGAATAAATGTTGCTTCATAATCAGGATGGTTGCATAGTTTAAGAGGTTTGATTTTACGTCCACCATTCTAATGCTCTATTAATCCTATGTCATAGAATCATAGATTTACTGAGGTTGGAAAAGACCTTCAGCATCATTGGGTCCAACCTTTGACTGAACACCACTATGACAAATCTTAGCACTGAGTGCTATGTCCAGTTGTTTCTTAGACACCTCCAGGAATGGTGACTGCACCACCTCCCCAGGCAGTCCGTTCCAATGCTTAACCACCCTGTCAGTGAAAAACTTCTTCCTGATATTCAACCCAAACCTTCCCTGCCACAACTTGAGGCTATGTCCTGACTCTAAAAAAATATCCTTAAAAACTCACTGCTTTATACTAGGTTCTTGAGGTGTGATGATAACTTTCCATGTACAGCAGCAGTTTTCATCAGCAGATTTCTTTCTGTATATTGTTATTCAGGCAAGCACTCTATTTTTTCTTTGCCTAACATGTTGAAGCTAACTTTTGGGTTCAGGCTTGTTTCTGAGCTTTCCCTGAGAAGCTAGGAAAGGTAGATTGTGATATGATTCTTCGCTGACAGTCTGCAATTATTGTCTTGAATTCTTCTCCTCGAACTTTAATTAGGCCTCCAGCAATAAGACACCTATTTTATAAATTCTTATGAATCTGCTAATGATTATACCACCACTGGTTTTCATTAGGACTCTTATTTTTCTGATGCTGTCTTCTGTGCATTAATGGCTTAGTAGTTTACACACTTTCTCCCTCCCTCATCCAGTAAAGTTTTCCTATGAGTCAACCCATTATTCCTCCTCTCCAATTCTACATGTATAACTTTTTTTTTTTGTGTGTGTGTGTAGCTTTCTTCTTCCACGACAAAATTACCACCTTTTGTAGTTAAGCTGCCATTTTTACATCAAAATTTCCAGAAAATACTATATATCCTGCCCCTGCTTCCTGGTATGCCCTCAAGGGTTATGGAAGTGCCTAAACTGATTCTTTGAAATGAAGACAAAGAAGAAATAAGCCATTTGGAAAAAAATAGTCTTGCTCTTCGTGTGCAGTGAACTTATGACATTTATCAGGGAGTAAACTGGAAAAGGTTCAGGAAACAAAAGGTCAGGTTCTGTTCCCTACAATCCAATTTTTTTTTAATCTGCATTGTAAATTGTATTTTCTGTGTAAATGATTTTCAAACCTGTTGACTGTCTCTTTGAATTAATAAAAAAAGAAAAGTCTCTCAAGGTATAAATTAGTATTTGGTTGAATAATTTACGTTAGCACTAGAGCAGCCTACGTCTCGGATTATTTTAGAGAACAACAGTTAAAAACGGGGAGAACCCCTCTCTAAACTTGTAACACTAGGGCAAGGTTTAATTTTCTGATCTAGTGAAAAAGAAAAAAATGTGATGGAGACAGCACCACTCACACAGGTGATGAGGAGAAAGATGATAAAATATTCTTCTCAAGCTTTATCCTGTTTTCTTCTTTTTCTTTTCAAAAATCGCTCCCCGCAGTGGGTTATTTTCCTGTTCGGATTCCTTTTTTCTTTTAAAGCCAAGGGTACTAAATATACGGGGGAACAGCACCATCTAGTGGATCCTGTCACCCTGGTGGCTTGTGCTGGGTGTTTGCCTTCCTCTCCCTTGGGAGCCACAGTCAGGGACCCTACACCTGCATCTCTTTTGCTGGTGCTGCAGCTACCAGTTCCCATTTGCTTGGGATGGTGGCTAATGCAAACGATAAACTACAGGTCCTACAGTCAATTTTGAAAGCAGTATGCAAAAATTTAGTACATGACTTTTCTACAGCTTGGGGCGAGTTCTGGATCTTTAATAATCCATTGAATTATTTAATTGTTCTGAAAACTATTCTGATAACATTTCAATTAAAAGCATCTTTTACAAATGTTTCGCGTCTGAGAACGCTCTTGATTATCTCTGCAGTATATTTACTAATAGTTAAGACAGCTCTTCAGCGATGATCTTTTTTTCAAAGGAAACTTTTTCCACTGTGATCCATTCACCATTCTGACTCATAAAATGTTGTCTAAATACAGTTTATTTTTGCAACAATAGAAGTTAAAGCTACTTAAGTGGTTGAGCTAAGAATGATGGAACAAGTGAGAAAAATGAGATCTGAAAGCAGCCAGATATCAAAACTGATGCTTAGTAATTCACTTGTTATGAGTTATTTGCTAGTTTTAATGCAAAATGACAAAAGCAAGAAATTTATAAACAGGAGAAAGTTTCATAAATGTTTACTTTGTAGAAAAAGTATGTTTATTATGTGGTTTTTTACTCAACGTTGTCTATGTTATGTGCTAGTATTGCATTTTCTACATTTGAGATTACTGGATAACTGAGTAGAACGTGTCCACCAGGTAGGAGTGAGTACTTGTGAGATCCTGCTACATAAGCTGTATCTCATTTTGTGATGTAGATGTTTGCGGTTTCTTAAGTATAAGGAAGGCTATAAAAGTTATGGTGAGGAATTCATAGACTCGGAATCATAGAACAGTTGGAAGGGACTCTAAAGAGCATCTCATTCCAAACCCCACACCACGGGTAGGATCACCTTCCACTGGACCAGATGGCTCAGGGCCCCATCTAACCTCATCTTGAATACTTTCAGGGATCCACAACTTCCCTGGGCAACCTGTTCCACCACCCTCACAGTGAAAAATTTCTAATCTTAACCCACCCTCTTTCAGTTTAAAGCCATTCTCCCTTGTTCTATCATTACATGCCCTTGTAAAGAGTCCCTCTCCATCTTTCTCACAGGCTCCCTTCAAGGCTGCAATTAGGTCACCTCTAAGTCTTCTCTTTACCAGATTGACCAACCCCAACTCTCTCTCCCTTTCCTTATAGGAGAGGTGCTCCATCCCTCCAGTCATCTTCCTGGGCCTCCTCTGGGCTTGTTCCAACAGGTCCACATCCTTCCTGTGCTGGGGGCCCCAGAGGTGGACTCAGTACTCTAGTACTCCTGGGGTCTCAGGAGAGCAGAGTAGAGGGGCAGAATCACCTCCCTCACCCTTCTGGACACGCTGCTTTTGAGGCAGGCCAGGATACAAATGGCTTTCTGGGCTGCAAGTGCACATTGCCAGCTCATGTCCAGCCTCTCGTCCACCAGTACTCTCAAGTCCTTCTTGTCAGGGCTGCTCTTGATCTGTTCATACCCTGGTCTTGATACCAGGGGTTGCCCTGACCCAGGTGCTGCATCTTGCACTTGGCCTTGTCAAATTTCATCAGCTTCCCATGGGCCTAATTCTCCGGCTTTTTCCACGTCTCAGGGTATTTCTCATCATCCAATTTATATGAAAGAGCTGTAAAATATTATGTGTTGGATATATTAAATCACAGGTCTGGAATTAGTTGTGGAGAGTGACACGTAATAGATCCTAATCTGATCTGATTGCAAAACACAAGAATTTAATCTGAACATGACTGGGAAAAAGGTGTCTTCAAAGGAAGTTTAGCTCTGGAATTTGAATTTAGAAAGAAGAATTGTTTTTGCGTATGCTAGGGAATTTATGCTTAGTCAGAAACCATTCATGATAACTGTATAATCCATAGTTTGCTTTCTGGAATACACTTGTTAATATGATAAAAGCTAATCCAAACTGCGTAATGTATGAGACAATCTTGCAGATGCACATGGTGCAATAATCTGTCAGTGGATCAAACTTGGTTTAAAGGCTGTTGCCAAGCTTGTGCTTGGAGAGACCCCATTGATAACAGTGCTTCATTTGCCAGGATGGTGCACAGAAATGTGATCAGGACAGAGAGGCTACTTTATGTAAATGAGAGATCTCTGGGAGTAAATCAGGTATCTGACTTTTGCTTTTCCCTTGTAGTGATATACTAGTATACTGGATATTATATACAGAAGTGAGTATACATCTTAAATTCTGAAAATTCAATGCAAACTCTTCAGTGGAAATTTTTATGGGGGGCAAAAAGTTTTTGTGTTTTTGTTTTATGACTTTTGTGTGTTTAAAAGAACCCCTCATCCCCTGGCTAAAAAGGACTGCATAATCCTTTAAAAAGGACTAATATCTTTAGGACCAAAAAAGAAGTATCTGAACAACATTTTATAAATTAAACTTTCTCAAAGGAAATGGATAGAAGAGGGATCAAAAATGTCAATTGCTCCATAAATATGCTGAAGTGTTCTAGTTTACCTTCATTTTAACCTACATCTATCTGTTTCTGAACTTTTGGCTTTAGAAGGCTACTGCAGTGTCTAACTTCGTCTCTTGATATGAAAACTGATTTTTTTTGCCCAATTTTTCTGAGCAATGAGTAGCTCTGCCTCTTGCATACAGATAGGCACAAAGTCCATAGTCAGGGTTCTGGATTTCTAGAATTGCTGGCTGCCTGTATTTGCCTCATATTTAAATTAAACATTTTATACATTTGCTTATGAGGACAAGCTTTGTGGGCTTGAGAAACAGTATTGCACAAATTAAAAGAAGGATTGAATGTGCTTGAGCTCTTTTTCATCATAAATGCTAAATTTCATAATTTAGTTACCTAGATGTGGGATCAAATATCTTCTTAATGGACATTAAATGTGTCTTGGCTTGGTTCCTTTGACCTCAATGTGGCAAGAGTGTTGAGGCTGAAATAAACTTTGCTGCAAATTTCCCAAATCTAGTTATTAGCACATTTTTTTTCCTCTGTTAAATTGCATCCTTATTCTTGTAGGTTTCCTTCTCCAAACAGCTGTTCAGATTGTAAGAGGTTGCCCTTCTTTTGTGGCTGAAGATGAGAATACTTAGTGTCCTCTTGATTTTTTTCTGAGCAAGGTAGTTCTTCAGATATTTCAGTGTTGAAAATAAAGTCTTATCCACTGCACCTTTTGTTGTTGTTGTTATGGTAACAACTGGATCCGCTAGTGCACATTAGGAAGGACTTGGAGGTGTTTTAATTTCTTATTATGTTTGATTTTATTGGATGAAGCCTTTGTGTGCAGGAAGGCAGAAGGGTGTCAGCACACTTCTTGCAACAATCAACACCCTTGGCAAGAATGAACCATTAATTTTGGTAATACTTCCTGTGTTACTTATTCAATGGACTTCATTGTAATAAATACAAAACTCTTCTCTCATCTGCCAGTCAATCAAAATGCAGGCAATTGTGTGCTATTGGCAAATTGGCCTTTCAGCTCATCCCAAACCATGGAAATTAAATCCAAAGTGTGCAGATGGTGATATGCAATCTCCAAGGCCTGTTATAAAGCTAGATAAAACTGCTAGCTGAACGTGCCTCTGTTTACTTATCCTCAGAGGAGCTTCAGCTGGTACATGAAATTCATGATGCCTTGCTTTCATTCTAGGATACCTTGTCTTTAAAAGGTTAAAGAGGATGTTGGTGAAATGTGCAAAGAGTGCAGCCAAGAAAGGAAAGCTGTCCTGGCCTACGTTGCTTTACTGAGGGTACACAGTAAAGGCTGCATTGGGTCCTGTATTGCCTTTTGATTTTGGGCTATGCAGCATCAAAATGCATGCATGCCCTATGGGGCTTCAGCTTTTATTCTTGGTACCTCATTCAGTCTCTGTATAGTTGTTTTGGCTCTTTTGATAAAAAATGTGCTCTTTCAGAGACCAATAGTCTCTGTAGCAATTTCACATGTAGACTTTCAAATGCCATTCTAAACAGGCTGTACCTGTAAAATGTTTGTTTATCTGAAAATACAGCTAATACCAAAAAAGAAAAGTTAAAGAATTTGAAAGATGATTTCTTTTTTTTAATAGTCTACACAAATTTATGGTTTGTATAATTCAAATATATTTTTTTTCCAATTAAATAGTTCTATGATTTAGTTGATCTGGAATGGGCTTTCATTTTGTCAGAAATTAGGGTGAGAACAGCTGAGGATTGCTAGCAAAATACTGTTCACATTCTTGAACCTTCCTAATGCTAGGACATGATTTCGACAAATAGTAGAAGACAGAAGGAGAATACAAGTATAGCTGCACATCCTAAACCATCAGGATAATTTGTAAATTTCCCAGTTGACTTAATCAGATGCCTAAATGATGTAACTTTGAGTATGTCCATGTCGTATTAGGTACACACTCAGAATGGAGTCCTGTCCTCGTAAACATGAAGAAGAAACAACTGTTGCAAAAAAAAAAAAAAAAAGAAAAGTGCTGAGAGATCCTGAAAGTTTTTTAGGCCCCATATTCTGGCACACTCTTGGAAAAATATGGGGGCAAGTGGTTGGTCTGACTTGTGCACCAGTTAAAGGGCTGCACTTGTGCCACATCAGAACTGTAGTTTGCAGATACTCCATCTTATATCTCAGGAGATGCAGGATTAAAAGAAGGCTGAGATCCACACAGGGATACTGAGAGGAGAGTCCATGCTGCTGCTTGGGGAATCCAGAAAGGTATGTGTGCATGTGAATCTAGGAAGTTGTGTGTGCGTTTATGTTTTATGTAAATCCTGTACTTGGGTGCTCTTGACCACAATACCTTGACTGTGGCACTCTGTGTGAGTGGTTGTGTCAATGTACTGTGTATGTCCTGTGTGTGTCTCTGCGATACGTGCTCAGCTTCTCCCATGGGGCAGCCTGCACATGGGAAAGTGGCAGGCCCTCAGCCTGGGCAGAGACTCTAGTCACCAGGCTCCAAGGTGTGATCAGAGTCACGTTGCATTTTGATGAATCAACAGAGGTGGAGCTAATGAGGGAAACTTTTCATGCTGTCAGTTTAAAAAAGTCTGTGAGGTCCTCTCCATACCAACACTTCCTTTTGGAAGGCTTCTTCATCAATGGCAAAACAGATACCATCATGAACCCACCAAGTGGACTGAAATTGGTAGCTTTGAACAATTTTCCAGAGCTTCTTTGGAAAGGCAAAGTCATCAGCTTCACCAGAGCACTCCTCTGAACAAAGGAGATGGATTCTGTTGGTGCTTTGGTTGTCACTGCATGTTTGGAAATGCTTTTTTTTCCTTGGGGGATGCTAGATCAGCATCAGAAGGTGCATTCTGGTCCCATCCTGGAGGGACAGGAGGAAGGGACTCATCCTGAGCAGAAACGGATGATATTTCTCCTAGAGATGACTCCTCTTTGAATTCTCTTCTCAGGATTGAGTGATTCCTAGCTGTAGATATTTCCCTAGGCAGCTGGGCTTGTCCTGCCAGACAGCAAGTGCCAAGAAACTGGCACCAGGTGGCTGTGAGTTCCAAGGGGAAGCTCTCAAACATCACTGTGATGCTCCATGGTGGTGACATCAAAGCCTGGAGCCTGTGTCCTGACATGCTGAAGCAGCAAGAGAGGAAGCTGTTGACTAGCAGTTATCATTTGTCATTTCCAGAGCTGCAAGTGTCTGAACTCAAGAGCTGAGCAGTAAATCCAACTGCTCTGAAAGACTGTAGGCACTGGTAGTGCAGTGCAGAGTCTCATTGTCTGTAGGAGACAACAGCCATGGACAAAGAGGGAAGACTGCAGCATTAGGCCTCAAAGTGCCCCACTGAGGAGGTTACTCTGTTGAGCACCTGTCCCACATGCAGAAGTGTCCTTGTCCTCTTTGCTGTAGTGGTGGCTTTGGAGCTCCCACTTGAGAGCCTGCTTGAGTGAGAGTTGTGATGTACAGGGTTGGGGCTGCAGCCAGTGCCCAGCCTCCTGGGGTTGTGGGTGGCTCCTACCCTGGATGTTGGAATTTATGCTGCACATGAAAGTCAGGCTAGGAGGCATGTCTGGGATTTGGATACACAGTGGCCCTGGCATGGCCAGAGCAGAGGCTGCTGCCAGAATGGACAACCATGGGAAACCATGTGTACCTGAAGGGAGGCAGGACAGCCTCAGGGCTGCAGAACTGCTGTGCCTGTCTGCAGGGCTAGAAAGACGGTAAGCCCCAGCTATCATGTGCAATGTGTCCAGTTCCTTCTACTCTAGCCTTAGAAGGGTTCTGTGATTTCAGTAGCACTCCTTCTATCCTGGACAGTCCCTGTGATGCTCCGAGATTTCAGCAGCCTCCCCATGTCTGGTCTGTGGGAGCAACTGGAAGTAAACCACTAAGTGCATTTTGAAAACAATACAAATGGGAAACATAAAATCCCTGCCTCCCATTTCTTTGCATGAGAATAGTTGCAGGCAAATTCCTTGGCTGCTGCCTGCAATAGAGCTGCAGATCACACGCATCTGAGAAACAGGTGATGTGAAAGCTTGCTTTTTGTAACTTAGAGGCATCTGAAATCCAAGCTCTGCATAAACCATCTTATTTCTGAGTAATTACTGCATACCACACCTGGTAGTGTGCTAACACATGCAATTTAAAAAAAAAGGTGAGAAAAATTAAATCAAGTTTGACCCTACAAATATAGGTAGTGATATTGCATTTTTTCAGGAAGCAGTCGCTGTTGAGACATGGTATATCTGAGGGTCTTCCTACGTGTAATGGCATTGAGTTACATCAACAAATCTGTTCCGTAGAGCCAACTCTAGATGGAAACATAGGAAGTTGAAGAATTCAGTGTTCTTTGCAAAAATTAAGCTTGGAGGATGTAATTTTACTGGTCAGAGGGAGCTGCAGCAAGACTTAAGCATCTGGTTTCTACTGCTTTGCAAGATGTATTCAATAAAAGGTAAGATACTGAATGAAAACTCCGAAAAACCATGTATGACTTGAGAATTTGGAATACTATGGAGAAAGAAATTGTAGTGTATGAACACGTGGAGATCCAAGCTGTTGTTCAGAAAAAAATGTATAGGCCCTTACAATTAGTAGGAGAGACACTCCTTTGCCTATAGGGTGGAAAAAGCTTACATCAGTACTTGTATTTGCAAACCTCAGCAGAGTTTGCCTAGTAAGAATAAGATCAGGAACTATACAATTGTCATCAGGTTTCTTTTTATGTGTGACTCTGGGAAAAAGTCGAGTTATGTGTAATGAATTGAGCTGTTAAGCTAGAGTGAATGATGTGGGGTTTTGTTGTTGTTAGGGTTTTTTTGCTTGGTTTGTTGCTTTTTGTGTGTTTGGATTTTTTGGTTTTGCTTTTGTTTTTTAATATCAGCTGTACATTGTCTAGTGTCCTGACAGAACAATAGTTTTAGTAATATTGTGGGAATCAATTGACACAAAAGGAAATTTTATTTGTTTCCAGAGAACAATTTTATGTCCTGTGAGGCAGGACATACTTGACTTTTATGGGCGAATAGGGAGTTGGGACAGATGTTACATGAATAGACAGTGGGCAAGGCAACACCTGTTACTAGATAAATATGTAAAAGTGCCTGACATCTTTTAGAGAGCACTTGTAAGACAGAGCCTGAGAACATTTTCCAGTGGTAAAGAAGAACTCAGCCAGGGCAGTGACAGAAATAAAAGTGCAAAAATTAAAAAGATCTAGGTCTCTACAGCTATTAAAGACCCCAACAAACCAAACCAAGCCCAATCAAAAACAAAAACAGCAGAAAAACCCAGTACTGGAATGGATTCTCCAACAGTGAATTTTGCAAGAGGGTGGGAGAAGGCCATAGACTCCTCATTATGCAGGTACTCAAACTTGCCAAATTTCCACTACCTGCAAAGGAGATAGAATTGTGAGAAGAAAGCTTAATTATGAATATGTTTTCTATTTAGGAAACTTTATTTGGCTTCCAGGATATATTGCAGGGAGAAAGGAGAAAGAAGAGGAAAAACGACACAACACATTTATGTTGCAAAACATTTTCTCCAAAACAGCTTGTTTTGTTTAACCAATTAAATCCACTCAAGATGCAACTTGATTTGACTTGAGCATGAGAATAAGTCTGAAGAGTCCCTTGCCATCACGCCACATTAAAATATTTCCTCTGGGAGCAGTAATATTGTTCATTGTGATAATGACCTCAGTTGTTAAAGTATTATTGAAGAATTTAGTTAGACTTGATTACATGCATTTGAAATAGTTTTTGGCTGGGAGAAAAATACAGGGGAACTGTTCCTTTTTATAGTTTTTAACATGCAACATAGAGGCTTATGCTATGAAGTTTGGGCATAGGTGGATTATTCCCAAGCACTCTTAAAAGATAATTTGGGAATACTACAGTTTCCAACACGATATGTATAAGTAAATTTATACAGGACAATCTCTCACAGAGTGCTCTTCCTAATGTATTTTGAACAGTTACAATGCTTGCACTGTACACTGAACAGTAATGATGTTGATGTGAAAATAATAAACATTTGCAGTGTAAGGTCCAAACTCTCAGAGGTTTTGGGAGATTGAATGATACACAGACAGGAATATTTGATGACTGGTGTAGAGGAAAGAGGAGTTAAAACCAAGGCAGATGAAACTTGTCCTTGAGAATTTAATTTCCCTTGCACACAGTCTTAGTGAAATTGTAATAGGTCACTCAAATCAAACTCCTACAAACAAACAAAACAAAACAACCCAAAAATCAAAGCCCCAAGCCAAACCCCTCACTAATTAAATGCATGCTACTTCTAACCCTGAGCATCCCAGTTCACATATATGCTAAGATTTCACAGCTAAACTTTAGTGAATGGAAATTCAGCTCTGAAAACAATGAATCACAATGTAGTGATTTGAAAAAGTTGTCATAATGTTAACTTTGACTTTCATGCTTTCATTTATCATTGGTAAAAGCAAAGAAATCATAATGCTCTCCTTTACCTTGCAGAGTATACTAAGGGAATACTAAGATGATGTGATGGGTGACAAACACTTCACTTTCTCATAGAAATTAGTAGGTCAGTATTCAGAATAAAGTGTGAAAAATATACTACATTGTGAGGCTGAGCTGAGTAATAAGAAGAACATGAGAATGCTGAGTCCCCTCTTTTCACTAAGGATTAGCATCCTGATTACTGAATCACTCAGATGATTGTCTTGTAGAAAGAAATTTGATTGTATAATTAAGGCTACTGCAATGCACAGCACAGAGAAAACTTGTCCACTTGAGCCTTTTTGCTTATATCACAACGGATATAAACAAAAATCTGAAAAGGTATATGGAACTGGAACTTTTTCCAAGTCTCAAATCCTCCCTAGTAAAACCTTACATAAGGGCATTTGCGTCTTTTCTCTGTTGTGGATATTTTTGTCTGAAGGTGCTATAAAAGGCTCTTCTGGAAGGTGAAGGAACCCCTTGAGGTGATCCTGAGGATGGAATCTGGGATTCTAAGAGGGATTGGTGTTGCCTGTAGAGCACTTCAGCTGCTATGTCACATATTTGGGATATTAACTACTGTGATGCTGCAGCTTTTTGAGGATCTCTTTCTTTACTAGTTTTGATCCATCTGAGAGTGCAATTCAATGAATAAGAACGATATGAACAAGATAATGCTTATATCTACTGCACAGTTTACTCTGCAGAAAGTTCAAAGTATTTTGCAAGACAGCAAGCATCTTGAAACATTCTTAAGTATGAAAGAAACAAGTGCCATGCAATTCATTTTTCTTTAAGGTACTGCTAACCCCTACCGGTAGTAGAAGCTTAGTTTTACTGCTGCATGTCAGTTTGAAGCTGTTCTATTACATCAGTTATGGTGTGATTTTTTATGTGTTTAATATTTACTCATCACTTTCAAATCATAGCCTGAAATGCAGTGAGGGATTTTACTGTAATTTAGAATTACTTCACCTGAAATTTTTGAAAACCTATGATAGCTGTGAAAACCAAGGGAAAAATCTGATTTACGGTTAGTTCTAAATGTAATTATGATTCCTTAAAAAAACCGCCAAAGCTATAACGTCCAACCAACCTTGCCTTAAAATCTGTATGGAAGAAAGTAGTCTTAAAGCAACAGTTAGTAATGCTATTAACTACATATCTACATAAGAACTGGATGGATTTCTTTTCTGAAACTTTTATTGCTTGCAATTCCAAGAAGGTAATATAAACACCGAATTCCAGCTTGCTTCTGATCACTCTTTTAAGAATTTAGGCCTAGAGCGCAACCTTCTTTTACAAAAAAACATAGCTTCATTTTCCACTGTGTTGTTTCTGCTCTTATGGTTGATCAGCCAGCTTCATACTTCCTCAGTTTGAGAGCAAAATGTGCTGTGTATAGAGCACTTTTTTCAGTATTTGATCTGCGTGACTTAGACAAAAGAGAAGAGTGAAGCTGAAATTTCTGCCAGGTCACAGCATAATTATGCCATCTACTGCTGCATTTCTGGTATCACATTTGAACTGTCTGCCTAAGTGACAAATATCATTGTGGGCAATACATAGGTATAATTGTAGCAGAGATAATGGCTTGGCATGAGAAAGCATTGTTATCTCTAAGTTATGTGCAGCTTTAATTGAGACACTAAACACTGATCAGATATCCTCTGTTTCTTTAATCCCACCTTCCAGTGGAAAGCTCACAAATACTAACATAGAACTAGATCACTACTTTCTTCCTTTCCATGATTCAGTTCCAGAATGCAGAGATAATGTCAGATTTGCAAAGAATATGTACCATAAATTGTCAAATCTAATGAGATTTAAAGGTTAATACCAAGTTTGAATACAGAAGTCACTGAGAATCAGAAAGGAAAAGAAGGCTGCCTGAAGTACTGTTGTGGTGGGTTTGACTTTAGCTGCATATCAGATGCCTGCCAAGCAGCTCCATCACAAGGCAGAGAAAAAGTAATAAAAGTCTCATGGGTCAAGATAAGGGCAGGGAGATATCATCCAGCAATTACAGTCACAGGCAAAAGAGACTTGACTTGGGGAAATTAATTTAAATTCTTCCAGTCAAATCAGTGGAGAAATAAAGAAAAAACTAAGTCTAAAAACATCTCCCCCACAATCCTCCCTTCTTCCTGAGCCTAACTTTAATTTCAATGGGAACTGCAGTCAGTTCATTTTTGTCTCTGCTGCTCCTTCCTCTCCAGGGGGAGGACTCCTCACACTCTTCCCCTGCTCCGGCATGGGGTCCCTCCCATGGAGACAGACATCCATGAACTTTTCCAACATGGATCCTCCCCATGGGCTCCAGTTCTTCATGAACTGCGCCAGTATGGGCTCCAGTTCTTCATGAACTGCTCCAGTATGGGCTCCTCTCTTCACAGGGCCACAAGTCCTGTCAGGACCCTGCTTCAGTGCAGGCTTCTTATGGGGTCACAGCTGTCTAAGTTTTATTTGGCTCCCCGCAAAGTCCCCAAGACCCAGTACAAAAACTTCCGGCAAAGAGCAAAAGAGAAAAAAAATTACGAAAAAAATCCAGGCTAGCCGGACTATATTAAAATATATATGTATTTAGGTATAGTACAGTTATATACAGTTGGAATACTATATACAATCCCAAAAGGGAAAGGGAAAGGGGAAGGGAAGGGGAAAGAAAAAGGACAAAACCAAAATAGATATGCACAAACAAAAACTCAGGATCTAGCCAACTAAAGAATTAGCAAAAGAATATCTTGTTACTTTGCTTGGGACAACAGAAATTGCGCTGAACGACCGCTGGCATCCTCCGCCTCCCAAGGTCCACAGGACCTCACCAGGCCTCACTCTCCCACACAGCAGAACCTACAGCACGGAACCCACACCTCCAGAACCACCGGAAGGGAAGAGAGGAAGAGGCTTCTCTCTCCGTCTATTTATATGTTGGATTACGTAAAGGATGGAATACTTCCTTCCTTCCTTCCTTCCTGGCAACCAGGAAGGAAGGCCTAAACTCAAAACCATTACAACAGTCTATTCAGGCACCTACCTGCTCTGACGTGGGGTCCTCCATGGGCAGGTGGATATCTGATGCTCCATGGACCTCCATGGGCTGCACAGGGACAGCCTGCCCGCACCACGGTCTGCACCACAGGCCACAGGGGAATCTCTTCTCTGCCTGGAGCATCTCCTTCCACTCCTGCACTGACCTTGGTTGCTGCAAGGTTGTTTCTCTCACCTATTCTCTCTCCCAGCTACTATTGGGCAGCAGGTTTTAACTCTTCTTCACTGTATTATCCCAGAGGTGCTACTATCACAGCTGATGGATTTGGCCTTGGCAAGTGCTGGGTTCATCTTGGAGCAAGCTAGCACTGGTTCTGTTGGACATGTGGGAAGCTTCTAGCAGCTTCTCACAGATGCCACTCCTCTACACCCCTGCTACCAAAACCTTGCCATACAACCCAAACACAAACGTAATTCAGATAATTCAGATATACTTTATACAGGACAGCCACTCACCTGTATCCCCGACTCCAATTCTTTTTACTTGATTATTTTAATTTATTTTGAATTTAATTAGAGGATCAGTGTTATGCTGCTTCTACCTCTCTCTCATAGGGGCATGTCTAGTCTGCTGTCAGACAGGAATGGTTCTAGATGCTGTCTTCCATTTCTGAAAGTCTTGGATACTAAGAATTTTTTGTTGGCATGTAAAGTAAAAACTTTTGAGCTATTTCCTGTAGACAATGGATATAAAGGATTTATTCTAATGTAATTTTTTTTTCCACATTCTTCTTCATACTTCTAGATTGAATAACTTGAATTCCAATCCTCTAATTATTTTTACTGCCTTTTCTAGCTGGTTCATATCTTTCTTGAATGAGTGCCCAGAACTCAGCATGACTCTCCAGCTAAGGGCAACTCAGTCACTTAAATGAGTGAAGAAATTCTCATGGCTGATAAAACCTATTCCATTATGCATTTCCTCTTGGATGGCAAAATACACCTGTTAATTCCTAGATCTCTTTCTGCAGTGCAGCTGTGTGTGGAGTCATGTGTTTTCCTATGACTGTGAGCTGATTACCTCTAAGTGTAGAGCTTTGTAGTTGCTGTTATTGAGCACTGCCTAACCTCTGATGTAGTCTGTAAGAATTCAGTTAATTAAGATTTTGAATTCTAACTCTGGTCCTTCTAGATCAATATTACGTGTAAATTTGCTAACAATACCTGTCATTTCTTTCATCCAAGTTGGTAAAGAAGTATTTTATAGTTCTGGACTTGGGATAGACTCTTGTAAAACCTCACTCCATACCCTGTTCCAGCTTGTCACTAATCTGCTGATAATACTTTCGTTATTTAGTTTGTCCTACACAGTGTGTTTTTTTTCTTGTGCCCTTTTTTTTTTTGGTTTGTTTGGTTTGGTTTGGTTTTTTGTGTATGTGTGTTTTTACATTACCAGTGGTATCAAAGAATAATCTAACCTGATTTCTACTTTGAGCTTTCTTTTTGAAATCACTGACAAACTGAATTAGCCAAGTCAGTGCTGTCCAACCCTTCCTTATCTTTTCATTGAACTGTGATAACTTGCACCTGTGCCCTTTAAAGGTCACCAGCTCTCCTCACTCCCTTCTCTTTTCTAGACATCCATCCCACTAGACCTCAGTGACAACAGCTGTAGGGTTATAGAAGTTTGCTTTCCTGAAGGATATTGATTTTTTTCCCATGGTTTTCTTCCTAAAAGCCAGAACTGTTATTTTTATCCTTGTCCTCATCTAAGTTGCTTTCCACGTTTATTCTCTGTCACTTCCAAACTGAGCTTCTGTCTCATATTTGTATTTAAAGGATGCCCCTGGGTTTCGGAAGAACTCGCCTATATCCTGCTCTATTCCACTACTAGACATGGAAATTGCATATTATCATCAACTCTTAGTGCCTGGATGACACTGCTAGTGCTCATAGAAAGCAACATAAACTCTGACCTTGCCAGCCAAATTGTTTTCAGCTTGTGTTATTTAGCACTTTTCAGTTACGTAGTCCCTTCCATAATTTGGAAGTAACAGGAAGTACACACATGTATGATATTATAAGGCTACACTTTGTATTGATTGTTTTTCTGAAGAAAAGATATATTATTCTAGATTTCACATAAACTTCATATGAATTGTCCTTCAGCAGGTATCAAATCATAATCTAAGTATTTATTTCCCACATAGTATTATGAGTAGAATCATCCTGTCATTCTTTCAGGGCCCAATGGCAGATTTGTTTGTAACAGAGTACGAAAGAATATTGCACTGGAAAAGGGGAATTATAGAATTGAATTATTTCCTTGTGTTTGTAAATAGTGTTTAAAGTGATGTTAATCTTCTTATTATTATGCATGTAAGAAGGGCAGAAAAATAGTTATTCATGTTTCTTGCAAATTCCACTTAAACAATGAAAAAAATCCAATGGAACATTCAGTTCTCTCACAGCTTCCTGATTTTAACTTCAGCTAATGGTACCAAGGATAATAGTAAGGTTTGCAGAGCTTGGAATTCCCAGTGCATTGCCATACCAAAATGTAGTAAACCTGTCCTTATGGCTGCAAAAGTCACAGGGAAGATACAGGGTTGAAAAAAAGTATTAAAACAAGAGAGTCACGGGAGCCCCTCTGATCCTGCTATCTACTACATGGCAAACCAGTTGATATAAATCATAGACAGCACTACCTTTAAATATAGTCAGGATATATACAGATATAGATATATTTATGTGTACATAAATACATACATATCTACCTTGACTACATTAAAAGGTAGTCCTGCCTTTGATTTATATCAACCAGTTTGTCCTGTATACAAAGGATCTGAATACAAAGCTATGTAAAACCCCCACAGGTGTTGGAATTCAGAAGTAATGCTCATTTCACAGAAGCACGTCCTTCTAATAACTCTTTCCTGTTTTGAAAATATTTTAATTTCTGCAAAAGTCTTAGGAATATCTTTACATGGAAACGTTGTAAGCTAAAATGTATTGGAATCTGTAAGGGGAAGGACTGGATATTCACTTGTGTAGCAATGGAAGCAAGGTGGGAAGGGAAGAATTGATGAATGGATGTTGGAGCTTTCCATGGGTATTATGCATGGATATGTTTGTGCATTATGTTTGTGTTTGTGTCAAGTGGTGCTTCTGTGGCTTCTGGGAACTGTAGTTTCAAACCCCCATAAAATACATGAAGAAATGTATGATTTGCAATGTTGCCTAAAATAGAAAAAGCTTTCTGGACAATATTAGTATAGGTAAGGTAGAAAATGTTTCTTTTAGTAAAGTGCGTTTTGGTGCAGCAAATACATAACATGCACATGAGTGTCCAGGGGTTCTACAGTTTTATAGTACTAATCCATCCAATCTGAAAACAATCCGCCCCCAGGACCTCCCCAGATCTGTCCCCCTGGCATGCCTCCCTTGAACTGAGTTGGAAGTCTCAAGACCCCTTTCTTCCTCATCTTCCTCCGCCTCACGGCATGCGTGGCTTTTGGAGCTCCTCCAAGGTTCCTGGGCCTTCAAGGTTCCTTTGGCTATAATGATATCTTATTATTCTGGTCCAGATGCATATGTCCCAAACAAGATGTGCTTGGTAGAGTCTTTTCCCTTGAAAAGAACATTAAACAAAATCTGAAGAATTTAGAAAATTTGACATGAAGTGTGAGAACAGGGTTTGGTAACTGTCAACTGCTATTTTAAAGTGTAAGAAACTGTACTGCCATACTAAAAATCCATATTTGCTACAAATCTTAAGAATCCTAAGGCATCAGCAAGAGCAGAGAAGTGTGTGCATATGTTAATATATTAAATTCATATTAATTTGAATGATAGCTTTTGTAAAGATATAACTGCAGAAAAACTATTAGGACACACTGGGAGGAAAAAGCAAAAGCACAGGAAAAAAGGTTGCCTGAAGTGTTCATGTATGTTTTTCTTTAGCTATGTATTGGCTTTTTTTCTACCTTCTGAATTACTATGTTTTGTTTTTCTACTGACTGCCAAGATAAATATTAATGAAAGTACAGAAGACCTGGAAGTGGTTCAGTTGAACATATCCTAAGCTGGTAGTAGCTTCAGCAGGTGTAGAAATTATTTTTTCCCATTCATTCAGATCAAATAAAATTAATATATTTTCTAGCAATCATGAAGCATACCTGGAAACTCACTGCATATACAGACATGAGCAAATTTTTCTGTTGCAAGAAAGTTTTTTTTAGTTAAAAGAGCTTTAAGGTGCTATTACCAAAGGTTACCTACTAGGGTTTATTTTAGTTTTTGTTTGTTTCCCTAGTTGTTCATTTTGCCTCATTTTTGACAAGCAAGTAGTAGTTGGAAGTGTTATGATGGTGCAGTTGGGATAACATGAGGTTGCTTTCTTTTAACACTTAGCCTACATGACAGTTGTCTCTCAATCTGTTCGCTTCTAATCACCTGCTTCGAATCAGAGAAACAGCAGAAAAATACATACTGCTTTGTAATGAGCATGCATGGGTGTGAAACCTACACTCTCACTTCTAATATGCAGCCACTTTTTTCTTTGTGCAAAAGCAACTTGAGCTTTTGTGATTCTTTTTTCCACTTCATTTATTTGCCTATTGCTCTCTGTAATTAAGTATGAGGATATGAGTACATGTATTGAGTTTTTCTGGTTGTTTGGACTCTTCATTTCAAAATAGCTAAGGAAATATGTATTTCCCCTCCCCCATATTTTTCAAATATACATCAAGAGGGTTTACGCATGTGCGTGTATTTGGTTGCATCTGTCAATGACAATTGAATACCAAAGCAGATTTCAAAAGGCAATAAATATAGTAAGGTGATATGTTTATGGACCATGGCACTTTTCTTTTGTCTAGGCAATGGTTTCTTACACCATTACCGTGGTGCTAGAAGGCTAGGAACTAAGAAATATTTTGCTTGATCTTTTAATCAAACTGCCCTTACAGTGTGCTTCCTGTATAACACCCTGGAGTTATGATGTTTGTGCTTGATTTCTCTTCCTGCTGCTGAAGGACAGAATACTAGTTGTTCAGTACATCCAGACACCCTTACTATTGGCGGAGAGGTATAGACAAGGTGCATTGAATCAATATGATTAGCAAGATGTCCGCTTTATTAGAAGAAACAACAGCTTTTATACTGATAATTACACACACAGACATGTGATTCTTTCTCAAGATACATTGGATACATAAGGAAAACATACTGCGTTGTCCAGGACTAATTGGTCCACAGCAGGTGTCCACAAAACTTGTTCACCTTCCAAGAAACTCCTCCTTCACCTTGGCACCAGGCCTGCAGCCATATTAGTGGCGCAGTATTTTTTAATTATATGCACCCAGCTGTGCTAAGGTAAAGGTCTCAGAATTGCAATTCAGATTGTTCACAGAACTCCTGCACGGCTACACCTTACTGAATCTTCATTCTGAGAGTTACCACTAAAACATGGAGAGCTTGGGACAGCAGTACTTGTAAGGCTGTAGTCCATAGCTGCTAAAAGTGACCCTTTGGCACTCTTCATTCCTTATGCAGTGCGTTGCTTCCTAAGTATAAAGGGCACTTTGTTGGTGTCTAGGTTAACAGAAGAGAAGACCCAAGTGGATAGAGTTATTAGCCCATCATGAGTGGGTGGAGCTAATTTATTGTTAGTTATTTATGATCATTGAGGTTTTTTGTTCCCTTTGATGATGTTATTGCTAAGATTTTCCTCTGGTTTTTGTGTGTGTTATGGGAAAAGTGGCAGCAGAAAGCAGGGCTTAGATTTCCCTGTTTTCTGGACAGATGCTTGAGATGATTATTTTTTCTTTGGTGTTGGTTATTTTAATGTCTGAATCTGTCTTCTGATGCTGACAGTCAAATAATGACAGGATCAAATCCTGATAAGTCAAACAAATATTCTGTAAAATCTAGTAAACCTTAGACTAGAGGGTGACTGCTGTCCACTTCCTGGTTTTTCCCTTGTCTGTTCTGCCTTTGGTATTAATAAAAAGCAGTTTAGTTGAACATCTGCATATCAGCTAATCATTCACAGAGTCCTAATCTGATCATACCTCGAGATAAAACCACTCTGCTTCTTGCTGGCATAGTAGAGGTGAAGAGAGTCATACGTAGTAAATGTACTGTAAGAACTAATGGAGGTTGTCTGATCTTGAAAGAAATTATTCTTTTAACTAAAATAAATGTATTGGATTTTTAGAGAGCCAATTTAAATAAAACTGCCCTTTTTTTTTCATGAATGGGCAAAAAATGAAGTAAGCAGGCTTTGTGTTTTGTTTGTTTTTTTTTTTTTCCAAAGAATATGGATGGGTTTTATCATCTGAAAAAAAGCAGAGTGAAATTCAAGCAGTAGGAAAGTGAGATGCCACAATTCATGCTCAACTTCCGTTGTGATGTTCTCTCTTGTGATAAAAATGACCAAATCACAGAAAAATTTGGACAAGCAGTAAGAGAGAAGGCTTGACCATGTAAATTAGCTATGATATTATTCTAAACTTATTTGAGCACTGTGGACTGTAGACAACTTGTAATTCACCTAAAACAGCTTTGTGACCTATAATGACTAGGATTTGAGTATTATAATCTGAATTTACTTAACAAGATAATTAAATATTTAAAGTCAGTTCATTTAGAGGATAGAATGGATTATCTCTCAACATTTGCAGATTTCTGTCCTTCTATTTGTATGCATGGCTGAACGTTCTCAAATTTTTTGTTGTAGTTTTCTTTCAAATTTCATACCTTAGCTTTTGCCATAACAATTAGGACTGTGAAGAGCTTTTCGTTGTCCTAGGAACTGAAGGAAAAGAAATTATGCAATGCTGAATAAGACAAAATGGGTTTAGTCCTCATTGCAGTGTAGAAAAGCACTCATAAAAGTTAATTAAGCTCAGGAAACAGACAGCAAGATAATTAAGATTAGGCCTAATTTTACACGACAGGAATTCTGTGATGTTTTCCAAGGGACATCATGTAGAGAAACTCCAGGCTTTCAGTCAGATTCTCAAAAGATCGTTACAGATGATGTTAAATAGCAAGGCAGACTAATGTGATGAGGCATATATTTTCTTTTATATTTCTTTAAGAGTAAAATTCTACCATAAACATCATCATGGCTGGGCTTTGCGAACGAAGATTTGGGAAGGGCTCTACCCACGTTTGTTGCAAGCCATAAACATAAAATAGGACTAAATACACAGTTTATTATTTTATGCAATGAGATATCTAAGTGAATCTGTTGCTGAAAAACAATAATTATTACTACAAAAACCTTGATGCATTTGTTGCTTTCCTCTGCCAGACTAAAGTCCGCCATGCTGTACTGCAGTTTATTATGTTCTAGAAAACTATGAGAAAGGTCTTTTGTTTAAATCAGGCATACAATGTTCACTTTCCTCCCTTTGTGGACCTTAGACATAATCTGTAGTATTCCATGGGCTTGCAATATAGCTTCCTATTACTATCAGATAAAGAAAATCCATACAAAGCCTAATTACACTCTTATCCACTTCAAAATTTTTATTACTAAGTACACTAGAAATCTTAGAAATTAAAATGAGGAATAAATTACATGGAACTGTGGATTCTGGTTATTTTTTTCTGAAGTACTTCTGCTAATTCTCTGTGTAGCAAATTAGCCTCATTTCTTATTAGGCTCAAGTCAATTGTTTAGATACCAGTGCTGTATTCTCTATGCCTGGGCTTATACACCAGAACTGTCAAAACTTTCTCTATGCTGAGTAATCGATCCTAGGAAATATTTTATAGTTTCTTTAGTATTTTCCATCCAGTAGCATTTGATTATATTGATTCTGTGTTTGCTTGTGTAATTGGAGGCCTCTGTTATTTTTGTATTTATGTACCCTTCCTAGGGAAAGAAGTAAACTGATAGAAAGTGTGTGGGGGTTTTATTATTTTTAAAAAAATATCTAGATTATTCAAAGCTGCATATACTAGAAATTATTTTCCTTCATATCTTCTCTGTGAGTAACAACAGGAGTGTGAACAAACATATGTAAAAAATAATTTTTAAAATAAGTTTGAATACATAAGAGGTTGAAGAATTTGTAAGATGATGAAAAATGAGGAGGTTTAATACCTGGTGTGTCAAACAGACTACAAAAACTGAACAACTCTCAGGCTGATGAAATCTTCCCTGTGATGCCAGTATTGTGGCATGGATGTAGATTACTATCAAATAATCTAACACATCTGTATGTGCTTCTCACATCTTGAATTAGGCAGTTTCGTAATACTACTTTGACTTACAGCTTAGTTCCCGAGTTCATGGTTACATGTAAATTTTAGCTGTCATCCCAGAAATATTTCTAGCTGTCAATATTTAGAGAAAACCTTGAAAACATGACTGAAATGATTCCTTAAAGGAAGTAAATGCTTCTTTGAACAAAGGCACCCACCTTGCCTTTCAATAAAGGGGCTTAAAATAAAGACAGGGATGGACTTTTTAATAGGGCCTGTAGTAATAGGATGAGGGTTAATGATTTTAAACTAAAAGAGAGTAAACTCAGACTACACATAAGGAACATATTTTTACAATGAGACTAAGTAAGTTCAATAGATTCTTTATTTTTTACAGAATCTAAGCTTTAATTCATTTTAACTTGTAAAATAAAAAGCTCTGTCAGCAAACTCTCTAAATTAATTTAGTGTTCCAGAAGTTAGTGCCGTAATTTTTATAGGATTAATTGTATACTTCAGCTAAAACAAAATAAGTGGACTTAAGCATTAAAAAAGGAATTAAACTGTGACTGAACCAGCTTCTCTACAAAACAAAGTCTTCATATGTTGCCATCTGTGCATAGAAGAGGACAAGTCTCTGTGCTTACTCAGTGCTTTGAAATTCTGCTGAAAACCTTGCATCCTTTTCCTCACTTGTTTTTGCCACTTTTAAAGTTCACTTTTTTTTTTTTCTTTTTTAAGTTCCTCCTTGCTCTGGAGTAGTTCCTACTTGCTTTTAAGTAGACTGGTTTGGAAAGTGCAATGTGATTCTCTGTAGTAGCTGTCTTTAAAGCCAAAACATGTTTGTCTTCAAACAGGAGTTGGACTCAAAGATCCTTATGGGTCCCTTCCAACTCAGGGTATTCTATGATTCTATGATTCAGGAGCAGTGCTCTTAAGGGAAATGTGCTCACTGCTGAAGTACAAAATGATTGTACAAAGCTAGTTGAATAGATCTGGTTTTCTCATATACCCTGAAGTGCTAGTATTTTAAGGTCCTTTGTACATGCATTCTACATACCTTTGTTGTCAGGTACCCGATTATTGTAATCTTTCTTTTGCTCTGTTTAAACAACAGAGCATAAAGGCAGCTACTGTACCTTACTTACATTTATTGTATTTTATCATTATAATAAAACTTGGGTTGTCATCACTATCCTCATTCTTTCAAACTCAACATTCAACCTCACCCTTCTATTTAGCAATTAACCTCTTTCCCTCTGAACCTGAAAGATTTTTTTTTTACGTCCCAGCACTGAAAGAAGCACCAGATTTGTGTGTGATTTGAAGTTGGACTTTTTTTCAGTGTCTTGTCTTGCTCTTTTTTGTGGGTATGCAGTGTTTTTGAGGATGTCTTCAATGATGCTGGCTGCTTACTAGTGCAGATGCTTTTCCTAGGTTGCTGATTCTCACTGTATTTCAGGATGCAAGTTTTCATAATGAATGTCCGTATTTGTGGTTTTTGAAAACCATGTACCCCTTCACTTAAACCAAAACTTAAACAAACCAAAACCCATGGACTCTTCTGTTCACATATGCTGCTCTTTTCCAGAACATAATTTATGTTCTGAAATGGTTTCCTCCTTGCAGGGTCCCTGGGAGGTTTTATGTCACCATAATGGTACACTGTATCACAGAGCCATAGAATGGGTCAGGTTGGAAGGGACCACACTGAATCATCTGGTCGCACCTCCCTGCTCAAGCAGGGTCATCCTAGTGCACATTGCACAGGATTGCATCCAGACAATTCTTTTATTTCTCCAGTGAGGGAGACTCCACAACCTCTCTGTGCAGTAGGTCTGATTCTAATTTTGTGTCCTGCTGCAGATATCCAGGCCTGCACGTTGGCACTGAATGTTTTATTGAGACTTTGTAAATGTGCAGTTATTTCTTTCATGGCTGGCTTGACATATCTATTTACTTCATGCAGCTGTTAAAAGCTTGAAATTTTAGCTTTGGCTTTTGGCTGGGTGTGGTTTTGTGATAGAGTGATATGACTGAACTCCTGGCTAAGCACTGTAAAACGTGCTGCTAGCAAACAACCATCTGTTGTCAAACTACACAGTTCCTGAAATGTTGTAAACACTTGCCTTGGGTTTGTGCAAAGAATATCTGCAGGATGCTGTCTTTCTCTAAGTCTGAGTGAAACCTATGGTGTGGTGTGCAGCATGTGGTGCTGTGGTGGGAATAAAGGTGGTCATGATCAGCCTTGCCTAATCCTCTGAGGCAGAGGCTGTTATCTTCAAAATAGAAACAATACAGGGAATTTACTGTAGATAGTCACAGAGTTGGAAGGGACCCATAAGGATACTTGAACTCTTCAGTGAATGGCCTATATAGGGATCAAAGCCATCCTGGAATTATTATCACCATGCTCTAACCAACTGAACTAATCTCCGTACATATATGTTCATTTCAATTATGTCTTTGCCTCTAGGGTAGTGGCGTGTGGTTAATATAATTTGTTTGTGGCAGCAGCTGGGACTATATCACCTGGGAATGCCCTGCTCCTGCCTCAAGACTGAGTGAACATGAACCACTTCCTGAATGCTGTGTGTGCTTACACTCTTTCAAATCAAATTGAAATCAAATCAGCAGTATTTTATCTTAGCACGCTGAGTAGCTTGCTACTGACTTCATATTTTGACAATAGGTTGCAAGTTAAAATGGGTTTAGTGACTGAGAAGCAGATTTGTATTTCTGTTTTACTCGTTTCCCATGCTGTTCTGGCTTACAGAGCCTTAGCAAGTCCATCAGTAAATGAAGTACTTCCCTTTCCCCTCCCCAAAACTAGGAATGCTCACAATTTCCAAGAAACTTTTGTCTTTTGCTGCTTGTCTTTTGTGTCCTGGAATGTGTCACCAACTGATCCCTGCATGTTGAATATCTTTGGTCATGTTTGGCAACTGTCTGTAGTAGGCTTGACTTGAAAGTCAAATCCCGTCAGAGCTGGTTGTCTATTCCCAATCAGCTTAAAAGAATTTCACGAAGAATTCTGTATCTCAAATACTTCAATGCTTTATTGTACAGTGACAGTTTTCTCACTTGATCTTAGATAGTTAGAACATTCAGTAGCTGATCCTTTTTAGAACAGCAGATGCAAACAATCTTATAAAGTCTTCTCTTTTTTGTTTTGTTTTGGTTCTGTTCTCTCTGAAGCCATAGAATCTAGTTAAGTTCATCTACTTTGTCTCTGTTTTCTGTTTTTCCAGGTAGTCCAGATTCTCTTGGCTGCAGAACTGTTTTAGACACAAAGGTATAGTTTTAGATAAAAAACTGCAGTGTTCATCTCTGGCATCGTCTACTGTGTAAACCTTGGGAAGTGAGAATGCTACATTTTCAGACCATTTCTAAAAGATTTCTTTGGGGCATTCTTTTGTGACTAAAATCTGTCTTAAACAGCTGTGTTCTTAACCTTGCAAACACTGACTAATCTGTTCCTGACTCTCATTCCCCTTTTTTTGAATATTTCTTTGGCACAAATGACTTACAGAAGTTACTCATAGTGCCTTCTTTTTCTGTTTTCTCTTTCTGTTTGTCTAATATCACAAAAATAATCAGTGAACTGGATGCTGTATTGCTTAAGGTGTTTTTGTCTGGTTTGATGCGTTTGTAGAGAGGGTGCTCTGGTCCTGTAAATATGTCATAATAATCTGCAACACCTTTGTAGGAATGCCAGTGGATACTACAGGCTCTGGCAGAATGTTGTTGGTGCTTGTGACTTTACCTGCATGCATATTTGTGGATTGTATGGTTCATGTCCTTTCTTTTCCTGCCTAAAATTTTAGCATGTCTAGGTTTTCACCCCTCCTACCCCCTCAGAACTGTGCTTAAAATTTGCATTGTCCTAATGTGTAAGACTGAATAATTTTATCTTTTCTCCCCTTTTCTATCTCTTTTTGTAGGTGCCCCACTGTCTGCTTGGTGTTCAGTTTTCTGTTGGGCTACTGATGCCTTGTCTTTGCATCTAGTACTAGGAGCTCTAGAAACCATTTCTTTGTGCTAATTTTCATTGCATTAAAGTCATGAAGTGTAGAAACCTTCCTCCAAGATTCAGTTTTGCTTTCAGAATGTGTGAATTTTTTCTTTACCACAAGCTTTAGCACAGTGAAACAGCTACCATGTAGCCCACTAGGCAGGGCATTTTTTGTTGTCTTTACACCAGCTCAAGCCATTAATTTTGTTCATCTCTCTTGTTTTGCATTTATGCAATTCCTTTTTCATAGCTTCTACTCTATTTTTTGATTTCCTGTATTAATGTGTAATCCTCTGCTTACGTGTTTTACGCTGTAAAGAAATGTCTTTCCCCCCTTTTTTTTTTTGGAGTAAAAAGTGTTCTTGGTAGCCTAATAGTCTGTGTATTTCTCCCATGTCTGAGCCAGGTGTCGTAGTTATGAGTATCTTTTATTTTCTTTCACTTTTTTTTCCCCAGTTCAATGGAATTTTCATATTGTTTTAATCTGCAGCATTTCAAACTTTATAATCCATAGCCCCTTTAAATCTGTTTTCCTGGTGAAAATAATCTGCATCCCAGCTATATTCTCCTCCTGCTTCTTGTCTCAATACTCTCCTAGTTTTACAAGTATGGAGGATCATTACTAATTTGTGAAATTTTGTTCAGCCTTCAAACTTCAAAGTAAGAACAGCAAAGACATTGTAACAGTTGAGACTTTATTCCTTTTTTCCCTGTGAAATCTTTACTTAATACCTTCTATTGGGAGACTCTTTATTGTAACACTATGGATCTTATGTTGCCAGCAAATGGAAATACTAGTTTTTCTTCCTTTCCTATCACGGACACTAATTTGCTCTTATGATTGTTTTTGTGGGTCAAGCTAGAGACCTCAGATGTCTTGAACTTCCTTCAAATTGAAGACATGGCTGGTTTACTTGCATTTCTAGCAAAGAAACAAGACAGCTTAATGATGCTCTTGGGGGCTATTTTTAGGTAGAAAAGCAATTGTTATGGAGAAAGAAACTGATACAGAGTTCAATTCCTGTATTAAATTTCTGAAATGAGAAGACTGTTCCAGTAAGAGTATATACTTTCCTGAGAATTTATTTGCATGTATTTGTGTTTAAAAACTAGTTTATTTGAAAGCTCTCTAATGCATAGTTAAAATAAAGATGAGGAATTAAATAAAGATCAGGAAGAAGTGTAGATTCAGTCAGTGTCAACATCCTTTTGTCTGGAGTTCCATAAGCATTTAATAATATGTTACACTATGTCATCAACCTATTGTTTGATTTCCAACCTGAAGTTAAAAGTTGGAAAAAGCACCACTCTTATTAAAGTTTTTTTTTCTCTTTTGTGCTTGTATTTTTTAATCTTGAAGAAAAAAATATGGAAATATGAATAATTATGTTTTATAAGAGTGAAGATTTACAGAACCATGTGTCCTTTCTCTAAGTCATTGACACAATGTGGCTCCTTCATGCAAACCACTTATTATGCATGACCATACCTCTGGTTAGTTAAACTTATGATTTTTCAGTTGTTTTTCCTATGGATGCATAGCATTAGTGTTAGTAAAAAGATGACTTCTATATGGGTGGATTTTTTTAAAATAAGGAGTCCTACAACAAAATAATATCACAGAAAACATTTAAGATCATGAACTTTTCTACTTCTGAGCTATATAAAATCACACAATTGTCATGAAGTTTCCATATTTAAATTTTAGCAGTGTGGCTTTTCTTTTAAATAAATCTGTACCTGCTGCATCTTTTTAGTTTTTTTGCAGTTATTTCCATTACATAAAAACATAACCAGGAACGTATTTTCCTTGAGATGATGTCTTTTATGCAAATTGCATCAGAAATTTCAGGCTGAAACATGAATGTCTGCTGATTTATCTCCCACTGTGATGATTTATTAAATCGTAAAATGAAATGTGTAATTGCAAATGAAAGTGACTCCATTAGAATAATAATTAAAACCTAAAATCAGTATTCTCACCAGAGTTAGATAATTTCTTCTCCTGAAGTCTAACAAAAGAAAGCCACATTTACCTCGCTTCCTGGTACTTTAGTTGTGTACCATTGAGACAGGGTAATATTTGCTCTGAGTATATGTGTGTGTATTTTACCATCCCACATGCACATTAAGGCATTTGTATGTGCTAGTAATTTAGATTAGACCTTGATCCTGGAAACAGTTGTGATTATACTTAACGTGACATCCATACCTGAACTTAACAGATATATGTGTTTATGCTTGGAGAATTTGTGCCTTAGTGTTTTGTGTAAGTCAGTTCTAGTCCTGTAGAACTCAATTGTATGTGAAAGAAATCACATTTGAACTCAGTCAGAGTTGACTGAGCTCAGACTAATGTGTCTCACATGCTCTGGAAGTATCATGAGTTTCTGAAAAAATTCTGTTTGGTAGAAATAAAATTTTTTTGTTTGTTTTGTTTTGTTTGTTTCTTTGTTTGTTTTTCTTCTGGAAGTACCTGTTTCAGTGTATAATTTTTTTTTTAACAAAGACCTTTCTGATACTTGCCTCCTGGTTGGACTTGGTAGACTGCTCAGGATCTTCATGTTACAGGGACCTCGTTTTCATGCAGAGTGATACTTGACTGCTGGATCCCAGGTGTCCAGAATCTACAGACGAAGGCAATCAATTATGTAGGTTGATGCTGCCAAGACTGAAGTAGCCAACAGTGCTTTGATGGCTGCAGATTTGGATACAGTTAAAGTTCCTCTTTTTGGAACCTATTCCAGGTGCGTGAGATCAGAGTTCTTGGTACTTAAATCTTTGTGCTTTGCACCAGAAAACCTTCTAAGTATTGGCGTCTGAAGGGATACTAGCTGTCTTTCTCATGGTAAATATGACACTATAGCATTTAGAACTCTTTTTTTTTCTTTCCTGGGAGGATAAGAGAGAATGAAACAATCTAGGTTTTTATTCCATCATTTTTAAGAACACACTTCAATTTCCCGCACATCAGAAAAAAAATTGTGATTGACTTTGGTAAGAGCAATCCAATTACTGCTTCAGCTCAAAACCATCTCATATTTGCAGGATTTCATCCCATACTGCTCATTTTTGTCTCTTCATCCTCACTGCCACCCTCTTGCTTGCTAGATGAAAAACCTGGACAAATTGTAGAAAGCGTTGATCAAAATTGTGTTTTGTCAAGCACTTGCATAAAATGCCGCTATGGTATTGAAGCCCACTTTTTACAGAATTGGTCTCTGCTTGGTTACAAAAGAGGAATGCAAAATACATAAAACTGTGGTGTCTTTTCTTGCATGGGATTGATATTGATTAGTCACTCAGGCCATATAGACCATGATAACAAAGCCCAAGGCTGTTCTGGTAGAGAAGTAGGTATTTACCTTCAGAATTACTCAGCAGAGCTGTGGAAGGCACTTCAGGTATTGATCCTTTCTTTTTTTAAAGTACTGCCATGGCTGGCTGGATAAAATGCCATGTTATTTTGCTAGTTTAATGCAACTGTGGTCAAGATGGTCTCAGGTCAAACTAAGAGTAAAGAAAAACTCGTCTTTCATAAAACCTACAGACCCTTGCATCCTCACTGTCTGTGTTTAAAGACTCAGGTGACTCCACTTACTTGTGACTCTCTTTCTTGCTTGCTTGTCAGAGCTTGAGTTCCTAAAGAATGCTCATTTCTCAGTCCTTGTATCTAGAGAGTTATGGATGCTTTCCTGCTTCATGTACTTAAAGTATTGGCCCTTGGGCACACACATAACCTACGACTTCAAAAAAACCACCAATATTGGGAACGAAGGCAAGGATTTTTTCATGTTCTCTTCATTCCTTTGAGAATATATCAGCGTCATCTTGTCTACATTTTGTAATTTCTTAGTCGCTGATTCAGTTAATGTAATTCTGTCTTTTTTCCCAACTTTTCCTTGAAAGGTTAATATACTTTGAGTAATTACTGTCCAGAAGAATAGACAGAGTCCACTAATAACTGTCCTGGTGCTTGGCTTAATCCTGGGCTGTTGGTTTTACCCAGTATGGGGTAGCATGTTCTTTCTCACTAATGAGCAATCTTATTAAAATCCTGATGTAAACCATCATGAATTGTATATAAATGCACCGTTTGCTAATAAAAAATTACCACTTGGGTAAGGTAACACATTAATTGGTCCCATTTGAGACTATCCTAATGATGATAGGTTGATTGTGGCATGTTTTGGTGCTAACTTTGATGGATAATACAACAAACATACTGGTTAAATGTAGGTTTTACTTATTTAACATGTATAGTTTTCTCCATCATTTTCTCAGCCAGGTGGTTCTGGATCTAGACTGAAATCAAAACTATTTTAAGCATGTTTGCACTTAAATCTTGTTACTGCAAGGGAAATCAGTATTATGATATGGTAGGTAGATAAGATTGCATTGTCATTTCCACTTAACACTTCTATCTTCAGGCACTCTGTAGCAAAAAATATGGACTCAAACTTTCTAGGTGTCTGTGAAAACTTTAGGAAAAGAAAGTTTCAACAAAACTGTTTTTACTACTAGAGAAATCAAAAAAAGTATGTGGTAAAAAATACACTTTCTCAGATGCATTTTTATTATAACCAAAACCAAAATGTGGGACATAGACAGTTGTAGTTAGAAAGAACAATAGTTCTTATTTGATAAATACATTGACCGTTGAAGTGGAAATTGGTTTTCCTTTGGGTGACTTAAGTACTATACTTCACAAGGGTACCATAGTAGTCAAATTTTTCAGAAGGGCTTTGTACCCAGTAGAACAATATAAAATGCTAGGAGCTGCTGGATACTGGCCCAAGTTCAAAGTGTGCAACTCAAGAATGTTATGCTTCAAATACAGATGATGCTTTCATGTGTGCTCACAGAGCAGGTGTCTAACTGCTCTGAAGATCTGAGTCTGCAAGCTTGGGCACCTCTTAAAATAAGGAATATGACTGTATTATCATAAGAGAACATGAATAAGTTTTTCATAATTTAGTGTCATATGGCAAAAGTTCTACTTTCTGCAGCTCGTCAACAATGGGAAACATTCATCTGCAGAATTCACGTAGAGATGTGCGTATTTTTGTTTGAACCAATAGCTACCAACAGGACCAAGTCCTTCTGAAGCAGGACATCCTCACTGTTTTTAAACTCCATTTAAGAACAAGTTTACCTATAATATGAATAGAAACTTTCCTTAACCATCACTTAAAAGCACAGGACTTATACTTTCTGAGCTTCTGTCCTCTTTTCAACTTTCTCCCTGCTCTGTGGATTGTAGCCCCTTCTGATTCTGCATTAGGACTGTCAGAGCTGTGAGGCCTCCAGAGACACTCTACTGGGATAAGCTGACCTTGGCCTGATAGGACCCGCCAGCAAAACACAGCCTGCATCTGCTCCTAAACAGAGTCTCGTTGGTTAGAAGCCAGCACAGCTGTGAGGATTCTGAGGCTGAGCCATGGGAGCTTTATTTTGGTGTGGATCTGTTGATTATGGAAGAATTACTCCTGACTTATCATGGAGTTAGAAAAGGTTTAAAGCTGGAAGGGACTACTGAAAGACACCTAGTCCAACATTCCTGTTCAAACAAGGCTCCTTGGAGCACAGTGCTCAGGATTGTGTTCAGATGGCTTTTAAATGTCTTCAGGGAAGGAGACTCCACAACTTCTCTGGGCAATCTGTTCCAGTGCTCAGTCACCTTCATGGTAAAGAATTTCTTCCTCATATTCAGGTGGAACTTCCTGTGCATCAGTTTCTCACTTTTGTATCTTGTCCTACTGCTTGGAACCACTGGGAAGAGCCTTCATATGCTTATATATGTTAGATCGTCTTATAACACAATTGTAGCAGAGAATGAGTCTTGTTACTTATTTACTTGTGAATTGTAGTGAGAGGTTGTATTATTTTTATCTTCAGCATTCAGTGAGTTCAGTGTGTTCTTATTAATTAGGAAAATGTTATCCATACTTGCAAAACATGAAAAGGTCATTTTAGTCAAAATATGCTTCAAAAAAGGATAATAAATGCTGTCATCCAGGACCATGAAAGGTGAGAAATGTAAATTATCTGTGGTTGGGTAAAATACTTTTCCATACATTTTCTGTTTCTCAGCTCTCCGTAGACCTGTGCTCCTTGTCTTAGTTACTTCAGTGCCAAAACAGGATCCCAATTTTAGTTATCATCAAGGAGAGGAAAACTGAAGAGCTTCCTTACCATACATCTCTTAATGATAGTCCATATATTCCTGTGCCTGTAACTGTTTATACTAATCTTGTTCATTTGACCTTTATAATGCAGAGGCAACCTCTCAGAGTGAAGAATGTGACTTTTTAGGGCTAAATAAGGCTGAAATGATGATTCCTTTCTGAGACTGTACTGGATGACATGCTCACACCTTGTTTACTCTCCCTTCCCTAACCACTCAATGTAAATTTCTTAGAACTGATTTTATAGCTTGGGTTCAAAGTTCAGAGATTTCCATCCTGATTATTTCTCTATTTATCAAGTAGACAAGAAACCAGGATCTTCCTGTATGTTGTAAATTGAGGACATTCTCCTAATTCATTCATTTTTGCCTACGACAAACTGCCTGGATACCACAGAAGGGTATGATGTTATGCCCTCTTCATGTATTTGTGGTTTGGTCTTACTTTTTGCATTGATGTCACAGTGTACCATGAATATTTGCATTTGTCCCTAAAGGAGTTGTCTTAATCACCAACAGCAATAGCTTTGCATGGGATGCAATTTTTGTCACACTAACAGATACCATACTAACACACTAATACACAAACCTGGTGACATACTTTTTGTTATGACCTGAACAAAATTAAAGATTTCCTACCTAATGTGACAATGTATTAAAAATCCATCTGTAAGGTCAAGTATTGCATCCTTTAAAAAAAGCAAAACCCCCCCAGATAATTTAATAACCCTGTCCCAAAAGGAGAGAGGCTCAAAATGGGCAGACGAATCTGGCAGGTAAATAAGTGATTAGAGCAATGGTGCAATGGTAAAGGTTTTGGTTACTCAGGGACATGTGTTTACTTGTTCTAAAAAATCCAAGCAGGAATTTTCCTTTTCCCTGCCCAACTGTAAGAAGAAGGAAGTTGAACGAGGAGGGGGAGGGGTAATTAACTTTACAAAAGAACTAGCTGGCAGGCCTGCATTCCTGGCTAATGGCCCATCTAAAGCTGCAGGGAGGGGGAAGGAGTTCTTTGCTGCTGCTCCCCTCACAAACGGGAGAACAGTTTGGTTTTTCTACTTGAACGGAGGCAAGTGTGCATTTGGAAAAGCTTTGAGGCCATTTTCCTTGCTCTCGACCTGGTCATCTGACCACTTGCCTTGGCTTGCCTGCATGCTGCCCCTGCCTCCAGCCCAAACCTGCTGTGATTTCATCGGAGAGTTTGTGCTCATTGGGAAAAAAGAGGAGTTTTTGAACGCCGCCAGCCAAAGACAAGAGTGAGTTCCGTGGGAAATAAACTGCCCTTCTTTCTCTTTCTTTCCCTTCCCCTCTTGGTGGGGGAAGGCCCCCACTTCGGCTTCCCCCGTGATCTGAGACCCCACGCAGTGACCACCAGAGCCCAACAGCGCCCCCTGCTGGCCACCACGAGCACTGCAAGCTCCGCACCTCCAGTGATCCAACAGCGCCCCCTGCCAACCGTGATGAGAACCACGCTAGAGGATGGAGAAGTATTCAGATTGTGTCCTTTTTGAAGGGGATTTTTGGGTACAGGATTATTGCCTAGTTGTTTTTGTGTTCCGTTACTGTCTTTGACAATATACATATATCCTTTAATAAAAGGTTGTTATTTCTTCCTTTTTTTTCCCCATGCTTGCTCGATTGGAGCCTTTTAATTTTGGATTTACAATTGCTGAGAGAGAGGAGTTTGGTCTATGTCATAACTCATCCTCCTTAGCAGACATTCCAGTCTCTTTAAACTGAGACAGACATGCTTTTCCAAGCCTGTTTTACTGGGGGCTGACAGGCTCCATCTGACAAAGAAGAGAAAAATTATCTTTGTTTGGTGACTTACCAGATTAGTGAAGCAGACTTTAAGTTAATTTGTTGGGAGAGGGCACCTATCCATCCCAATCTTGCAAACTGGATGCCAACACCTGTGATATATAGGAAAATGACATTCCACGTACTCCAACCAGTGATGTGGCTTTATCCATGGCCTGGCGCAGATGCCTCTACACAAACGCACATAGTATGGGGAACAAACAAAAGGGACTTAAGATGTGCGCGCAGGATATGACATCACTGGCCTCACAGAGACACGATGGGAGGGCTCCTGTGACTGGTGCATTGGAATGGAATGTTTGAGGCTTTTTAGGAAAGACAGACTAGGGAGAAAAGGAGGGAGTGTAGCCCTATATGTCAATGACTTGCTGGAGTGTATGGAGCTCTGCCTGGGGAAGGATGGAGAAGCCAGCCAAGAGCATGTAGGTGAAAATTAAGGGGAGGGCAGGGACAGGGGATGTTACAGTGGAGGTCTGCTACAGGCTACCTGATCAGGAGGATGGTGTGGATGAAGCACTCTACAGGCAGATAGGAGCAGCCTCATGCTCGCAAACCCTGGTCCTCATCGGGGATTTCAACCACCCTGATATCTGTTGGAGGGACAACACAGCAGGGTACAAGCAGTCCTGGAGGTTCCTCAAACATGTCAATAACAACTTCGTTACACAAGTGATTGAGAAGTCAACAAGAAGAGGTGTCATGCTGGACCTTGTGCTCACCGACAGGGAGGAACTGGTGGGAAATGTAGCGCTCCAAGGCAGCCTTAGCTGCAGGAATCATGAGATGGTGGAGTTTCTGATCTTCAGGGTAGTGAGGAGGGCACACAGCAAGCTCACTGCCCTAGACTTCAGGAGAGCAGCCTTTGGCCTCTTCAAGAACCTACTTGGTAGAGTCCCATCGGATAGAGCCCTGGAGGGCAAAGGGGGCCAAGAATGCTAGCTGAATTTCAAGGTTCATCTCCTCCAAGCTCTGCAGTGACGCATCCCAAAAAGCAGGAAATCAGGCAAAAATGCCAGGAGGCCTCTATGGATAGATAAGGAGCTGATGAGCAAATGGAGAGCAAAAAAAAGAAGGTTTTAGGAAGTAGAAATGAGAACAGGTGGCCTGGGAGGAATACAGGGAAGTTGTACGGGAAGCTGGGGACAAGGTTAGGGAAGCCAAGGCCCAGTTAGAATTGAGTCTGGCTAGTGATATCAAGGATAATAGGAAGGGCTTCTATAGATAAGTTGAAAGCAAAAGAAAGACTAGGGATACTGTGGCTCCTCTCTGGAAGGAAATGGGAGACCTTGCTACGCCGGACAAAGAGACGGCTGAGATTATTTACAACTTCTATGCCTTAGTCTTCAATGGCAAGTGCTCCAGCCATGCCACCCAAGCCAGGAAAGGCAAATGCAGGGACTGGGAGAATGAAGATGCCAAGCCTACTGTAGGACAGAATCTGGTTCGAGACCATCTGAAGAACCTGAATGTGCACAAGTCCATAGGAGCTGGTGAGATTCCTCCTTGGATCCTGAGGGAGGTGGCAGATGAAGTTGCAAAGACATTATCCATCTTTTTTGAAATATTGTAGTAGTCAGATGAAGTTCCTTATGACTAGAAAAAGGGAAATGTAACCCTGTTTTTAAAAAGCGGAAAGCAGAAGACCCGGGGAACTACAGACCTGTCAGCCTCATCTCTGTGCTGGGCAAGATCATAGAGCAGATTCTTCTGAAAACTATGCTCAGGCATATGGAAAATAAAGAGTTTATTGGCAACAGCCAACATGGCTTTACAAAGGGGAAATCATGCCTGACATGATGCCTGACAAATTTGGTGACCTCCTATGATGGGGCTACGGCACAGGGGAATAGGGTCAGAGCAGTTGACACTTTCTACTTGGATATATAAAGTGTTTGACATAGTTTGACAAGTTATTGTGCAAAGTGTTTGACACTGTCCTGGACGACATCCTTGTCTCTGTATTGGAGAGACACAGATTTGATGGATGGACCACTTGGTGGATAAAGAACTGGCTGGGTGGCCATGTGCAAAGACTTGTGTTCAACAGCTTATTGTCCACACGGTGGTGGACACCAGTGATGAGTGGTATCCCTCAAGGGTCAGTACTAGGGCTGGTACCGTTTAACATCTTTGTTGCTGACATGGACAGTGGGATCGAGTGCACCCTCAGGAAGTTCACTGACACACCAAGTTGTGTGGTGCAGTTAACACACTGGAGGGAAGGAATGCCATCCAGAGGGACCTGGACAGACCTGATGCAAAATTCATGAGGTTCAACAAAGTGAAGTTCAAGGTCCTACACCTGAGTTGGAACAATTCCGACATACCTACAGGTTGGGCAGAGAAGTGATTGAGAGCAGCCCTGCAGAGAAAAACTTGGGGGTGATGCTTGATGAAAAGCTCAACATGAGCCAGCAGTGTGCACTTGCAGCCCAAAAAGCCAACAGAATCCTGGGCTGCATCAAAAGGAGTGTGGGCAGCAGGTCAAAGGAGGTGATTCTCCCTCTCTACTTTGCTCTGGTGAAGACCCTACATGGAGTACTGTGTACAGTTCTGGTGTCCTCAACATAAGAAGGACGTGGAACTGTTGGGGCAAGTCCAGAGAAGGGTCACGAAGTTGGTAAGAAGTCTGGACCATGTCTTGTGTGAAGAAAGTCTGAGAAAGTTGGGGCTGTTCAGACTGGAGAACGTTGGGTGGAGACCACAGAGCAACCTTCCAGTGTCTGAGGGGGCCTACAGGGAAGCTGGAGAGGGGCTCTTCATCAGGAACTGTAGTGATAGGACAAGGGTAATAAGTACAAACTGGAAGAGGGGAAATTTTACTGCGAAAGTGGTGAGACGCTGGGACAGGTTTCCCAGGGAGGCAGTGGATGTCCCATCCCTGGCAATGTTCAGGGGTAGGTTGGATAAGGCCTTGAGCAACTGGTCCAGTGGGAGGTGGCCCTGCCAATGATATGGGAGGTTGGAACTAGATGATCTTTGAGGTCCCTTCCAACCCTTAACATTCTATGATTCTACGATTCTATAATTTTGATCATTTCATATATTTACCAAGATACTGTTCACCTCGGGAGTCACTACAGCTTCTAGAGGAGTCCTTTAGAAAGTGAATATTGGTTACAGACATTTATTGCATGTTGAAGAACAAATTCAACAGAAAGACAGGATATTAGGAGACATCTAAGTACCCATGAGTATTACAGGTACAATTTCATGCATATTTTTAAACTGAAGTATGATACCTTCTAATAGTAAGAAGTCTTAGGAAGATCTTATAAGAAGTATAGGCAGAAACATAACCTCTGTGTACCAATGAAGCAATGCTGATTTAGCATAAATACATGAGCAGAGACTAAATATAACATGGTTTTATGCAGATTAAAGACCCAGTGCAGCATTTCAATGACAACTCATTCTCCTGCAAATAACACTTACTACTAAGTGCAACATTCTCTTATCAAACCAGCTGAGGTTTTCATTGTACAAAAGAGAAGCTGTCAAACAAGAACACTGCATTACACTTCCAGCTATCATGTGGTTTTTGTCTGCTATTACCTTTAGTTGAAAAGAAGTCACTGTGATTTATACAACTTCATTTGAAAGGATAAACCATTTGTGTTGGAAAATAATACGTGAAATGCAGGTCTCTTGTGAATATACTGAGCGTGATATGCTGCTGAGTGACTAGGTATGAAATTAACAGGAAGTAGTAATTCTAGTTACTACTAAGAAATTTTAAAAAACATTTTCTTAAGCTGATTCCTTTCTATGAGATCAGTAAAGGAGCTGTTCAACTGATGTTAAATGAAAGTCAGAATCTGTTGTGTAGGACATTTTGGGGAGCGCATCAGGTTGATTTAAAATTTTTGGCAATTGTAAATAGGAATTTACCTTGAATGACAGAATGAAAAATGGTCAGTGTACTTTTGGCAAAAAGCAACCTATTTTCCTAATGTTCTTCAAACATATTCTTTGACTAGAAGACATTATTTTGGCAATGAAATTCATTAATTGATGAAATCATGACTAGGCTTCGGAAATGAAGATTTGGGAAGGGCTCTACCCACATTTGCTACAAGCACGCTGGTGGCTAAAAAGGCCAATACGAGATAGACAAGTCCGGTTGCAAAAGGCACAGCAGAAGGACTCCTTAGGTGGTATATTCTGCAAGACACGATTCTTTTCTGCATTGTCTTTTCTCCTCAAGAGTGATCCTGCGTGCTTTCTCAAAAGAAGCAGCAGCATTATAGATAGTGTGTCTCCTGACCTCCCAATTGGAGGCCAGAGTAGACCAGTGATGAAGATCAATATGGCCAAGGCTGAGATGTTGTTTCAGAGAGTCCTTGTATCTCCTCTTCGGGGCTCCTCTCTTACGGCAGCCAGTGGCAAGTTCACCATAAAGCAAGATCTTAGGGAGGTGGTGGTTGGTCCTTCATTCTGGAGACGTGCCCTGCCCAGCGCAGCTGCGTTCTCAGCAACATGGCCTCAATACTTGTGACTGCTGCTTGTTCTAGAACTGACGTATTGGTCACATAATCTGACCAGTGGATGTTTGGGATTGTGCGGAGACAACGTTGATGGAAGTGTTCTAAGAGTCGCAGGTGATGGCAGTAGATGACTCATGATTCAGATCCATATAAAAGAGTAGACAGCACAATGGCTCTGTAAATACTGATCTTTGTACTTTTCTTCAGGTGTTTATTTCGCCAAACTCTTTTATGAGGTTTTCCAAAAGCTCTACATGCCTTTGCTAACCTATTGTCTATCTCTCTGTCAATCTTACCATCTGAGGAGATGATGCTCCCTAGGTAATTAAACTGCTGGACTGATTTGAGCTCTGATTGGCCAATGGTGATGTGGGGATGATGGGGGACTTCCTGAGGTGCAGGTTGATAGAGAACTTCAGTCTTCTTTAAGCTGACTTCCAACCCGAAGAGCTCAGCAGCGTCTGCAAAGCAGGATGTTAAATGCTGCAGAACTGCTTCTGTGTGGGTGACAAGGGCATCGTCGTCAGCATAAAGCAGCTCCCGGACAAGATGATTTAAGGTTTTAGTGTGGGCCTTCAGTCGCCTTAGGTTGAATAGGAAAGGATAATAAAATAAATAAAAGGAAAAAAAAGGAAAGTAAATATTTTTTCCCGGAATTCAGTTAACAGAAGAGAAGTAGTACTTGAACAGATTCACTAAAGTAATAAATAGACTAAGTCTAAATCTCCTGCATATTTTACAGTAAATAATAACTTAAGTGTACTCACTACAGATATGCGTGCACCACTTCAGCTTTAGTAATGACAAAATGTCATCTGTTTTTAACAGAAAGGTGCATTAAAGGAAAAGCAAGCTGTTAGAAAATATATCCTCAATGACATTCATGGCACCAGTGAACTGCATTAAGGCAGTGCAGTAATTAAATATTCACTTCAGAGGAGCTTATTATTCCTTAATTCACAGTTACTCTGTCTATCAAGAGCCTCTTGGACCCAAGCATTATGAAAACATGATGCCTCCATCACTTGCTAAATTTCTGACTTCAAACTTCAAAGGAGATCTAAAACTTTCCCAAACCATGCAGATAAAAATAATGAATAAGAAAGACTCAGGGAGCATTTAGAATTAAAATAATTAGACCACAGTGGATGCTTTCAAGATTTTAGCAGCTATGCCAGTATAAAAAAAAAATAAAAATTCCTCATTAACTTGTGAGCCAGTTTTTACAAATCTAATGTTTAGTTAACCAATAATTTCTAAAATCATATTAGTAATATTGTGAGGTAAGTTATCCATGTTAGGAAAACATGCTTTTCTGTTCCGAGAGCCTGAGAAATTCTGGTAACAAAATGAACATAGCTGGATAAAGTTTTGCTCTGTTTCATGCTAGCTGTTACTACTAAACTAAATGGAAATACTGTCAGAAAGAAGGTAAAGTTCTTACATTAATACACAGTTAATATTCTTAGAGAGTGCATGGTAGACTGTAGCAGCTGTAGACAACTCTGTTGTCTTCATAGCAGTCATTCCTGTTTGGTTTGGCGGGGGGGCTGACATTTAAGAGAGTATTAGTACAGCAAATTTGATGCAGTAAATGCTGACTCTTGCTGCAGTTGAGTAATTCTGGTTATCAAAAAGCAACTTAGCTGATATCCCAGTATAAGCTGCAATGATCTCATACCTCATAAAACGTATCATTTTTAACTTCCCTAAGAAGTGATTGGAAGTTATTATTCTTTTTTTCCCAACTATGACTTTGATCAGTTTTGCCTACTGTTTTTCTGGATAAACCAGCTGGACAATGTTACCTTGACATGAAAATGCTAAATTAAAAACTAGCTTGGGGTTTTTAGCATCAGCAGTTTTGCTCCATTATTTCAGATGGTCATCATTTAGAAAACCCCAAACTCTCTTTTTTTTTAATTTTTCTTAAAACTGTAAATCTGCAGTGTTAAGTAGAAAGATAGGATTATTTTATGTCTGAATAATTAAACTAGATTTTGCAATATAGAAAACTGTTATAAAGTTGGTACTGGAGAACCTAGGTTTCTATCAAGGGATTAAAGAATTAGATGACAATTGAAGGGGATTTCTGGAGGTCTAAATTTTATTTAAATGAGTTCACTTACCAATCTGTGGAATTTCCTTATAGTTTGGTAAGGTATTTTATCAGCTTTAGATATAGGATAAGGGCAACATCTATTTGGTCACTGATGCCAGGCAAGGAAACAAAAATGTTCCTAGCTCTCTTAATACCTTGATATATACTGGGGAAATACTACATGAAATGCATAAAATAGGACACATACCATGTTTTCCCTACTTCAGATAAAGAAGAAATAAAGGATGTCCATACTGGGTGATATTTTGGAGTCTAAGTTGTATTTCTGTTAGTAGTTAGTAGTGAATGTTTATGTAGAAGTTATAGGGCAAGCATAGAATAACATTTGTAATTCTGGAATTATATGAACTAAAAGAAATATCTTGTTTTAATACTTCTTGGTGGATAGATACAATAGGGGTTTTGTTTGTTTGTTTGTTTGTTTTCTTCATTTGTTTGTATTGTTTCCTTTTTTGTTTTTGTTTGAATTCTTGTAAACTTCCTGCATGGAAAGCATCCCTTGCCAGGGGACTGGGTGTTGGACAGATATTTTCATAAAACCATCTAGTTTAATCACAAAATCTTTTGTGACCAGAAACAGTCAGCGTAGGAATTATCAGTCTACGTGCTTTTTTAAAGTGTATTACCTTTTGCTTGCATTGCACTGAACATGTTTTGTCTGGTAAGTAGGAAGACCGCTTATAAAAGATTGTAGATGGACATTGGGGCACTGAATCATCAGGCAGTTAAAAGGCAGGTGGGCATGGCCTTTCATATCTGATTCAGAAGGCCTGATCTCTTCTCTCCCCAGTAAAAAAAAAATGGAAAATGTGAAGATTACTGTCCTGAGTAAGTGTAGTGAATAATATTACATAATGTGTTTCAAGATTTTAGGCTTCAGCCTTTGGGTACCCCCAAAGATTTACGCATTTAGAGATCCTAGAATAATGCGAGTTTTTAAGACTGACAAGATAAAATCCCAGTTTTTTAATCTCCCTTTGAATAGGCTAAATTGTATTTATGGCTATGAAATATCAGGTCTCAACAAGAAACCTCATTCTCTCTGTTTTAGTATTATTAACATTCTGATAGATAGGCAGAATTGAGTGTAAGTCAAGACAGCTGATGTACTTTGCTAGCAACGAAAGATGCTTATGAAAAAGGAATGATTTGAACCTAGATTTCCAGTGATCTTAGGGATCTAAGGTAGCATTGCTAGGCTGGTTTAGTAATTATTTTAAAATTGAATGGATTAAGGTGTTTCTGCTGGATTTGATTTATTAACCCAGTGCTATTAATCTGTTAATGAGCCCACATTTCTTGGAATCATCTATCCTATGTTATGATCCAGTAGCCTGGCTGCATAGATGTTGCCTTAGGAATCCCGCTTGAAAAGTCAGCAGCAGCTTGGGTACATCCTAGGACCCTTTTACCGTGAGATTCAACTACCAAATTTGACTTTTTGACCAAAATCGGCTTTTTGTTTGTTTTTTTTGCCCTGTATTTTTGAAGTGCTAACTTGATGAAAAAATTATTGTTACAATTTTTTTTTTCCTCACCAGAATCATCCAACAGAGACAATCCCTGAGGTTCAGATCAGGATGCAGCTCATTTATCTAAGAGAGCAATGCCCTACATGGGCAGTGGCTAAAACAAACTGACCAGTGGCAGAGTCCTGTATTAATATTGTTACTCTTTGCTTTCATTCTTTTTCTCAAATTCCACAAACATATCAGAAAATACATGTGGCAGTGAAACATCAGAAATTTTCCATTTCTTCCAAGTCTGGTCCTGTGGTTTTCTGAATGACTATTTAACAAAACTGCACAAGATAAGACATGGTGACGGGAATCTTTTTCTTGCTACCAGAAAAGAAGTAGCTGCAAGGAATGTCTACGCTTATATAGAAATGTCTACATTTATACAGGCCTTTAAAACACATCTTCCACACTAATTCAGATTACTGTTTTGCCTATGACTCTTGCTGTTCTAGTTCACTATTGTTTTATTAAACGTGTATTGAAGGTCAACTGCCACTAACTATACTGCTAAATATTGATTTAACAATTTGAATTAATGTAATTTTCTGTTGTTCTTCCCCACTTAATGTACAGCAGCACTTCAGTGCCCCAGTCAATAAGATCAATAGCACTCAGGCGAAGTTCAGGCTGTGGCTGTCACTGGTTTGCTTCCCCCCTCTCTTTGCTTTCTTCACACAGGGTTAGACAGGTTTTAGTAAATGTGCAATCTATGTTCTTGCTGATAGGCTGTGGGACTTCGCTAGCTGGATGCATTCTGTGCACACCAATTACTCTGAAGAAGAATATTTTGTGCTTCATACTGATTTTTTTTAATGACGCTACACTTTCTCCTTTAAAGAGAGAAAAGATTAAACAATCTTTTGTGCTTTTTTTCAAAGATTTTCTGTAAGCTCTTGTTAAAGACACTTTATACAAGTAAAAGTACGTAGCTGGTAATTTTTAAATAGCAAGTCATTACTTGGTAACACTCCCTAATCCCTGTGTCAGAGCTAAAAGACCAATATTTAAAGACATAAACATGGTTAAATTAAGCATGCATTCTAAATATTTAATTTCATGTTCAGAGTTGGTGTACTAGCATCCTGGAGAGCTACACCGTAGTGAGAATGAAAAAATATCTGGGCAGCCAAATGTTAAGCACTTGGACAAAATAATGCTTAAAATACAACGTGCCTTGGTGTTGCATGGGAAAGGATGTGTGATTGTTCCTATTCCATGAATGTGCTGCCTGTCACAAAGAGAAGTCACAACTGGTTGGTATTCAGATGGTAAAATGATAGTAAGTGTAGATTTGAGTATGTATGCCCAGAGTCACTTTCTCTTTGAACATTTTTCATTAAATGTCAGTGGCCTTATTTTCTCAATCTCTGACTCTTTGAAGCCAGGAATATATATGTGTGCATAAGTGGATGGAAAGTTTGTGTGAAAAAGGAAGAAACATGACAGCTAATGTCTTTTGACTAATTTTGAGATTATAACAGGGTACGTGTTAAATATGAAACTGATGTTTGTGCTTTCATTTAACAGAAGAATGGCAGTAGCTCCAATAAATGAAAAAAAAAGAAAAAAAAAAGCCTTGGCCAAAGAACCTCACTTTTGCTTTCCTTCCTTAATTCACAGTGAGGTCTAGATCAACATTGAGATCATCTCATGCTGCCAGACTTTTCCTTGCATTATTTTCCAAGTGCAGTTGTTCTTCACACGTTTACCCACATATTACTGGACGCCCTGCTTCTCCTTGAACCATCAGCGACTAGGTATGATAAAGATAAGGTTACAGAGGGCCAGCAGAATTGATGCAGCTGCTGAAGCCACATGCTTTATGTGCCCAATAAGGAAAGCAACACACTCCTTGATGCCTGCTCTGTAAAGCTTAGAGAATGTGATTAGAGAACAGTAGTTTAACCTGGGAAGGTATTATATTAATGGCACAGGCATAATAAACAGGATCATTTTTTTTTTGTTCTGGCTCCAGATAACAGAATGAAGTGTAAGGATCAAACATAAAAGCTGCCTGTTTTTCTGCACTGGCTGATGATCATTGAGGATATAGTTTGATAATTCAACTGTTCATTGCTTTCCTTATATTTTTCCCTGTGAGTCTGTTTTTTCAAAATAGATGACATGAAATAGGATGTCTAAGAGGAAAAATGAGAGATCAGTGCTGACATTTCAGGTATGTCTGTGAACTTAAGAAAGTTAAAGGATTGTAACTTTATATTCTAATTTAGTTTCAGCAATTTACAAGTGTCTTCTGTGAAGATCAAACTCTGAAGCTACTTTTCTCTCAGAATAAAGACTCATGTCTTTGTTAAAAAATAAAGATTCCTTTGTGCTTTCTGTCCATTCTCTTTCATTTTGTGACCTTTCAAAAAGCCCTTTTAGCTGTATGGAATATAACAGATTAAAAACGCCTCAGAGGATCTTTGTTCTGAATTGCTTCTTTCATTATTTGTTTTCCTAAGTTATTCTTAATAAAAATAGTTATCATCTTGTTCTTACAAAGAATGTTTCTTCTCTCTTATGTTTCCCTCCTATTATTCCACATTCTGTAAGTTGACATAATGATTAAAAATTCTCATCATGCCCATCTGCCTCTGTGCCCTGCACTTTGTCATCTGGCAGTTGGGTATCAAAGTAGCCTCATCCATGTTCTTTGAAAACTAAGCAGGTTGGACATGCAATTTAGATGAAAAACAATTACACTGTGTTAGCTTGCTTTTGGCAAGAGTACTAGGGCTCATCTTGGAGACAGGAAACAAAAGCAGCACTTCATCTTCATAAATTTTAAATGAAGGAAAGTGTATGTATGTAAGAGAGCTGTCTGGCAGAAGCTTTTCCCTACAATCTTCCTCTAACTAGTTCTTTCCTCTCTAGAATGTGTCCTAGTGTGTGCTACTGACATTGGCTGGAATAATATGTATTTTCATAACACAGGTATTGCTAATGATTGTCTCACTAGAGTTTCTTTCGGATAATGTCTTTGATATTCATTAAAAACAAAAGCTTCACAACCAAAACAAAAGAGGATTAAAAGAGTTAATGTATGTTGCATAGACTCCTTTTCAGACAGACAATTTTTTTTGTCATGTTATTTGTCAGAGCCTACTGTGTTATGTTGTTAAAGACTTCTAAGTGATCATTCTTATAACTTTATAAGCAGCATTCTTGAAAATCTGTCTCGAATATTAAACTGAACACCACCTTGTTTTCCAGATATTTATGCAGAACCCCTCATATATTACTGTTTTCAGTCATGCTAAGAAAAAGTATGTGATGGAATGTACTGACTTTGGAGAAATTGCTTTTTAGGGAGTATATAAGAGCAAGTTTAGTGGTAATCACGCATTTTAGTGTGGTGGGTTTTTTTTCCTCAATAAGGGCCATAATCTGTCCTGCAGCACTTGTAATGAAGTTCTGAACAATGTCAGCAAGAAACTAACCATGTGTCTGTCCTCCTTAAGAAAGGTCTTTGTTCTGAACTTTAATGCTAACCATAAACATCAAGAAATTCTCAATGCATGATATTAACCATGTGACTGAAACATAGTCTGAGTTGTAGCTTGCCAGTAGTGTTGCTTTGTACTCGAAGTCTGGCAAATGTTTAATGAGGACAATGTTTGCCTTAAAACTAAATATAAAACATTCTTCTACTTTCTTCATGAATTTTTTTCCTTCAAAATGTAAGCCCCTTAATTTGATGTACAGTTATAAGAATTTTTTTGTTTGTTTACTAGATTATAGAGGAATCTGACTATAGAAAATTCTTTAAAATCATATTTTCCTGAACTCTAGTTAGAACCTAGTCAGTTTTTATTGTAGGCTCCATCACTGTTAAAAAAAATCTTTTTTCAAATTTGGTCCAAATATCTTGTCCATAAAAATTTTACTCCTTGATCATGACGTTCCTGCAAATATGTTATATTTTAATGAATAGAACAGAGATTTATGGCTGTTGAGTCAGCTCTGGATTCTTATTCTTGATATTTTTTCACAGGAAAATAAAAAAGAATTAAGGTGGTGTGGGATGGCACTTTTAAATTGTTGATTTTTTTTAAAGTCTGCCTGTTTGAAAGAACATTGCAACATCAGATGGGAAAGGAGTGTGAAGCTTATATTTTAGATTGAGATCTGTCACCAAACTTTTAGGGACCAGTGTAGATGAACAGTAAAACTTCAGCATATTTAAATGTAAAAGGTTGCACTGTTTCCACGATTGGCCACCCCTTGAGGAAGGCAACAATCTTGAGCTGGAGGTGTAGTTTCATGATGTTCAGATTCAATGGGTAGTTGTGACTGGGGATAGATTTGTTATAATGATTTTCTTTCTGCTACATTCTTTGAGGGAGATAGTCTTAAAAATCGGCAGCATTCTGACCAAGGACACGAAATTTAATCCCCTCTGCCTAAAGAAGGGGAAGGGTTATGTAACTCACTACCTATACTAGGCTATTGATATTGCCTGGAATGAGTTTGCACTGTTGATCCTCTTCCAGTTTCCTTAAGAGTATCAAGGTAGCTCCAATATGTGTTATGCACCTTTCACCTTCCAGAAAATCTACTGTGGTGTATTTTGAGGAAAAGGTACAGTGAATTTTCTTTGTCGTGTACAAAATTCTTAAACAGCCATTGAAAAACTTGTGATACTTTGTTGGGTAGTGAGAACTTTCATTTGGATGATCAGGTTTTTCATTTCTCTATAGGGAGTATGTTATTAATGTGAAGCAGAAAAGAAGAAACCAGAGCCATTTTCAGAGTCCCAGGCAGAGTGCTTTGGGAAGTAGCTGTTGTCCTTAGGGAAGATCCAGCTTTGCTTTCACTGTAGAAGAATTAGTCACTTTGCTATTTCTTAAAGTCCTTTGTTTTCAGTAGCTTGGGAATGGAGACTTCTTTTTTCCCTTGGTTACAGCTGCTCACAGTAGAACAATATACAAGTCAAGTGAAAAATGTAATTTCCGTGGAAAACCCCCCCAACATTTGTGTTGCATTTTGAAAAGGTGGCAAACTACAGTGAAAATGGCTAGAAGTAGGAAAGTAAATTATTTGTTGACTTATTCATGGTCACTAAGAAAGAGACTGCATGTACTAGTTGTTCTGAATAAAGGCACATGAGAAATTTGGAAGAGCCAGCGCCTGAAACGGAGGACCATGTTCAAACCCACCTCCACTGCAGTCCACATGGAATCCTGCACCTGAAATTTGTTGCCATGGTGAGTCCCATAACTACAACAGCATTCCTGGGACTCCTAGACTTTGACTGCCATGTAGGGACTTAGGGAATGTATTCAGAGGTCACATTCGCTGAGCAACGGCAGCTGTTTTTGTGTGTGCCCAAAGGGTGTGTTAAGTGTAGGGTGTTTTTCAGTGCAACCTTACAGGTTAACAGTAAATGCCCCTCACTAAAAACCAAGCAAATGAGAGTGGATCTCAGCTGATGGTGTTGTGTGGTCTCTGCAAGCAGAAGCAATCCTGGCCCTGATCTGACAGAGGGCTGTGTGGCTCTTGTACTGTGGCTGTGTCAGCCTGCCAGGGACAAATGCATTTTATCACTTGGTACTGAAATGAGGATTGCTGTCTGGCAAATCCTCACCTATCTGTTTCCAAAGCTGTGCTAGAAGAGGTCTGGCTCTTGAGCTGTATAAATATTGCTACCAGCAAGCTTCAGTTCTCGCTATTGGTGGCCACATGTGCTTGGCAAGGTTGGTTGGCCTGAGCAATCCAACCGTGGTTTGCCTCAGAATTTCCCATATGGAGAGGGATGCAGCACTTCTGGCTCTTTTCCCTTTCAAACAAACTGGTTGCAGATTCCTATATTACATGACACAGAGATGAGAGAAACAGTTTAAATGCAGGTCAAGTGAAATGGTTAAGCAATTCAAAGAAATCCTTTTTGAGACACTTATGACCATTGCAGTCTACTTTTCTGTTTCAATGCTGATGAGGGAGCATATTCAGAGCTTCATAGTCAATGTTTGCACTCTGTAACTCTGAAAGGTAAGTAATTTTTAAACTGTTTTAATGTGTGTCTGAATATCTAACCAAGCTGACAAAAAGGCAGGAGGAAAACAATAAAATTACATGAGACAGACAATGAGAAGAGCTGTAGAGATTTTAAATGGTTTTGAATGTTTTTTACCCAAAGAGCAGTGGTCCAATAGCTAGAGTGGATTATTTTGGGCTCATAGGAAAGCTCAATTCACTACTGAATACCAAGTTGCTGATCTTAAAATTGTCAACAGGACCTAGGTGTTGAAAGAGAACTCTTCTTTGTTTTAAAATTATGTAAAATTTAGTGCTAGTATTATAGCATATGTTAAATATTCTGGAATTTTTAAGTAAGAATGAGGGAATTTTAATAAGCAGAAAATCAAGTAAATTATATGTGTTGGGCCTTAAGCATTAATTAAACATCACGTTACAAGTCATTTAAAAGAACAGGTACTAAGAAATGCTTGTGGGGCAGGTGAGTGAGTGCCAAACTGGTTCACACTAGGTAGCAGAGGCTAAAAAATAAAGACTGAAGTCAATTAACTACATGTGCAAACAGTAAAGTGATTTCTTCTCTCTCCTTGAGTATTTCCCAAGAAAAAATGGTGATGCTTTTAATAATTCTTTTTTTGGAGTGTACAGCTGATGTGCATTAGATTCAAGTATGTCAGGAAATTGTTTAGGATTGCACACTCATGAGAGTTTGCTGCTTGCACATTGTGATTACCAAGTTTTAAGAGAAGACTAAAAAAAGAAAAGGGGAATGATATTTCGATAGTTTCCCCAGAAGCTTTGCCCTAAGGAAAAAAAAAATCAATGATAGCCAGCTTTTTCCATCATAGTCCAAAAATTCTCATTCATTATGGTATTTTAATAGCTCTGGAGAGTCTCTATATAACAGGGCAGGTAACTCAACTGTTTTTGTTCTGGTGTAGGATTGAGTCAAGAGTTTGTGGATTGGAAAAAAGAATGAGATGAGTCCTGCATAAGGCACCATCTGGTATCTCAACTATTGAATCTTTTGTTGCTTTTAACACTTTCATGCTTAAAGAATGTGACTAAGCTGTCTAATATACTAGCACTCCAGTTTCTTTTCTCCCATTTCTGGCAACATCCCAGAGGAAGCTGCTCCTAAATGTTCTTCTGCTTTTCATCTCTATTAACTTTTTTTTTTTTCCTTATTCAGGTTTAGCCTAGCACAACCAGGCATGTAGATATTGCAAAAGAAAAGCTATGAAAATAGGCTGCAAGGAAAAGCAGGGAATGAGCTCTTTTATTGAAATGTACTTTTTTAAACTGATGTTTCTCTGAAGGGTTTAAAGAAAACTCAAATGGGAACTGTCAAAATTTCCCCAGAAAACTGTCTCTTAGGAAACTCATTTTATCAAGCTTTGCTCATGACAAGTAAAGAGAGTAAACTTTATGAGTAAACAAAGTCTCTGTGTCCCATGCAGATATAAGTGTAGATATTATCATTCCAAATGTATTCTGCAGCTTTCTGTATCCTTACCATTCATAGATGTTGAAGTAATTAGACAGCAGCTCATGTTTCACAGTCAAGGAATTTTTTTCCTTTTTGGATTCTGGGGAGATAATTTCAGTGCTTTCCTCCAGTTTTTATGACTCAAAAGTCAAAACAACATTTACAAGAAAAGATTGTCTTTCTCTGTTGTCTTCTCCTTTCGTCTCACAACTTTACCCTTGTTCCAAGTTACGCTCCATGGCTGTCCATATCCTGGAGACAAGACTCTCCTTGTCTTCATCTTATGCTTAGTCTCAAAAGACCCTTCCAGTGCAAATAAGCACACAGGACATTTTAAGTGTATGACATTATACAGTCATACATACATACATATTAAACAGATATTCTTAAATAATAATTTCAAAAATTATTACATAGGTTTTCAAACTTGAGAATCATTATGCCAGTTTGAACTAGTTAAAACTGCACTCCAGTTTAGTCTTGAACGGTTTTAATGATTGTATGGTGCTCTTATTCTTTTGATATTTGAGCTTTTTGGAGTCATGTGCGTTGTTTTTTTTTCTTTCCCCCTTCATGTGTTTACTCTTTTTTTTTTTTCACCTCACCATGAGGACTGTATCTATGTTCGTAAAAAATTTTAAAATCAAATTGAAAATTCAGGTTCTTGACTGAATCAGTTCAGTGATTAGGACTTTAATACAAGGGTTAGTTAACATCAGACTTGCAGAATTAGTATACTGTGTTTCTGGGGCCGAAGACATACAAACATCTGAAGTTAGGAACAGAGTCAAACCTTCATATGCTAAGAATTACTAAGTGGCCTTGAAACTTTCCTAAAGTGGAACCTGAATTAGTCCTGGTCCAGCAGAAGCAAGGTCTATGAAGAATGCATGATTAAGTAGACAAATGAGGAAATTGGAATAATCCGGTGTTAATCCTGACTCTGCTACCATTCAGCTGTGCCTGAGACAACTCGCTTGCTTCCTCAACCCTCACAGTTCAGGCAGTAACACACTCTGATCTTGTGTAACAGCAATGGTGCCAGAAAGTAAATTGTGAAAGCTGGTTCTAGTGATTGAGACTGGTGGAGGTCGTAGCTTTGGCCTCCTGAGATATCAGAATTTGGTGAACAGAAAGATGTCAGCATAGAGCTCTCCTCATCATTGTACTCTTTTGCCTCTTTTGGAACTCACAAGCTCAGCTTGATCACACCTAAAAAGTGAAAGCTGTGGTTTTGACCGTCCTAGAACATAAAATCCATGTCTATTTTTTAATTTTGCAAATGAGCTTTTACCATCTTAAGAGTGAAACCAAACCCTCAAATTTATATGCTTCTCTTCTTCAGGCTATCTAAATTTAAATTTAATATATTTAGTTCATTTCTAATGGAAAATGCAGGGGACGGGATCAAAAATCTTTTTAACTTCAGCTTCTGTCCACTGTCATTGATCTGCAAATTTTTCTTTCAGAACATGTTTAAAACCCTTTTCACATTGTCTGTTTCCTTCCTGCCCACTGAGAAAGCCTATTTGATTAAAAAGCGTCGCACAATTGATCAAAGCTTCTGATCTTTTGGACCAGGTGCTGGTTAATGTTTCAGCAATACATCCCTAAATGTGAGATTGGATGGTAAGATGTCTGTTTGCAGGGGGAGACTTGTCCATTTGACAGAAGTCAAATGAACAAGTAGTTTTTACTGTAACTAATAACAAGACAGTGGTGTGCTTGAGATTCAAGAGAATAAAAAGGCTTCTAAACGGCTCTTCCCGTTTTCCCCCTACTATGTTATGTAATTAAACATGCAGATGTGACCCTGCTTGGTGTTTGTGTGTGGGTGAGTTCTCCAATCAACATGAAATCATGCTGAATTAAATTTTCTGGATCAAAGATTTGGGTTGTTTAGCAGTATGATGAACAGCTCTTGTCACCTTGTTAAAGGAAGGGAGTTTCTCAAATGGAGTTCCTTAAATGGTATGCCTGTCTCACACTGTGTGATGTAGCACAGATCCCCTTTCCACATGTACATCTGTGCTGAAACTGGCAGTGTCTGAGCTGCCTCCAGAACTAGATGTAGTGTTAATACACCCCTATGGTCAGTTCACCATGATACGTAGCTGTAGCTTTTTTTTTTTTGTACCTGAGCTAGCCATATTGTACAGTGCCACTGACTAGTGCAAGTGCTGCTAAATGGTATTGTCTGTCCCACAGGACACTGTGTGGGATAGACTTCAGAATGCTAAGGACTCGGATTGACAAACCAGTCCCTGGGAGACAAAATTAGTACTATTTGGGTAGATAGAGGAAACAAAAGCATAGTGTGAAAAACTGTCAATAAAGTTGTTTGCAGAAAAAAAGACCATATATTCAAATGCAGTAGAACTAAGCCCTGAAATTATTTCCTTAAGACTGTGTTAAATTCTTCCCCCCACTATTCAGAGACTGAGTGTCATCTGTAAACACAGATGACCCAAAATCCTTGGGGATGTTGATGCAGGAAGAAATTCAATGGATTGGGATTTTTTGAGGTCTCAATAGTTAATAAATTCAATCACTGCCTATAAAGAAGACTGGATTTTTTTCCTTTATTTTCTGTTAATTGCTGATGGGAGCTTTTAGTAAAGGATCTGTTTGCTGCTTTTTTACAGTGCCACTACAATAAAGATCTCACTGGGACTTCTAGGTGTTGGTGATAAGCACATTATACATGACAGCTTCAGTAGAACACTTTCTTAAAATGTGACTCTTATTTAGGAAAGAGGTTGATATAGACATGAGTTGTAGTTAAAGCTTCAGATGCATGCTTTCATGTCTGGCCTCTTTACCATGGAGGCCCAGCAACTGCAGCTTTAGTGTACGAGACAAAAAGAGTTGCTGACTTCTCATCAGTGCTTTGCGTCATCTGCTTGTAGCAGTAGAAAGACACAAAATGAACTTAATGTCTTTCAGGGCAAAAAAACTTTACTGAAATAGTGCTGAGTCTTTCCCCCCCCAGTTTTAGTGGAGTTGCTGCATGAGGTTTTCTTCTATGTCTCTAATAAACCTCATCATGTGTGTTTTGCAAATATTTTCATTGACACTAGTATCAGAAGCCGTACTTTTTGTTGTAGCAGATTAGTATAGGTATATTGTTAGGCTAGAAATAATAAATTTCTCTGCATGTGGGTGGCAACTATTCAAGGTTTTCTAGAAGCTGTGATGTTCTGTACCTGTGTGCCTTGCTTACAGTCATGAGAAGATGACATTCCTGTCCAGAGACTGCAAAGCTTTCTAAAGCTGTATTCTCAATATAGGCTCTATAGAAATATATAGTAAGTGTCTTTCTCTGATTTTTCTTTGGGACAAGTTAAAATTTTGAAGAAATTTGTTTGCCTAAAAAACTCTGCTTTTGCATCACCCTGCGTATTTTTTTCTTTAGGATGTCTGTCTTACCGGCTCCTTACAATGTGACTGTCTAGCAGATTATTTGATTTAAACCTGTCATCTCTATTTTTACGTTACTTTTGCTTTTGTGCTGTATGCATATATATGAATATGCCTTTTCACTTCCTTTTCTGTAAATAATCACTTAGATTTTCAAAATGCACAGAGATAAATAGCGAATGGTAAAGAATTAAAATATCTCCATAATACTGCACTGAATATCTCTGCTGGTTGAAAATGAATCTTGGAGAAATAATATTCACTGTTCCCTCACAGTTTTCCCATGTAAAATCCTGCTCATTGAAGAAGGATATACTTATTTTTACACTACACAAAAAGCAACAGCTGGCTTCTCTTTTTGTGGGTGAAACACAGGGCAAATTACTGTGTGTAGGGTCGCTCAAAGGTCCCTTATTTGACTGTTTCTCTGATTTAATGCCGGCAGAGCCCTCTCTGAATGCGCAATGCAGAATTTAGTCTGCATCTAGCCACCAGTTTGCAATGTGCCCTTTATGTTATATAGCTGTCAAGTCTTCTGTGCTAGATTGATTTTTCCCTATACCAAAAGACCAACAATGAGATCAAGTGCCAGTCAGTTTTCTTAATTAGGTTTCTTTTTAAGTGCCTGCTTGCAATCCTTGTAGTGTCATTTGAAGCTGGCTCTTGCAGCCAGTGAGGTAGATCTGCCATTTTTAAAGGCTTATTTTTGCGTTATTGTGTATTTGAGCTTTTGTTCTTTAGTGGTCTTCTCTTTTTCTAAAGCCATGTCAAAATGCTTAAAGTGAATATCAGAAGGCTGTAAAATCATGAGAGGAATTAAGAAACAGAGAGCTTGTTGCAGAATCATTTAAATGACTGTATTGCTGCTTTTCTGACATTATTCTATCTGACAGTGGTAGGGCAGTGCATAGCACCTTCCATTATGTGTCACAGATCTATGAATTGTGGAAATTAAATCTATGATTAAGAATTAAAGGGTAACATTGACATAATAGATGTCTTCATTCCTTCCAGAAAGGCCTCTGCTAGCAAAAGGAGCATGGGCACATATAGAGACCCCATATATAGTCCCCTTGTGCAATGCCTTTGTGTTACATCAAAAGAAGAAAAAGTATTCAGGCAAGTAAGACTTTTGTTTAGTGTTGCTCTACACTTTGCTATTTGACATCATCAGTCTCTCTCCCATTCATACTTTATTTTCAGAGGATTTTTTTGACCTTGAACATAAGATGAAATGTCTCTTCCTCTAGGGTCTGTACGTGAGATGTGCTGACTTTCAATGGAAATCTTTGTTCAGAGAATTCCCTGAGAGTCTTACTGTCACCATCTTTAAAAAAACAAACAAACCCAAAAACCACTTCCTTTTTTACTTTTCCCCACAGCACATTGTTTGGGATATTTTCTATTGTCAATCCCCTTCCTTTCTTTGTTTTAAGCTTGAAGAGCAAGGCTGAGAAGACAAAAGCAGAAGTGTTGCGCCTGGCATGTGCTCATGTCAGTCTCTCTGTAACACTGATTGCAAATGTCACAAAAAAAAGTTTACTCTTCACCAAATCAGCTTTTTTATTAAGTCCACAAATCATTGGTTCAGAACATGCCTGAACAAATGGAATAATTGTATATACAAATGAAAGATAATCATACCCATGGAAATTTTTTTTCCTATTTAGTTTCTGCTCATCAAAAAGCAGAAATTTCTCCATCTGAATTTAATTCACTAACATTACTGGCCATAAGCTTGTGGTAGTGACTCTGGTTTCAGCAGAAACAGCAGTGCCTGGACATACACAAAAGCTACTGTAGATAGAGGGTCAAAATGTGTCCAGATCAGCAAAGATCTTCAGCTTCAGTAAAAAGAGCAAACATGAGTAGACTTGTTTTTTCCTGTGCCCTGAGGTGAGGAAAAAAGCATCCTAATATTGCCACAACTGTCAAAGGTAAAGCAGCAGCAGACAGATGCTTTCCCTCCAGTTTTGGTGGTATACAAAGTCACTGTACCGCTCACAAGAAAGCTGCTGTGTTACCTTTACGTGGCCCATATTTCATCCTCCAGAGTGGAGACTAGAAATCTTCTGAGGAACTTCCCTTTCAAAATATTTTTCCCAAACTGTGCTGCCTTGGATTCCTGTAGCACTCTGTGGTCCAGGCAGATCTAGTAGGTAGCAGCAATGTGCTTCTTTCCCACTGTCAGCTCTGTGGCCTCCTGACTCTGATTTAACTCCTCTGAGTTACTATTGTAATATGCTGTTACAATTCTAAGAGCGTTAAAATGATGATCCATGCTAAATTTCATGAGCTTGTGGTGCGCTGTTGGGAACTAGGCAAACTACCTTCAGACCTTCGTGATGCAGTCATCATCACCTTGTATAAGAAGAAAGGTACTAAATCAGACTGCTCAAATTACTGTGGTATTACTCTGCTCTCCATTGCTGGCAAAATCTTGGCAAGAATACTCCTGAACAGACTAATACCCGCTATAGCAGAAGAAATTCTACCTGAATCTCAGTGTGGCTTCAGAGCCAACAGGAGCACCACAGACATGATATTTGTTCTCAGACAACTGCAGGAGAAGTGTAGGGAACAGAACAGAGGTCTCTTTGTAACCTTTGTCGACCTCACCAAGGCTTTCGATACTGTGAGCAGAAAAGGTCTTTGGCAGATTTTGGAACGTTTAGGTTGTCCCCCCAAGTTCCTTAAAATGATCATCTCACTTCATGAGGATCAGCATGGCCAAGTCAGGTATGGCAACACACTTTCCGAGCCCTTTCTAATAAAGAATGGTGTGAAACAAGGCTGTGTTCTCGCTCCTACCTTATTCATAGTCTTTTTCCGCATGATGCTCCAAAGGGCCATGGCAGACCTCGACGATCAGGACGGTATCTACATTCGATATCATACTGATGGAAGCCTTTTCAACCTAAGGCGACTGAAGGCCCACACTAAGACCCTAAATCATCTTGTCCAGGAGCTACTTTATGCTGATGACGCTGCCCTTGTCGCCCACACAGAAGCAGCCCTGCAGCGTTTAACATCCTGCTTTGCAGATGCTGCTGAGCTTTTTGAGCTGGAAGTCAGCTTAAAGAAGACTGAAGTTCTCCATCAACCTGCACCTCAGGAAGTCCACCATCATCCCCACATCACCATCGGCCAATCAGAACTCAAATCAGTCCAACAGTTTAATTACTTAGGCAGCCTCATCTCCTCAGATGGTAAGATTGACGGGGAGATAGACAATAGGTTAGCGAAGGCATATAGTGCTTTCAGAAAACTCCATAAAAGAGTATGGCGTAATAAACACTTGAAGAAAAGTACCAAGATCAGTGTCTACAGAGCCATTGTGCTGTCTACTCTTTTATATGGTTCCGAAACATGGGTCATCTACCGCCACCACCTGCGTCTCCTAGAATGCTTCCATCAACGCTGCCTCCGTACAATCCTGAACATCCACTGGTCAGATTATGTGACCAATACATCTGTTCTCGAACAGGCAGCAATCACAAGTATTGAAGCCATGCTATTGAGAACGCAACTGCGTTGGGCAGGGCACGCCTCCAGGATGAAGGACCACCGCCTCCCTAAGATCCTGCTTTATGGTGAACTTGCCACTGGCTGCTGCAAGAGAGGAGCTCCGAAGAAAAGATACAAGGACTCCCTGAAGCAACAACTCAGCCTCGGGCATATTGATCACCATAACTGGTCTACTCTGGCCTCTAACCGGGAGGCCTGGAGACAGTCCATTTATATATAACGCTGCTGATGCTTTTGAGAAAGCACGCAGGATCACTCTTGAGGAGAAAAGACAACGCAGAAAGAATCGAGCCTTGCAGAATATACCATCTAAGGAGTCTTTCTGCTGTGTCTTTTGCAACCGGACATGCCTTTCTCGTATTGGCCTTTTTAGCCACCAACGCGCTTGCAAGAATCGTGGGTAGAGCCCTTCCCAAATCTTTGTTCGCGAAGCCTAGCCATGAAAATGATGATACAAAATGAGCACCTCATGTTCCTGCACTGGCTTTACCTAAATTACCCATGGTTTTGACATAAGAAATCAAGCTTCTAAGAATTGCTTGTGATATCTTTACATCACTGTACATGACGGTACATATTTTTGTCATTTTAAAAAGGAGTTTTTTACTGTATGTATACATCTACATATTTGTTACCATTTTTCTATACTTTTTCTTGTATAAGTATCAAGTACAGTTGCAGACTTGACAAGCTGTTGATATGGATTATTGACACTCATTTCTGGTGACTTATGTAGATGAGAAAAAACTAATGTCACTTTTTTATTTTTCTGTTTTTCTGTCACTGTATTCTGACCTAATAATGTCACTTATGGACCTTATCAACCCAGATTCTTTTGGGATAAAAAACCAAAAAATCAAGGGACTTCTTGCTTCTCAAGTCTCTAGCAATTGTTCTAGTGTAATAGCAACGAGTTCTTTTTTTCAAAAAACCCTGCATCTCTGATTCTTAAGATCATGCTTCTTTTTTTTTCTGCTCCATTCTTCTTCATGTCACTAAAACTCTAATGCAAATTATGTTTGTTTGTTTAAAACCAACAGAACTTGTTCCACCGCTCTGATGTGGTTTAGTTGTATGCACAATGCAACAGATGCAGTTGGATCTTCTCACAGTGTGAACACAGAACATAATTTCTTGCAGTGGATGGTACGAACTAGATATACAAGAAAATAACTTTTTAAAGAGGCACTGCCTGTTTTCCTGTATCCCTTCTCTTTCTTCCTGAGCATTTAAAGGTGGTCAGTCATGGGTAAGTAAAGTAGCCATCTTGTCTAGTTTTCTATTTGTACAGCATTGTCTGAGATGCTCATGGTGTAATGAAAACAATATAACACCAGATGGCAATGTTGCATGAGCTTAACCCGTGCACTTCCTCAGAGGGGTGTAGCAAGATCTGTGGAAGGAAGTGGCACAATTTGTTTTTGAGAATGAGTAGCCATATTGGCGAAAATCTTTTATCTCCTTTAAAAGTACTTACAATGGAGGTCAGAAAGGATAATTTTCCTCTTTGCCAAGTGCTAAGAAAATCTAGCAGGAAGTTCATATGAAATTCAGCTCAAGTAAAAAGATTAAGGACACCTTTCTTAAAGAAATATGTGTTCACACTTCATCTTTTTTTTTTTTTTTTGCAATTACTCTTCCTAATAATTAACACCAAGAGACATTTCCAAGGTTATACTAACTGCATACAAGAATTTTGCCAATCACAGTTCCCAGAAAGCAACTGTGAGAATTTTTTTTATATGTCCTCTGAAATCACAGTTTTTTCTAATTTTAAGGTGTCAGCTGACTGTATCCATTGTAACATTGCATAATTTTAGTAAGTTTTGTTTCTTTTCTATTGGAATAACTTTCTAATGTAATTCTGCTTGCATGGAATTCTCCCCCAGAGATTTATTTGAATAGAAATCATACTGTCAGGACATATTTTTCATTGAATGTTCCATTGAGTTCACTGCTATTCTACTCTGCTTGTTAAATGCATTATGCATAACAAACACAAATGATTCCAAATGAGTACTCATGTATGGTACTTAATGTATGCATTATATGGAACCTACTGTTAAGATTATGGTCAAATAGCTTACTTCTAAAATTTTAATAATTAAAGTCTGAGTGGAAATTTAATTTTTTGAAATGGAATAAATATTAGACAAAGTCTAATTGGAGAAAAAAAAAGTAAAATTCAAGGTTTTCATAGTAAGAAACACAATTTGACAGAGGCAGACTTAGTTGAACAGTACCTTCAAATGCACAAAATGGTCCTTTGTCTTTCCAGTAACCTTAGTCTTGTCCATCCAATAGATGTAGCTGAAATACTCGTAATACCAGTAAACTCTTTCATGTCTTTTTTAGCTATTTTTGGTGGCAGTTGAAGAAAACCTGAGGAATATGCTTAAATTAATGATTGTGTAGTTCACTGATTAATAAACTGAATGGAGTGTATTACTTCCTTGAACTCAGTAGTAAGTAGTTTTGGCCCAATAAGTTCCTTCTTGCCTGAGGTGCTGACAATAGGTGACTTGCTGCCTTTGGGTACCTCATTAATATAGCAGGTAATTTTGCCCGTTGTTTTCCTATATTGACTCCAGAGGAGGGCTAGGATGATTTAATGGCTTCATTAAGCACTTAAACAGGGGGGATGAATCTAGACCTTAAGTCACAGTTTAAAATTATTTTAAGTATCCTTGTTCTACACTATTTTCCTTCTTCTCCTTCTGTTGAAGGCAGGAAGACAGCAGATTACCAACCATATTTCCAGTGGTCCGTCACTGATAGCTTGTGGTGACACCAATGATAGATTTGTCTGTACCTTGAACTTCATCTTTATAATCCAGGGTGAAACCATAAGACAAGGTTAAGAAGCAAATTGTCAGGCACACTGCAGTAGTGCTAAAGTCAATTTTCAGTAATTCCCTTGCTTTGCGCTTCTCAAGGTTGTGTTTTCAGATGGATGCTGGTGGTACTGTCCTGGTTTTGCATCCTCTACCAACTGCCAGTGTGCTTAGCCATATTTCTTCTTACCTGGAAGCACAGCATCCTTTCCAAGGTATCCTTCTATCATAGAGGGAATCTCTTCACTGCCATGTCTGGCTGTACATCTTTCAGGGTTGATTGACAGCACCAGCTGTCATTCAACCTAGAGAGGGAGGACTGAGATACTGGGAAGACTGATGTCAGATAGGACACTTGGGAGAATGTAATTTATAAATGTACCCAGAATGAGGTTTTAAGCATATATAGACTGTTGCAATTACAAGTCACGAGAAGAATTGTGATTTGCTTATTATTTCCCTTCTGTTACACTCTTCATGAAGAAGTTCTTTGGAAAGCAAAGTGTTATTGCAACAGTAATAAGACATCTTATTGTAAAATGATTTGTTTATATGTTGGAGCCTGATAGGCAATGTGCATGTGCAAACAACATGGCAAGATATTTCATTATGATCATGTTGCTCATTCAGGCCAAGTCACTTACCCAGACCACTGTACAATAAGATGTCAAACTATTGTCACTGTGACATCCCTTCTTCCAATTTCACACTGGTAATTTTGGCAGAACAAGAAGGGGAACATGTGAAGATTGCACCTTTTAAAACAGATTTGGGCTGAGAGGATAAATTATAGCATTATTGCCTAATGGGTGGAAATGAAACTCTGCAATTTCAGGCTCCAACAAGATTGCTTCTTTTTTAAGGTATGGGTATCAGACTTCAAGTGGATTTCACAAAATCTAATGTAGATATCTGAATTAAAATATATTTCAAACAAAACTCTTAATCAGCAATCCTCAGGAGGATTACTATCACATTGTACTCTTTTTTCTGTTTGTTTTTTCCTTTTTTCTTTTTCATAAGGAAGTTGCAAGCCTTGCATTTAATTTTTTTCCTGGAAGCAAAATACAAAGTGAGATAGCAAGAACAAAGAGAAATATTTTTCGCTTCTTGAAAGACTCAATGATATACATTTGAAATCTCAAGTGGGGGAAAAAATTCTACTCCCTAATCCTTTATATTCTCTCATAATATGTATTTTTTTCCCCACGGACAAATTACTACCTACTGACTCTTTTACGAAGATCTACCTTGCTCAGTTTGAGCTGCATGGAGGTCAATCATCTGTATTTGTTTTTCTCTTTTTTAAAGAAGTTAAACAGATTTTGAAGTGTTTTTGGCTGTAATTAATAAGACTTCTCGTAAAAATAGATACCACAGAATTCTCTGGAACCTAACATGATTTTAAAGTGTCATTAATTTTTTTTAATAAAAAGAGTTAACAAATTCACAAGGAAGCATTTTAAGCTCTGAACAGTAACATGAACTAGTTTAATTTACTGTTGCAAAGCTGATGGAAAAGGCATGATCAACATTTGTTCTGTGATGCTAATGAAATATCTTCTCAGTTGGGAAGCCTCCTGTGTCACAAAAAAAAAAAAAAAGCTGATGCAGTGATCTAGAAGATATGGTGAATTTACCTGTTTCTTTTCAGAGCAAATTTCTCTGTGTTGCCAGTCCAATTGGAATTGAAAAACTCTCCTGCGTGGTACTCTTGTCTAATGAACTGGTGGCATTTGTTAGCCTGGGTGACCAGAACGGCCTGCCTGGTTAACTTCACTTGGTTCTTGCCTGCCTGTAGGACTTGTTGCTAACAGAGAATAAACATGATGATGACAGTCCACAGTCAATCAGACAGCATGAAAACCTTACACACTTACTGCACAGCAGTACTTCCTCAATGTCCCTGTTAGGAGTCCAGTGAGCATTTGGCTTCAACTTGTACTTCCTCCTCTGGCTCAGAGGTGTAACTTCAGTCAAGCTGCACCTACAGTGGAATCCTACCTTTCCCGCCCCCAATTTTTATATTGAATGCAAGCTAGGAGTTGCTTGCAAGTCACAGGGAAATGGGTGGGCATTCTCTAATTTGGGTTGTGACACAGAGCTTACAAGCTAGACTACCTGTTAGATATCTCTGTTATTTGTTTATGTTTTGCATTAAACTCTCATGCAGTTAAGAAGCTGGGAGACTGAAGGACAATTCTGGTTTAAGAGAAGTAGAACAAAATTTGGCTCTTGACAATAAGTGGCAGCAAAAGAGACTTGCAGGCCTGATTTGTTTCTCCATCTACATGAGAAGATGTCATGCAAATTATAGGCTATCATAGGAGTATCTGCAAATTCTAAAACCTGTTTTTAGAATAAAGAAGAGTTTTATTAGCTGAGACATCTTACAATGTGTGCTGCAGCTACTGAGATAATTCTTTTAACTTTGATATCAAAAGTTCAAGAAACCCATCTTCTCTGGGAAGGCATGTTTACAACCCATTTGAAAATTTTGACTTACATTTCTAGAAAGTTGCGACTGTCCAAATGAGGAAACATGGCAGTTCCTTCGAGATTAGGCACTGTCTCTTGCTCCATTTCAATGTCTGAAATCTTGTCTTTCCCCAGAATTCTCTAAGGTACATATCACTGTCCGTTACATGTTTTAATTAATCTGATAGTTGCTGTACATGGAGTTTACCATTGATTCAGTCAACTTATGTTGGGAAGCTTGATGTTCTATATTTGTTGAAAACAGGTAAGACCAATTTCATTCCACATGTTCATTGTATAAGGTCCAGATAAATGTCACTTGTCTGTTCTTCAGCACAGGCAGTTAGATCTGGTATTCATTGCCACCAAGTCCTTTACAGGAGATGTCTCCTGCCCCTGTTTATACTTTGTCATCTCCACCGTGGGTTTTTTCCATAAAGGTTACTCTTCTAAATTATACACCATCCTGATTCTTTCAATAGAGAAATCAGTTAGCAACGGAAAAAATAGCATGAGCGTATAGAATAAGATATTCAGTGTTTTTAAAAATACAGAAGAGATTTTTTTTCTTTCACAGGCCTTCTAGGAGTAAAATCTGGGGCTGGGGAAAAGGAATAAAGCACAAAGAGCAATACATAAACCAGCTCATAAGACTTCTGAAAACTCTCTTAAAACTTAATCATATAGTTTTGATGATGCGCATATGTGCTGGATTTTGTCACAGAACTATTTCTGTGCTTCCCTGAACAAAGACTTCTTTTCCTATCATCTGTAACATCTGTTACTGCTTGCTCTTGAAAATGTACTAGCTTTAAAACTTTTATGAGAAAAAGCAAACCTTTTGGTTTTAGAATTTGTCACCTACTGAGCCTGTATTGTTCAGGTGCTGTTTGGCCTAACACAATGTGTAAATCAGGTTAAAAGAGCAATTCAGAAAAAAACAGACTTCATTCAAGAGTTATAGGAACCAATTTAGAAATTTAGTTTTCTTCAAAGTAGATAAGCTAGGAAGGGATACACTAAGAGATGACTTATGTTCAGTTGTTGCAGGAAGCATTTATATATTTGGCTTTTAGTTAAATATGTAGGTATGGTGATGTTCATAATAATAAACTGTCATGGTTTAGGAATGATATTCACCAATATAGTACGCCCACTTAAACTCTCATGTGACTTGTTCTTTCCCCCCTCACTCTCCCTTCCTCCTGCTGCAGGATGGAGAGAAGAATTGGAGCCACAAAAGGTAAAGATCACTGGTTCTTCATTTTCATCCCTATCATCTTAATCAAATACTTTGATCACATCAGTAATGCAGACATTGACATCTTTCCTCTGCTTTAGGGACTCTACAAGGCCTTGAGATACTGGTTTACTTGGTATGTGCCTTTCATGTGATTTGTGGTAATCACATGCAGTACTTAATATTTTTGTCCATGTTTCCTGCAGTCTCAGCTGAAGGTTTGAGAAGTGCTATCAACTGTGCTTGGCCATAATTGCCAGTTTTTGGTGCGGTGGGGTTTCATGTTGTCTACATATCAAAAGAATAGTACTTGTTCATCTGCTCACCACGTTACTTCTTCAGCATCCTGCCTAAAACATGATGAAGGTATAATAAGTAATTGTCTGGCACCCCGTCTTAAGAGCAGCAGCTAGGACTCTGGTGAAAAAATGGAAAAAAAGGATAAAGAGTGTGAGAAAGGAGTTGTTCAGGTTACTGTGTCAGACTCCTGGCTACTCTAGTACAGTGTATCCCACAATGTAAGTAACCAGCTGCTTCAAAGCAGGGTTAACAAGACTTGAAGTAAGCAGCAGTGAAATATCCAGTCGAAGAGGATTACTCTCAGATTTTACTGATTTTAGCAAAAAAGAAATGAGCTTCTGGAGCAGCTTCTTATAATTGACTAGAGAAATAAGGTTCAATGTTCACTTATATTACTTGAAAGGTAAACACTGCTATTCCTTTTGATTCTTCTACCTCTGTCTAAAAACTGAAGCACAAAAAATCCACCCCTCAGACCCCATGTAGTTTGAACTCATATGTTTGAGTAGCATTGTCTACACTGGCATTTTCCACAGACATCATACATTTTCCAAGCATAAAATTTCTTGCAGTGATACTTCACAGACTACTGGATAAGAATGGATTCACCTAAATAAGGGAGAAAACACAGTATGTTTACCTGGAGGTTTCCAGTCAAGACTTTTTTGTTCAAAGCATATGATAAAAGGCACAGACTTACTTGGCAGAAGTATAGGTGATTTTTTTTTTTTCGAAACAAAATGTAGAAAACACTGAGTAATAAATCCAAGTAAAGATTGTCCAACAAAATATAGGAACTGACAGGTGAAAACTTTCTTTTATTAAAGATTGTGGAGGCAACAAGTCAGGAGAGAGGGAAATAAAATCTGGAATTGCCTGAGATTGTGAACTGAAAGTGAATGAAACTGAAATAAGATTTTATGATCCATGGAAAGAAAAGAAGAAGGAAAGAAAAATAAAGATTATGAACTTCCAGAAAACACATTTCAGTTAGCTCTCAGAATTGTTATTTAAGGTCACATGGAAAGAAAACCTGATGAAAAAAGAAGCTACATAGATCTACTACAGGACAGATAGATAGGGTAAATAAGGCCAAGTCATGGCAGCTTTACTGACTTCAAGAAATGACTGAACAAAACATGCAAACTTGGCTATCTAGCTGACAGTCTTATGGAGAAGAAGTATAATGTGAATATGTACTAACAAAGTCAGAAAGTCAAGGCACAGAATGAGATTAAGTAGCAGGAAATGTCAAGGGTAAAAGAAAAGCATTTTAAAATAGGTTAATTGTAAGTTCCATGAATCTATTATTGGTAAAAGGAAATTGAGGGGAAAAGGAAACCCTTTTCCTTCCCAAACTGAAAACCATCAAATGATTTATAAGCCTTGTTGTATTTAGTCTTCACAAAAAGGTCCATCAGGAGCATATGGTTAACACAATACCAATGACAAAAGGTTCAAGCTGAACTTCAGAAATGACAGATAAGAGACCACTTAGATAAATTAGATGTTTTCAAATTGTCCAGTCTGATAAACTTCATAAGCGTATGCTTAGTGACCTGGCTTAAGCAATGTCAGAATGGCTGGAATTTGCCTTTGAGAAATAGTGGAGCACAGCTGCTGAAGAGGAGTGCTAAAAAAATGACAAGTGCAGTGCCTGGTACTAACTTTTACATAGAAGGATGGAGAGAGGAAATTCAGGAACTGTGGATTAACAAGATACTTCAGTTCCAGGACTTTGAGCTTTTGAAAAATAACAAGGAAAAGAGTAATAACTAACCTGGATTTATTGAGAACAAAATAAGCCAAAACAAATCATAGCAAGGGGGCAAGATATTTGGACAGTGGAGATACAGTAAATACCACCAGCTTTGGACACTGGTTAATATAGTAGCCTAAGAGGGTGAAAAATAAAACACTGTCTTGATGAAAAATATTGCAGTAGTAAGAGGCAACATTTAGAGACTCTGTTACCACAAATTCACTTAAACTGGATATATGTATCTATCGTGGTTCCATATCGGGTCTAAGACTGTTCAGATTTTAATGAAAATCAAAAATTCTTCTGATTTACATTTGGAGATCACTAACAGTAAGAGAAAAATTTCATAAAGATAGTCTGGGGAAAAATTAAGATGAAACTCAAAGGAGGACAAGCTAACACATTGACACATGAACTCCACAAATACAGGGAAAAGTTGGTTGTTATCTCACACCAAGAGAAACATGAACGGGTCACAGTATTACAGTATTAATGTGTTCTCTTACCAGAAGAACATCTGGGTTGGGGTACTTAAGGAGAATCATAGGTAATTTAAGATGAATTTAGAAAAGGACAGTGGTTGAGCAAATGTGACCTGTGAGAAAAAATTGAAAGTCCTGTAAATGTTTATCTTAAAGAAAAGGTCAGGAAAGCACTGAGAATCAATTACTGATATAGTTAGAAGGGTGCTTGCTAAAAGGAAAACAATGGCTTATTTTCCCTTATTTGGAGACAAGAGTGCTAATGAGCTTAGATTGCAAGAAGAAAAAAAGGTCAAGGTTGAAATTGCCAAAAAACCTTCCAATGATGAGGCCAGTAAAACACTGGAATACATTACGTGGGGATATTATGGATTTTACATTCATGGTGATCTTTCAGATCATTTTTGTAGATGCATTTGTCTAGTATATTTGATTGCTGTTTGACACAGAAGCATGAACTAAAACTTCTTCATCCTGTTTTTTTTCATTTGCTGCAATGCAGTTTCTCTGCATGCCTACTATGCAGTGCAACTGGACTGCTAATTCAAACAGGGCTTTGGTAACATAGTGACCATTTTTGAGCATTTAATTGAATTTTCTTCAAATTTTATCCCAAATAATCAGTATTCTACGGAACAGGAACTATTTTATGTAAGTTTGTCTTTAATTTGAAAATGTTTCAAGAATGTGTAAAGATTTGATTTTTAAATCCTCAAAGCAAGAAAGTAACCTGGAAAGAAAGAATTACAGCAAGAGAAACTAAAAATGGATGGAAAAATCAAGAAATAGTTGATTATAGTTCCACAGGGCTCAATTTTAGGGCCAGTGGTCTTTAATATTTTTATAAGTGTCCTAGATGCAGGAAACAAACGCACATCGAGTAAGTTTACTGACAATACTAAATTAGGAGGAGCTGTGGACTTCCTTGAGGTTAGAGAAGTCTTGCAGAGAAAGGTTTTTAACACAGAGGAAGGTCAGTCACTGGAACAGGCTACCCAGGGAAGTGGTTACACTTCTAGGCCTGCTAGAATTCAAGGACAATCTGGATGATCCTCTGATTCATATGGTTTACTTTTAGGTAGTCCTGTGAGGAGCAGGGAGCTGGACTTGATGACCCTTATGGGACTTTTCCAACTTCAGATATTCTGTGAATATATAATCCATCATAACAAAGCAATTGGACAGTGTACAGCAGGAACCCATCTGAGAGTGGAAAACAAGAAGCATTAAAAATTATTATCAACAGCAATAACACTATCTGTACACATGCAGTTGAGACTATCTCATGCCAGGTGCTACACAATAAAATGTCAGGAAAATGACAAATGGAACAGGTTGTCCAGAGAAGGTATGGCTGGCCCATCCCTGGAAGTGTTCAAGGTCAGATTGGGTGGGGCTCTGAGCAACCTTATCTAGTGAAAGGTGGTGTCCCTTTCCACAGCAGAGGGGCTGGAACTAAATGATCTTTCCAGCCCAAATTATTCTATGACGCAATGATTTTATGACAGGCTCAAGATATCTTTTCAGGAAGAGAACAGGTTGCAGAGGCTGAAAAAGCTTTCTTGGTGGTGCTGCTTTTGTCACAGTATTCCATCTCCATAAATTATGATGCTCAAGCTGTATTTAATGTCTTACTGTAATACCAACATAAGCTGGTTTACTGACAAAGTAAAAGATATGAAAAGCTATATCTACAGATACGCTTTGACAAGTGCTATATCAAAAAACCTTTTTTGAGTTTCTGGTAATTTTAGTCAAGATCAGGTTATGTGAGAAATATTACTAGTGAATTTATATTAATCTCCTATATTCAATAGAAATCTTCTGTATCAATAGAAATCTTAGTGTACAGAAACAAGTACTGTGCCCCCACATTAACCAGCAAAGATAAAATGACTACAGAAATGAGGGCTGTGAGAAGATCTTCAGCTTTTTTCTGAATTCTGGAGACTTGCTAGTGAAGTAGGAATATTGTATCTTGAGAAACATATTGTGGAAATAGTAGGAATCAAATTTTTACAGTCTTTGACAAAATGAAAGAATGAAAGCATTGAAATTGCAGTGCTTTCCTTTTACCTGTTAGACATTAAAAAAAAGTGTGCTTTCATCAAGTTTCATATAGTTTAATATTTTGATTCCGGGTTGGTATCACATTTGTGACTTGGGAAACCTGTAAAATCCTGTGATGACTAGACCATAGCTTTTTAAATGGACAAGTGCGTCAACACTTCCAGAAAAAGTTCTGTCCAATACTTGGATACGGTTCTTCTTGGATCTAGGTGAGAAGGCTGTGGAAAGCCATCTAGGATAGAATGGCAGCACAGAAGAAAGGTTTCACTGTCTGGGAAGGAAATTCTATCAATTGCACCAGGATTAGGTGCTATGGATACCCCACCCTTAGGAGCTTTCAGGGCTTAGTGGCTGTGGAAATTCAATTTCTGTTGAATAGGGCCATTAATGACTAACAAAAGGACTATGTGCTTCAGTTAATATTAACAACAGAACACTAGAAGGGTGCTTAGAGTTGCAAAAGTCATGGTAAATTAAAGCACAACTAATTCAAAGTAACATTTATTGCTACCTGATCGTCGCATTGGTAGTAAATACTGCACAATTTCTTCTAAGAACAGTGGGAAGTGTAAATTCTGGCAGGCAACGGATATCTGGGACTCTGTCCATTTCCTGTAAAAAATGTAAACCATTTCTCTGACTGTGATATGAGAGATGGATTAATTGAAAATGCTTAGCAGAAGATATCTTGTATATTCATAGTCTACAAAATGCTGTGTAAGACAGATACTCAAATACAGCTAACAAAATTAAAACAATATAATATGTTTACCAAGAGGTATGAACTTATCTCCTTAAATAAAAAGCAAATCCAGGCTTGTTCTTGATTATGGACAGAAAGATTTTTAAAAAGTATGAAAATTTAAGATTCCACACCATCAAAGCAGTAATACAGAGTTCAGATCTCTGATGTCAAATATAGATATCATTTGTCAGTGGAGGAAAGCTCTACAAAACCTTCTCTGAATCTTTATAGGAAAATTTTTAATGTTGGTAAATGTAGATCAGATTTCCCTTGCATTATCATAAATTCACAGAATTGTTAGGATTGGAAGAGACCTCTGGAGATCGTCTAGTCCAACACCCTGCCAAGGCAGGGTCAGCTAGAGCAGGAGACAGAGGAACATGTCTAGGTGGGTTTGGAATGCCTCCAGACAGGGACACTCCATGACCTCTCTGGGTAGCGTGTTCCAGTGCTCTGCCACTCTTAATATGAGGGCATTTATCTTGCCATGAAATCATAATCAGGCATTACACCTGAGAAAAGTCATAGTGGTTGCTTTTTGTTTCACAAGGTGCACTGAAGTCGAAGGACTCAGTTTTGGAAAAATTAGTTCTCTCCATGCTATGGAAAAGTTACCCAGCTCATCTCTAACTCAAGAGTTTTCAGTTAACAGTTTGGCGTATAGCCTTTCGTAATCCCTTCAAAAATTTGTTCAGTATACCAAGACTCGCTTGCATCTGAACACAATGGCTTTTCCTCCGTTTGAGAAAGATCATCCAAAAAGAGACAGAATTTCAGGATCTTGCCTGGATGTGGGTTTTATGATGGGGACTAGAATTGGCATAAACTAATGCCTACACCTAGGTGTCAGTTTCTGCTAATTGAATTCTGACCACTGAGGTGAGAGAGTTGCCTCTAGTGAAAACCTTATGTCATGGTTTAATCCCAGCCAGCAGCCACTCGCTCACTCCCCCACCAGCAGCATCGGGGAGAAAATTGGAAGGGTATAAACTAGAAAACTCATGGGTTGAGATAAAGGCAGTGCAATAGGGAAAGCAAAAGCTGCACACACAAGCAAAGAAAATTCTCTGCAAAGAAGTGAAAATTCACAAGCAAAGAATTAATTCACCGCTTCTTGTGGGCAGGCAGGTGTTTAGCCGTCTCCAGGAGAGCAGGTTCCATCACACCTTACAGTGACTTGGGAAGACAAGGGCCATCACTCCAAACATCCCTCCCTTCCTCTTTCTTCTCTGCATTTTATACACTGAGCATGATGTCATATGATCTGGAACACCCCTTTGGTCAGTTGGGGTCAGCTGTCCCAGCTGTGTCTTCTTCCACCCTCCCATGCACCCCTGACTTACCAACATGGCAGTACTAAGAACAGAAATGCCTTGATGCTGTGCAAGCCCTGCTCAGCAATAACAAAAACATCTCCATATTATCAACCCTGTGTTCAGCAAAAATGCAAACCATAACTCCATTCTAGCCACTATGAAGAAAATTAACTCTTCCAAAAATTATCTCTACTACCAGCACACCACAGATCTAGTGCAGAATTAAAAGTTGAATTTTGTTGAGAATCTGGTGCCTTGGGTACAAAATAGAAAGGGAGAACATGCTGATTGAGTTGCTTTTATGACAGAACTGGAGTTTTCTCTTGATAAAATAAGGTGCTTTTAAGGGAACTCTGCTGATTTTCCTTAAGAATTTTAGTGTGTCTCACGTAATAAATGTAATAAATTTATATAATAAAATTATAACAAATAATTTAAAAGAAAAATAGTAAATAATAGTCAATATTGTTCGTTGGACTCTGCTACTTCTAATGCTACTTCACAATTGTTAACAAAGAAAGAGACTACCCGTTGTTTTCACTAAAAATGCAGTAGAATTTGGGTATACAAAATAATTGTGTCTACTTGCCCAACAGGAAAAAATTAATGAAGTTTTCTCTTTAATAATTAAAAAAAAATTTCAGCAAAGAGTAGACTTTTTTCTTTCAAATTGGCATTTTGCTTTCGTTTAATATCCATGTCCTTATTCTTCAAATCTTTGACAAACTCTGAAGATAAAGTCCAAAACCAAAAGTGCCTTTGGAACTTTGTTGGTGTTTCTGCTTTTTCATTCAATCTGCGCTGTCAGTTCAAGTACCTTTGATATCTCTTTCAGACCTTCTGAGAGCTGATACTAGCATTCTTTTCCACTTTTTTACTCATTAGTCTTTAAAAGCTACCTCCATAGCAGTCCTATTAGTGACTCCAGGGAAGCTGTTTCTCTCATGTGGCCTCTTTACCTAAACTGTAGTAACCTCTGAAACAACCTAATATTTTTGCAAACATCGTAGTAATAATTGTGTTTGTACCAATTGCTTTATGGACTGATGGATTTTAGGCTTCTATAAAAGCAGTTAATCCAGTAACTTCATTGATGGGTGTTCTGGGGAGGGAATCATGAGGGAGAAATATACTTTATTTGTAATCCGTTTGATCTTTTCACATTTTACCTGCAAGAGTAAAGGATATGATTAGTATAGGGAAAAAAAGAAGGTATTTCCTAGCCATGCTTGTTTCCTTTTACAGCAAGTCTTACAAAAGTTGTGCCAGAAGTTTCTCAGGCAGAATGATGAAAACACTAACTGTTTTGCACAAGATTTTTTTTTCTACACTTTTGCTAGAGAGTGGCTGTGTGGAGCAGTCATGTCTTATGACCATATCACAATGATCCACCCTGATCATCAGGTAAAATTTTCTTCTGAACACTGCAGTGAAATGCATCTAGCAATGCTATCCCAAATTTACACCTGAAAAGGGGTGAAAACACACAGCTTTCAATATCTCCAATGCATACTGGCTTCTGGAGGTACAGATATATACGTGTTGAAGTCTTAAAAAATGCTAGTTTTCATGCTTGCATAATATTGAAAGTCAGTGACATGCAAGGACCTTTTGAAGAATCTGTAAAAGTGAATAGATGCTTTAATAGCAAGTACTTTCAGTCTCATGGTTCCAAGAGGCACAGCTCCATATCAAGCAAGAAATCTTTCAGACTACCAGGAATTGAAGCCTTCAGCATATAGCTGTGGCATTAGCTGCAAATTCATATTTCTTTCTCATTGATAATCACAGTTTGAATCCAGTTTTAATGAAGGTGCAGGATTACAGTTATTTTATCTTAGCTGGTTTGCTAATTCCTGGTTGACAACACATTTTCTAATACTGCGGTAATAACTTCAGCATGTATAGGAACTGTAATCATGCCAAGACATCCTGTCAGACTTTACAAAAATCACACAGGAGTTAAATAGGACCATGTGCAAGGCCAAACTAGCAAGTAGAAGCCAGATAAAACAATTGAGCATTCAGATTTGATTAAAGGGCACAGGACTGGCAGCATCCTTGATCTCTCAGCAGAGAATTACATTGTGAAGAGGTGAAGCAGCACCATAATATAATAGAAGAGCTGATATTTCATTAGTAGCCAATGGTTTGGAAGAATGTTTTCAACACATTGCTTTTGAATAGGTTATATATTAAATCCATATAACTAACAGTGCTTAACTAGGTCTGAAGGATGGTTACAGCATCTGTCATTGACAGATTCCAAAATGACTGTCTTGGAGAAAGAAAGCAAAATGAGATATTTTGGGAATTTGACTAAAATGGGCTAAGAAAGTTGTTTTGACTGGTAACTTCAATATATGAAATTCTGTGATATAAAGGCTGGTTTTGGAAAGCTGAAAAACAGATATTTTCTGATTTTTGAAGTGTTTGAACAATTCATTTCTATTTAATAAGTTGTTAAAAAAAGAAAATTCTCTTTTTAAATGTGGGAGTTATTTTAGTATTTTTGGTCTTGTAGACTAAGTCTTTGTTCTCAGGGGAGCAGGATTTTGATAAATTATAGTATTCAAACCATCAGATACCAAGAAAAAAATGGGGTTTGCTCAAGTAGGGCTCCAAAAGTTGATGGTTTTGAACAGGAGACCACAGTGGTGGTTTATGTAATTCATACAATGTTCTGGAGTTTTGCTCGGCTTTCAGTTAACCTACCAGGTTCTCCATCTGTCCCTCCACATTTCTACCCTCCTTTTCTTCCTCTTTTTCTCCCTTTCTCCCTTTTTCTCCTTCTTGATGGATTGTGACACTGTGTTAGTCTTCTTAAGCTGTGCATTGTTTTTTTCATACAATACATTTTAAGCATTTTAAAGAACCTTTTAAAAGTTATGTTTCTGTGCTTGGAAACCTCTTGAAAACTGGTAGGAGACCACTGTTGAAATACTGTGGTACTCACATTAATAAACTCCGTGCATTATATTAGGATGCTGGAAGTAATTATATAGGCAGAGATTGATAATATATTTGAAACAGTATAAAGTACAGAAACTGAATAACAGCTAATTCAAGAAAAAAAGGTTGAATTGAAAGCTGTGAAGTTGTGAGCAATTTCTATTAACTTCAAAAAGCCCCAGAAAAAGATAGTCTTTTATGAAAATATTTAATACCTAGAGAAGTCTGAACTATGACATGCTCAGCTCCTCAGCTGTGGGCAGTCATATGGTTTAAGACTTGGACTGTATTGCCTTAAATTTTTTATAATCCCTCCTGTCTGGGTTCGATTGTGGTCTGCATTAATGTTATTGTAACTGATGGGTAAATAGAGTTGTATCATACCCTGAAAACAGCCTCAACAGCTTGAGGTATGCAGTTGGTTCTATAAAATCATGCAGAGGTTTTTTCTAGGCTGAGACAAGTCTGCTAGGCCAGGATTTGGGAACAGAATACTTGAGGTGTCAGCAGGACATGGAGGACACCACGGTGTAGCAGCACAGTAAGTACACCTCCTCCAAAACAAGGTCTCAGAGTTCAGTGATATGTAGCTTGGGTGTGCCTGTCTTTTTATTCAGTATCCTGGTGGTCTTTCCTCTCCTATCAAGAAGTCCAGTTGCTTTGTGAATGTCTGAAAGCATCTAGTAGCTGCAGTGCCCAGTAGCAAGGATTTCCAAAGCTTGACTGATGTGATGAATGCCCACTGGAGAGGGTGAGGGGTGGAGAGGTGCTTGGGGCACAGGCAGCACCTCGGTTTTGTCATCTGCTTTGTGATGTAAAAGGTTAGGGAAAGTCTGTTCACTTTCACTTTTCCAAGCACTTGTGATTTTGTAGGTCTCTCCTAGCAAACTCTTCTTGTTTTTTTCCAGAATGAAAAGACCTTATTTATCTAGTAATTCTTTAGACAGATATCATGTTGTACTTTTAATCATCTATGTTGCTTCTGCTGGCTTATTCCTTTTGGGCACAGGTCCAGAATTACAGGCAACATCAAAACATTGCTGTCCCATGGATTTTCACTGAGTCATAACACTCTTCTCCAGTTTTGTTCACTATCCTTCTTTGTGGCACCACAATTTTATGAAGTTAAGGCTTTTCATCACCCTATAAATTACTCATCTGAGGTAACTGCAATGGAAAGACTGCTATTTGTAACATCACTGCTATCATACTCTCTTCCTGCAGGCTCAGTATTCAATTGTCTTATGTAGCTATCTGTCTTTATATTGAATCATGTAAATTGTCTAAAAATTAATGAAGCATCAGACACTATACCTGTTTCTAACAAATATTGTAATTTACTTAAGTATTTTATTATACTCTATGAATGCAAAAGTTGATATTATAGGGGGAATGTGAGCCTGCTGCCTTGCAAAATGAAGAGAAATTGCTACTCTTTAGATAGCCCCATAGGTTCTCTACAAGTTCAATTTTCAGGTCAGAAACACCCACGAAATAAAAATACACCCTATCCTAACAGCAACAGTCACAAAACTCTTCTCTGTGCATGGTAATCCATTCCCTGGCTGTGAATGACTATTATTAAAAAAAAGATAATAAAAACCCCTGTATGTTTTTTCCAATGCAAAATAAACAAAAAGCTATTTGAGGTAAACAAAGACATTATTTATGGTTTAAATGTCTGCACAAACAAAAATCTAGAATATGTAGTTTGATGTAGCAGTTATCAATTGAAAGGAAAATTTAGAATATGTGAAATTATATAAAATTGTTTTAAATTATATTAATTTATAAATGCTGTGTCAGCTAAAAAGTGCTTCCTAGCTTCAGAGATAAAATGAGACTCTTAATATTAGTTATTTGGCCATGTGTGCATGCTACCACCATTCAGTGATGTAGCAAAACCTGCCTTCCTTTTGAAAGGGCTGTTTTGATGTATGTTAATCTCTGGGGAACCCTTAAGAAATCATTGATGTTTTATGAGGCACTTTAGCTCACTTCCAATATTGTAAGTACCATAGATTTTAATTTGGTATGCCAATTTTTTGGTTTTGAATTTTTACGTAGTTTTGTTCTCACCTAAAAAGTGTTACTCTGAAATTCAGTATAAACAAATCATTTCCCTTTTCTTATTTTATTCCACTTTTAGTGAACTATTCACAGATTGTGGGGATTTTTGGAGCACTTACAAGGAACATGGAAATGGATGTGCAATGAACAAAACTGCCCTCTCCAGAAACTTCCATGAAACTATTGCTAGAAGTGCCAGCAATCGTATCCATTGATTTTTGTATCCCAGAATCCTGTGTTGATTCACATTCTCTTTGACATCCAAGTTCTAGCTGCCTTCTTTTTTTATTTTTTTTTCTTTTTTACCATTAAGGAAATGGATTGTCTACCTTCATGACTATTTTAAGTTTGTGTATTAAGATACATTTCTGGAGTGGTCAGAAGTGTCACTGCGTCTCTTGTGGGCATCACCATAATTTAAAATTAATCACCTCCAGGGAGGTTAGCTGTAACATTACATGGCAAAGTACAGGTTTACTCTTACTCCCTGTGTTAGGAGGGCATGTCTTCAGCTCACTTTTTGGCCATCTGTTAATACTTTCTTGATACAACTCTCAATTACCTGATTTAAAGTGAGCAATGATATGCTAGCCTGAGTATCACACTCTAACCCTAGTATGAACATCCTAAAATAAAAACGTAAACTCAGTTTTTCTGGTAGAATCCAGAGTGTTTTTTTGAATGCTTTCTGGGTGAACTGGTGTCCTCTACCTCCTAGCAAATAAGAGGACGCTGCTTGATGATCATAATATATATCACTAGTTAGTGTTAAAGTCATTAGTGGAAGTGTATTGCCTTTGGTTAATAGTGACTCATGTAGAACAACTTTACTGCATTATGGAAAGCTTTCAGTATAATTGTTTGGGCTTTTAGTGATTCGGAAAAAAATTAGAAACTTGTAGTATTCATGGTTTAGCTCTTTCATGCCTTACAGGTAATTTGTCAAACAAAAGTCAACAAAAGGTTTACGAAGAGCTACAATAAGAAACAGATTTCATTCTGGTTCCGGGCTCAGGTCTTGACCACTCTCTTTACTATAATCTGATACCACTGATTCAACCCTTATGTAATACACAGACAGCTGGTTGGATTTTTCTTGTGACCTTAAAAGAATATTGTTAACGTGATCCAGTATTTGTGAGCTTTTAAAGATGAAATGATCAACTGAAATACTTGTAGCAAAAAGTCCTCTTTTATATTTTTCTGAAATCAACTTTGAAATATCTGAGTTTGAATGTTAGCTTTAGAGTTTTCATTTAAATGTGTTTTCAAGAAAATATATTGTTGTGACAAGGCAAACCCCGCATGTGTTTCCATCACCTGAGTCTCTTGCCACTCCTTAAAAAAAGTGATGGAGAGGTTCTAAACTGGAAAACACAGTTTTAGGTACAAACTCAGTTTACAAAAGTGTGAACATTGTTTTTCTGTGTTCTCTAAACCCCTGTTCTTTCTGTATAAGGAAAATGCCAAAGTTGTGATGAAACAGAATTATTTTTCTTCATAATTCTTTCAGGAGTTAGTAATAACTTTTCTAGTTACAAGGGTGGTTTTTTGTTACTGTCACTTTCAATTGTATCAGTCAAAATACTTATAAACCCAATGCCACTGCTTTGGTACTTCGGAACTTTTTACCTGTTTACCTGATGAAGGGCCAGGAAATACTTTAGCTATTTTCTAAGTCAGAAACATCTTTCTTGAGTCTCTTTCCTGTCACCAGTTACACACACTGATTGCTACTTCATTTCTCCCAGTTGAAAAAACACCAGGTAGACTTCTACCCTTAATAGATTTAGAACAGGAATGCTGTTGGGCTTTCCCCAAAATATGTGTTGAGTGTGAAGGAAGAATTTTCTCAAATATATTAAGTACATACAGTGGTAAATTCTGTGAATGGCAAATATATTTTAAGCAATATGTTTCTTACAATTCTTTTACAAATGCTTCTTTAAGGAAAAAAATATTTTAAAACAGTTTTACTAAGTAATTGCTTAGCTCCCACAGTTCCTCGAGAAACTATGATAGAGCTCTATATATTGTTTTGCAATAGCTACAGGAATGCAATTTAATTAAACCTTTTTATTTACTATTTTTAAAGACCTACTTTATTCCTAAAGATATTTTCTTCCAACCAAAATCTCTCAATGGAGTTGAAAGTAACTTCAAAATGTTAATGTGGCATAGCTGACCAGCCCAAAGAACAGTGTCCAGCTGAGGGGGGGGGGTGTGGGTGTGGAGATTGAGGTTGTCCCCTTAATTTTCATGGCAAGGCTTAAACTACCACCTTGCTGTATACTATTTAAATTCTCTTTGTAGGCAAATCCAAAAGAAAATATGCTGCCTCAGCTGCAACTGCTTAACATCTGTTAGTGTTGGATCATTTTTAAAGTTATAGGACTTTTGACAAATCCAGAGCCTAATAACTACTTTGAGGTCAAAAATGTATGGAGGACATTCCCTGTGGAAGTGTCTTAAAGGGTGAGGCATATCTAAGTAGACCTTTTCATGCTTCCTTCTCTTGCAAACTTTCTGCTGTTCAACTGCTCCTGTGTCATTCGTTCAGGAAAGCTGCTGTTCTTATAGGGAGGATTTCCTCCTTCTATTGTAGGGAAGCGAGCTGGATTTCCTTTCAATCTTTGTTTTTTACTTTAAAGTAGGAGAGGCAAACATGAAGCTGAAGATTGTTTCTCTAAGTTGGTGTCCATTTTAATCTACTTGTTGCATTCCCACTGAAGTTGCTTTGCTTGCATGTATACTTTCCATTCATGTTAGTTGAATTCTGTATTCATTCCACCACCCACTTTTACTCTTGTTGCAGAAGTTTTATGTGTCTTTTCCCAGTAAAAAGTGGCTGTTCAGCAGCCTTTGAGCCTGTCATCATAGATTTAAAAGGAAAAATTTACTGGCTTGTTTTTTCCTTACTCTTTGGCATTGTCCATGTACAGCTGGCTTCTGCAGATGTTTCTGAACAGAGCTGGTAACTTTTAAAACCTTGCAAATATCATCAGTATTACAATTTTCTACTTAGAGCTGCAGCGCACGAAATACATCTGTCCTTAGCAAGATCTGGCTGCATTGCTTACCTTCTTAAATATAACATTCAAGTCATTGTAAAAATATGTTTTATCATACTAGTAGACTAAGTAAACGAGTATCTGTTATTGATGTTGGAATGGTCTTTCTGATGCAAAAACTGTGGTTCAAATAAGCTGCGTATTGCCTTCACAGATTAAACATGTTTTTCTAATTACCTTTGTATACTTTTATACTTTGTGGATTTGCAGCTGACCTTTTCATTAACTCTTTTTTTCTAATTTTAGTTTTTCTTTCCCCTCTGTATCCTTTTGTGTTATTCCCTGTTGTCTACATCCTTCCTCAGCTTTCTCCATTTAATTTCTTTCAATTGAAGAACAATTCTGCACATGAATGTCTTTCATGTCTCCTTTCTTCTTCTGACTCTGAGGATTCCCACCTTCTGTAAGGCATCTTTTGCTCACCACATCTGCAAAGTGCTTTACCTTTTGAGCCTTTGAAGGAAAGCATACTAGAGAAACAGAAATGCTACTGACATATACTCTTTATTCTGTTACACCCACTTATTTGTTAGTGGCTGATTAGGGTCTAGGGAACAAAGTTCACACGTTTGGTAGCTGGCATTTGTGTAGGTAACCTTGTACATATTTCTGTCCATTGTAAGGCAAATAGTAGCAAGCAAAGTTTGGTCCTTGGCTGAAGAACTTTAATGCCAGGAGTATGCATCCTAAGTGGAGTCTTGTATTCCCAAATCCTGAGTGGTATAGAATCCCAAAAATTAGAGCATTTGCTTTTCATTGTTTGGTTTTTTTTCTCAAAATAATTGCTAGTGATCATAGAATCATAGAATCAGCCAGGTTAGAAAAGACCTCTGAGATCATCAAGTCCAACCCTTGATCCAACCCCACCGTGGTTACTAGACCATGGCACTAAGTGCCACATCCAGTCTCATCTTAAAAACCTCCAGGGATGGTGAATCCACCTCCTCCCTGGGCAGCCCATTCCAATATCTGATTACTCTCTCTGTAAATATTTTCTTTCTAATATCCAATCTAAACCTCCCCTGGCAGAGCTTAAGATCGTGCCCTCTTGTCCTACTGCTGGTTGCCTGGGAGAAGAGACTGACACACACCTGGCTACAACCTCCTTTCAGGGTGTTGTAGAGAGTGATGAGGTCTCCTCTGAGCCTCTTCTTGTCCAGGCTGAACAACCCCAACTCCCTCAGCCTCTCCTCATAGGACTTGTGCTCGAGTCCCTTCACCAGCCTCGTTGCTCTTTGGACCTGCTCCAGCATCTCACTATCCTTCCTGATGACAGGCCATATCTCCTAGCTTAAACAGTACTGTTCTATGATTGCTAGTCAATTTAAAAAAGAAGCTTTAGTGGGAAGCCAGCCTAAAGCCCATTGCTTCCCTTACCTTTGGGAGACTTGTATTTGACTTGAATTTTATAGGATAGAAAAGGCATCTCAAATGCTGACTTGAAAGTGTCCCAGGAAAGAGCCAAGATAACACTGATGGAAGTGGACAGAGTCCTGGTGACTTCAGTCTGTGACTCCAAATGTAAAGAAGCCAATGCCACCTTAATGAGTCAAAGCTTCTTTCAGGCAGACTGCTCTTATAAATTAACCAGAGGGAGAGGATGATATTGGATTGTTACTTATTGTGTTTGGTTTTTGAGGGGTGAAGTCACAGCCCCATGAAGCCCCTGAAGCTTGAGGGGTTTGAAATATTACAAAGTGTTAGGCCGTTTTCCATGAGAACAGTAAGGCTAACTAGATAGTTCCTATGGTCACAGCCTTGAGTTATAAAGAGTACAAGGTCAAAGCTGTTTATCTCAATGCAGGTGCTGCATGCCTAACTGTTTTTGCAAGAATATGTTTGTATTATATTTGTGAGAAAGTAGCTCAATAAAAGCTGCTGTTTTTGAGAAGCAGAAGAGACATCCCTTTGTCTCATCACCATGGTGTGTGTTGTGTGTGTTCTTTTCTTCACAGACCAAGACCTATCGACAAATATCCCACAACAAATGGTTTTTGTCTTGCACTTTTATAATGCAGTAGGTAACAACTGCATGTACCTTTTAAAAATTCTTATAAATAAATCTACAGTCTTATTTTTCTCGGTTAAATATTTTCTTATGTAAAAATGCGTGGTTTCATAGAGGGGTATATGGAACAGATAACATGAAATAAGCAAGTAGAAGGAAGACACAAGTCTGCTTAACATTACTTTGTTTTGGGAAACTGGCCCTAAGTGAGCTGCAACAAGGGTACTGTATCTTAATAGTATCAATTGTATTAAAGAGATAGTGATGTTCCCAGTGTGAGGAGAACTCTGCCAGGAATAGTTATGTTAGATTTTGTGAGCTACTCCATATGGAGTTTGCCTGATTTGGAATTTGTCATTTGTAAAAATGGTATTTTAAATTGCTTTCCTTTCTGCTAGAAACATAGATTTTAAGAGGGTGCTTACAACTAGTCTAGGATTTGATATGACAGATATTTATATTTAATGCAGAGCAAAACACAAAATACACTTAACCTTTATGCAGTTGCATTGTAAATGTATTCTGCTTTCTTTCAACTGAAGTGAATTATATTAATAACTTGTTATTGTTATAATGTCAAGAGTATTTTCTTTCTCTTTGAATCATCATTTCTCTGCTCAGGGTATTGGGTTTTGCTTATCGCTTCTGACATAGAAAGGAAGAAATGTAATCTGAAGTGAAATGTTCAGACTTCTTCTGAATAGGTAGGTTATTTCTTTTAGATTAGCTCAAATAATAGTTACAGAGCTGACATAAGGAATGTGGAAGGAGACAGGAGCCAGACAATGCACTGAAACTGAAACTCTTTCTCGTTTAAAGATACAGTCTCCCTGGGACTAAAGAGTGATGTGCACAATGTGTCAGGCATTGCTGTATGTGGCACTTCTTTTTATTTTCACCAAGCTGATTTCCAGCATGTAACTTTTATTTTATTGTGACATTATCAAAATAATTTACATTCACCTTGCAGAGTTGAATTATGCCCGTTTGGGGATGAAATCAGAGAAGTTCAGGAAGAAAAAAGTGCGATAAGGAGTTTCGAATTTCATTCCATCTCTTCAGCTGGTGAAATATATTCCCTGTAAAGCATCTGGTTAATCAGATACACCTTAAATGGTTCTCTCCTCTCACCACTTCAGAAACAGGTCATTCTGCCTCTTAAGGGATAGCTATGTTATAGGAAATATGTTAATCCACTGTCAGTCTGAAAAGGCTGAGGACAACATGGCTCTTATGCTTGAGAGCTTTCCAGCATGGCTTACAAAGCAAAAAAAAATATAAAGTTAAACCTTTGTATCATGTTTATTGTTCAGAACCAGAAATGTATGTGATACTCCTTGTAATGATTTTACTCCAGCAAGCCAAAACAAATTCAAACTGCTGTCTTCATCAGAAGCTCTGTTTCAAAGATGGATGAAAGATTTCACTTTAGATTAGCATCCTTTCTTCCAGCTTCATAAAAAGCAGTACTGTTTTATATTCCATCAGCAAGGAAAATCCGGCTTCAAGACTGGCAATGTTTTTCTTCCTGTACAGAAGTGAAAAAATCTTACTTGGTTCAAGTCAATGTGTGTATTTTTATGTCCTCATTTTCAAATTAATTACTGCTTTCTGCCAGTAGCTATTGATGCATTTATAAAACTACTGATGAAAGACCATGGTCCAGGGTAATATTATTTCTGTGCATTTTTTTAAAAGTAAATATTGAGGCTCAATAGTGTTAGTAACAGTATTGTTTTCCAGATGAAGTATTTTATTTGAATATTTATTAACTACTTTAAAATTATTTTAGATTTATTAAGTCAAAGTGCAAGGTCCCACACCTGGGTCAGGGAAATCCCAGGCACACCTACAGGTTGAGCAGAGAGGTGACTGAGAGCAGCCCTGCCAAGAAGGACTTGGTTTATGGTTGAGGAAAAACCCAACATGAGCCATCAATGTGCACTCGTAGCCCAGAAGGCCAACAGTGCCCTGGGCTACATCAAAAGGAGTAGGTTAAAGGAGATGATTCTGCCCCTCTACTCTGCTCTGGTGAGAATCAGCTCCTGGAGTACTGCATCCAGGTGCCCCCAACATAAGAGGGACATGGAACTGTTGGAACAAGGTCAAAGGAGGACCACAAAGATGAAAAGGGAACTGGAGCACATCCCTTATGAAGACAGGCTGAGAAAGTTTGGGCTGTTCAGCCTGGAGAAGAAAAGGTTGGGTGGAGACCCCATGGCAACCTTCCAGTATTTGAAGGGGGCTCGCAGGGAAACTGGAGAGGGACTCTTCTTCAGGAACTGCAGCTATAGGACAAGGAGTAATGAGTACAAATTGAAAGAGGGGAAATTCAGGCTGGACATTAGGAAGAAATTCTTTAATATGAAGGTGGTGAGACACTGGCCCAGGTTGCCCAGGGAGGTTGTGGACGGCCCAATCCTGGCAGTGTTCCAAACCAGGTTGGATAAAACCTTGAGCAACTGGTCTAGTGGGAGGTGTCCCTGCGTATGGCGGGGGGGGGGGTAGTGGGACAAAATGATCTCTGAGATCCCTTCCAACCCTTAACATTCTATAATTTTGCAAATGAAAAGAATGCAAAGCTAGATCTTACAGTAGTGTCAGAAATTTTTGTGAGAAGCTTCCTTGCTCAAAAAAATTCTGCATATGCTTTAACACTACTGATGTGATTTCTTCTGTGATTTTAATTCTGAGGGAATGTCATGGTCCTGTTCAATGCCAATCTTGGTGTTTTGTTTTTTTTTTCATTTTTATGGTCCCATAACTTCAAAGTTAAAACTTGCACTTGAAACATTGAGAGGTGGGGAAGGCAACACTCAAACTTCATGGTGGCCCACCCACCCAAGAAAACCAAGCAAACAAACAAAGGAAAACAAGAAAAGTCTTTTATTTTAAAATCACTGTCATGTAATGTTCCATGGCAGACAAGGAGGTTAGAATAAAGCCTAGATTTGCATATTGCAGAGTCTGGGTGGAGTTCTCAGGGTAATCTCATTTGTGAACTTCCAGAAATGCTTCCTATTTCCTTGACAGAAATGTTAAAATATGAAATTAGTTTATGCTTCAGAAACTTCTGCTGGACGTCTGACATTTGCAAATTTTACTGGATTCCTGTGGGCTGGAGAATGTATTACAGAGAGTTATTGTTTTAAATTATTATCCATTGTCAATGAGAGATTTTTTTTTAAAGTGTATTCAAGATTTCTCTCCCCTACCCAGCCCTAGGAAAGGAATGAACTGGATATGTTTTGGAAGGCTTTGTTCTTCGTATGACTGGAAGGGATATTAAGAAGCATTTTGCCAGTTCTTAGACTGTATTGATGAGAACAATTACTTGTCATTGAATGTGTCTGGAAGAGAAAACAATAAATTCCATCAGGTTGTCTTGTAACACTAAAGCTACCTATGGCACCTCCTCTTAGCTGTGAGGTAGTTTGAACTGACAAATTATTCTTGTTCTTTGTGTTTCCCTGTGAGCCTCCCAAATGAATGGGCCAAAATTTTATTAAGAGCATATTTATAGTGTGTTTAAATCCTCTTTATAATGGTTTAATTGGAAATTAAGGATTGTTAATGAGTTGGGTTTTTTCCTAAGATGAAGTTCTTCCATTAATAGAAACACAGAAAAAACTTGCATTCTTTTTTCCACATGATGAAAAGCAGCATTTTTTGACCTTAGAAAGAAAAAAACAAAAAAAGTGATATATTCCTAAAATGGTTTTTAAATAAACAAGCTTCCGTCTATTAAATACTTACAAGATTTATCTTTTTTTAATCAAATTTCTTCTTTTATAGCATCTTGGAAAAAATAATTTGCTTGTGAAATAGAACTACTGGAGCAAAATTTTTAGTCAGCCTCACAGAAAATGTCTCAGTGAGTACTCAGGCAGCTCAAAAAGGCAGTTTTGCTTTGTAAAATTTATGTGTTTTGTAGAAGTCAGTTTTGGAATGAACGACTGTCTAGACATTTCACACACTAAATAGTAAAGAATTGAAGCCCTGGATTTATTTAATGCAACTACTTGAGTGGAAAGCCTCATGTTTTATATATGTGTCCAAGAGCCATAAAACTTTGGACTCGGATCCCCTTTTTGATGCTGAATGACATTAATAATTTTTTGCATTTATATAGCACTTGGCAAACATTATTAATTTAAACTTCGCAGAGTCCCTGTGAGGTACAGAGGTGTAATTATCTGACTTTTTCAAGTGTGAGAATTGAGACTTACAGAGGTTATGCTCTGCAATAAAACAAGTTCAGAAAGAGGATGGGAACCCAAGGGTTCACTTGGCACTTATTCCTTCTCCTAATCTGCTGGGGTACTGTTTAATGCCTCAGCTCCTTAGACTAGCATACGGGGTTAATGCTGCTTTCCAGTCTGTAGCTGTTCATCCTGAACTCTGTGCCAGGGAGATAAATAAGATACACATCTGTGGCATCTGTCTTCTGTGGAAGGTACCACTGACCTGCTTTGAATACTTAGGAAATTCCTAGTAGACAAAAATGGGCAGTTCTATCCCACAAGAAGGCAACAGAATGATGTCTTACTTTAACAGATATTGAAACTCTAAAAAAGACCTCCACAAATACAGTTGAAGAGGATGCAGAGCGGGGGACTAGATTGATTCTACAGAAGAATGACTTGAGGATTTGTTGGTTACTCCCTGCATGAGTCTGAGGCTATTTGTCCTTTTTGAGCCTCTGACTTCCTCTTGCATGGTCTTAATTTACTTTAAAGTCACTTTGTGCTGACAGAACATAAGCCTAAGTAATCTTGGATTTTAGTGCGGTGTTTCATGGCTTTCAGATTAATCTGAGTTTCTTGTGCGGAAGCTTCTTCCTAACTAAGGCTTTCACTTATTTGCTAGCTGTTCCTAAGAAGGACCAAATTGCTGACAGAAGCCAAGATTATATGATGTGATTGTGCAACCCGTTTTATTGCCAGCATCTCCATCTGGTGGAGGTGACTGTGGGTGGCCAGTTTTAAGGAGGAGCAACATCTGAGCTCTATCTGAACACACCAACTCGTATGCTGTGAAGTTTTCAATTCCTGCACTTTGTTCAAAATCACTGTGGAACAGGAAGAAAGAGGCAACTTTAATATGCCTTTCTGGTAGGTCCTGAGTGACAGCTATAGAGCAGGTGTAATGCTATCTCTAATTTATACTGGTCTACACCAGCCTGCCAAAGTGCCTAGAGTGCAGCACGCTAAAGTTATGTGTCTTTTCCTTGCAATGTATGTGGGTTGCCCCTGGATCATGGTGTTTCCCCTACCTAAATAGCTTTTTGCTGTCTATGGTTTCATTTGTGATAACAAAATACACTAGTTCTTTGCAGGATTCAATAAATCCCTTCTATTTCTTTCTGTGTTTCTTGTTTTGTTCTGTTCTGGTTTTGTTGTTTTGGGTTCCATCCCCCACCCCCATTCACCACCCCTCCCCCCCATTAACAGTATTTCTTTTTGAAACAGTGGTTTTATCTGCTATGTATCCCAACACTTCTGGTATGTCACTTATAGTAATTTTGATGCGGTGAATTATTCTTTATAGCAGTTCATTTCCTTTGTAATTTTTAGAGCCTGCTGTTCTCTCAGTTTTCCAGTAAATTATTATTTTTTCTGTATTACTTTACATGCTGTAATTGCTTTGTTATCATTAAAATAAAGGTAGGCTTAGTTTACTTCTTTCATCACTGCCAGCACCTCAGTGAATGAACTGTAGTTCCTTTCATTACCATAGCTTTGTTCTGCTCTGTTTTAATGATAATTGCCCTTGTCATCTTCTTGTAAGTTAGCTGTGAAAACTTGTGGTTAAAAACAGAGAGAAAGTAATAGGTAGTGTTGGAGAGAGATTAATTAGGCAGAATATTTTGCAAAATGAGTTGATAAAGAAATGTTTGCATTTTTCATCATTAAATAACTGAGTCAGAACTGATTAGGTAAAAAGCAGCACACATGGAGGAAAGGCTACAACACTGTTGGATTGCTGCAACATATACAGCAAGAGTACAGCTGAGACAGTTTGCATTGTTTATTCCTGGTGTAATTTTGGTCAAATAAAGACAAATGAAAATTTCCAAGTGTCTGTCTGTCTTTAAACTTTTTTTTTTAATTTTTTTTAAATTTATTTTACTGGAAATTGCCTGAGACAGAAGCCCCCTCCAGGGGCAGTGGTTCTGTGTCTCTAGTCAACATTGAGATGAAGCTACCCTGTGTTTGAGACATAACTCTGCACTTTAATACGTGGGTGTACCTTCTCCTTGGAAATTTTTAATAAAACACAGATTAATTTTTATGGGACTCAATTGCTGATGTCTAGTTCTCATTTCAACACTTTTAAGCATAGTGGAACTGATACAAGTACTCATTGTAGCCCAACCACAGTGCAAATGTAAAGGTGATCTGTTCTTGGCCAGTGAGGACAAAGCAACAGTTTTTCAAAAGACTTCCAACACGTCTTTGGTAGAGAAAGAGAATGTGCATTTGAAGATGTAAAAATTCTAGAGACCACAGATGTAATCCTGTCTACTAACGATGTTTCCAAGTCTATATCCATTACAGCAGAGAGCAGCAGCTGCTGTCACCACAGGGTGCTTGCTCAGTTCATATGGAGAGGCGTGGAAACTGGCAGCATATTGTTTCATCTTGCTCCCTCCGATGGAAGGTATGCTCAAATGGAGAGAAATATTTACTGATTGCATTCATCTGTCAAATCTTGGTAATTACATATTCATGATGTACCATTCAACTGCACAAAAATTAAGCTGGAAAGTCAACCCATTGATTTTCTAGGCTGTTTGTGTGGCTGGTATATAATGCAGGAGAGGAAGGAAAGCATTCTGTGCTGCTAAACAGCTGCGAACTGTACATGGGTGCTTTGGAGCTCTGGTGTCTGGCCTGTGACCCATTTGCCATGAATAAGATGAATACATTCCAGTCTCTTCATAATTTTAAAAGGTCCTTTGTTTAGGTACACAAAGTTCCACAAAATTTCATGAATGAGAATGAACATCTGCTGTTAAAATTTTAAGGAATAGGTAAAATAATTGCAATTTACTCTTACTAAAGTACACATCTGATATCAAATACATAACAAAAATATTGAATTAAATCAGAGCACTAGGCCATTGTTAAAGAAAAAAGCACTAGAAATCCTTGGAATGATAGCAGATAATATTGAATAAGTCAAATTGTTTCTCTGTATATAGCTATGACTTAAGGTCCAGTATGACTACCACTGACTTACATATCTATAGATGAAGGAAATGTGTTCTTCAGATGATTATAAAGCAATTGATTTTTTTCCTGATAGATTGTGTACTGAGGTATGGTCACAGCAATGAGAAATAATTCAACCAAGAAGCATCTGAAGCCTGTTAATTAGGGATGGACTGGATAGAGGCCTATATGTCTGCCCATAATCTGCCAGAACCAAGCTAACAGTATTCTCTCTGCAGATGGAGTTCAAGTCAAGTTAATGGTGTTTGTCTTTCTCTATATTTTTATTTGCTCAGTCTGCTTCAGTCCTTTGGCACTTGCTAAAGAGCTATTGGAAATGTTGACCCAATACTCATATTAGAGTTTATTATCTTTTTTTCCCCTGTGTTTAAGCATTACATCTCAATTTGGCAATGGTTTTCTTTTCAAAGAGGCAAGTGGTTTTCATGTAGGAATCATTATATCTGGTAGGAACTTGTCATTCACATAAGCATTTGATGAACCATTACCAGAATATGTTTGTGCAGGGAGACTACAGGATGTTTATGAGAACACAGATTTTATCCTTGTATACTTTAGCTTAAACTGTGTTTCCTCTTGCTCTTTACTTCCATTAGATGTTTTTTCTCAATTAATGTATCCTTTTCACTACTTCACATCTAATGTAAAAAGACCAACCCCCCCAAAGACACAGTTTGTTTATATTTAAAGTGAAGAGAGGTTTATGATGCAGATGAATGGTAAATCAATGAAAAATGGTATGATCTCTCTGTTTTGATTAATGACTTACATAATTGTACCCTATTAATACTGATCTCCAAGAAGAAACACCTGCCTTACACTCTTACACCTGTAAGAGTCTTTTCTAATATAAAATATAGTGTCTTCAATTTTATTATAAGAGGTAATAAGCATATCTTTTTGGTCCCCTTTAGAAGCCCAGTTTTTACTTGAGAGGAACTGAGTCTAACTCTCAAAGACTCTCCCTTGAACCACTGAAAAATACCAATATAAGAGTGTAGAGCAAGCAGTCACTTGATCTGTAGGGAATCGGTTCTAGCTGCGCTATTGTAATAACAGATTTCATACTCTTCTCCTGAGAAAAAAGGTGAGTATCAGTTATATCAAATTGTTCAGCTTGCTAATGCAACAATTAGTGGGAAAGAATTTCAATCCGTTTGAACCAGGAACCTTCCGACTTCCCATCAAGTAAATAGCCTGTCAACATGAAGTAAAAGCACCATCAAATAACTTACTCCTTCTCTGAGGAGGTGAAAATATTCAAGAAAAACTCCGTAAAGTCTGACCTTTAATGATAGTGGTTAAAGCTAAAATGTCAAAGAAGATAAAATGTTAAAACCCCCTATACTAAAAATACCAGTCTGTGAAAAACAAAACCATGTATAGCTGTTAAAGGAGTCAGGATGAAAGAATTCTGCTGAGAAATGCTATTGTAGTCTTGTTGATATCAACCAACAATTGATTTGTGCCAAAGCTCTCTTCTCTGCTTTTTAAGATTCCTGTATTTATTTTCATGTGACTATTGTATATCTTTCAGGGTTTTATCACTTTTGTTGTCTTGTTGATGGTGGAAAACACTTTTAAATTGACTTCAGATAAGTGATTAATTTTATGCTTTAGGATCTCTTTCTTTATTCACTATTTGCAATATCCTTTTTTAATCCTGTTCTATTTTTCATTTGTGATGTCATCTTAACTAAGGCCTGTTTATTTCTTCAAATCATCAAGGATATTTTCTTTTCTATATAGTTTTAATTTATTATCATTAATTTTGCATAAGTCTACTTCTATGACATTTCTTGTATAATTATACTATCTTGTAGCTTTTGTTTTGAGCATAGCTTGACCAAGATCATTAACATTTAAGCTTTTTTTTAATATTGTTTGAAAATATTTCTCTATATGGTTATTTTTCACAGCCCAGGGAAATAGCGTACTTCTGCCTTCAGAATTATGGGAGAACATTTAGAGTTTCAATGATTTAAATGTTAATTTTCCCTCCTCTCTCAAGGGCTTAGTATTTTAAAGAAACAATTCAGCTTTTACACTGAAATAAACTCCATGCTTATCCCCGTGCTTCTGTGCAGGAGTTCTTGATGCTTTTGCTTGATACTCTGAAGAGGTATCTAATGTAGTCTCTTGAGTTCTTCTACTAATTATAAAAGTAATACTGTCAGGCAAGAGTGTTTTAGTTTTTGATTTATGCAAATAACTCAGTACATAAGTTAGAAGTTCCTTCCCTGATGGCTACTTGCTACCCTGAATATGTTCTAAAGCACTAGGTTCTCTGCAGCTGTATTTTTAAAGTCTAGAACTACTGAAGAAGAATAGTTTTACTAGCAAGTGAAGCCTTGAATGGCTAATGCTCAGAAAGTGAAAACTACAGGTAGATCAGTTGAAAAGGAAGACAAAGACTGTTGCAATGGGCAGGTTGTAATTTTATTACTAAATATGTCTATTGATAAAATGAGGGCATAACAAGAGGTAGAAAAGAGGAATTACTGTAATAGGCGACTGCTAGTGAGTACACCCTGTCTTTTCTACAGCAGTATCCAGAAAATATTTCTGAAAGCACTGAGGAAAGGATACAACAGATTGTAGTCTATTTGCTAAAGCTAGCATCAATATCCAAGAAATTATCCATTAGGAAGCTATTGTGAGAGATATTTTCTGAACCAGGGCAATAGAAAGAACCACTCACAGAAATTTCTGCACTGTTAATTCAATGTTTGTAAGAAAAAAAAGAATCTTTACTAGTGGGTAGTATTTAATTCATCTGACTGAGACAGTGAAGTTAATAAAATTCTGGCTGCAGAACTAAGTAAAATATGTATTAACAATTATGAGTGAAATCTCTATTATAATTATGAATCATTTCAAATATCTAGAGACCTCAGTGTCTGGAATTACTGAAGAAATTGGCAAGTCTCTTCTAAAATCTGCCCATAAAATCTGTCATAGACAGGAAGAATTGAAGAGATTTCCAAAGTGCTTGGAAAGGTTAAACAAAAGGCTATGTAAGTGGTTTTATTCTGTTATGTCTACCTCAACAAATGATTCTCCTGTGAAATTATTTGTCCCCTGAAGTCCTTTGGCCTTGTTAACCTTCAAGTATAAAATACTTTCTTCACTGGCTTCTCATGGTTGTGATTTGAATATTAATATTATATGTAAGTCAGGCACTTTCGCTTGCTCTCTGAAGCAGATGCTACATTCTTCAGCTGTTCCTCAGTTGGTAAGAATGCTATACTCCAAGGTCCTGATGCTTCACAGCAGTAGTAAATGTGACATAAAATCACTGACAAAGGACTTGGCTGAGAGGTTTGGATGCTTTTGGGGAGACTAATGATTCTGTAACTTCTATAATTTAGTCTTTGTAAGATTTGAGTACTTTTGCTCTGACTCTCAGTACCATTTTCTTTTTAAAGTACAATATGGTAGCCCATTTTTTTTTAAGAAAAAGGTTTTTCATATAGCATGAAGTGATGATATTAGTCATACATCATGAATAGATGTCACTAGCTATACTGAATGAGGTAGAGCTTGGATTTTTGTATGTGACCTAAAAAATTTATGTCAGCAATGATGGGACTTGCTGAGAAATTTTAGAGAGATCAAGGAGATTTTTCCTGCTTGGTTTCCATTGGAACTTCATAGTTATCAGTATGTTCCCATGGATTTCAGCAAACCACTTTTTAACAATGCAATAATATTAATTTGAACAATGTTACTAAGTTACATTGATTTTTAAGTTGGCAGCTTCACCTGAAACGTTCTTCTATTGATTTTTATCCTCTTTTTCACTGCCCCTTGTGGTGTTATCAATGTCATAGCAGCATATTTCCTTCTGATGTGTGTGTACAGCTCCCACCTGGTTAGCTAAACTGGTGAAAATCTTTATGTAGTGTAGCTAAATATTTGCCAAGGAATGCTGTTTCATTACTCTGGTCTTCCTACTACCTGTGCTTCTTGTTCATGTATGTTTTATCTTACGTAAGCCTTCCCTTTCACATTTGTGGTTTTATAGCTCTGAATTTATTTACATTTTTTGGTACACACTAGGGCTTTAGCCTGACTTGATGAATAGTTATTTTAAATATTTTGAATGAATATAGAAAAATAAAATATTTCCAATGAAGGAAAAATATTTTTCAGAAAAATATTCTGGAAAATACCAAGTAAGTTTCTTGAAGAATACAGAAGTTTAGGCTAAAACAACAACAACAAAATTGCCTCCTGTTAGAAAAATGTTTTTCTTTCTCTTTTTTTTTTTAAATATGATTATTGGTGCTAGTAAGTTACATAAGGGGTGACAGGAAGCAGACAGACAGACTTAAACAGGAGTGGTGTTGAAATGGAGAAAATATGAATGCCACAGTAAGGGAGAATTAATTACCTATACAAAAATGGCATAGGTAGCTCTCCTTTTCTCCCAGCAGCCCACTCTAGGTCTAGACATAAAATACATAGGTTCAAATAACTCATTTGTGAGAGGAAGTTCAAATTTATATCTTTCTCCTTAAAAACATTGCAAGTATTGCAAAGCACAGTGATTACCTTTCTGGGGCCCCATGCATGAGTATAAACAGCCCCCTGTCAGAGGCAAATCTTGAGGAGTGGGAGACTTCAAAGGTGCTTTCTACCTCACTCCAAGCAGGGGAGGCAACTCTTGTGTCCAGTTTTTTTATGAAAAGGAATTAGGTTCATTCTTCCCCATGATTTCCAGGCTTCAGTTTTGGATTTATTTTGCTGAGACAAAATGAAGAAGGCAAAAGTGAGGAAAAGATTACATTATTTGAGGTGATAATTCAAAGCAGGTCCTCTTTAATAGGAATAGGAATGGATACAAGGTCTGTAGGAAAGCTTTACTACAAAAATTTGCCATTCTTAGCCACTCAGCCCAGGCCTAGCTTTTACTGTGTTTTTCCAAGAGCTGAGATAGTGGTGACTCTGTGAAATGCTGCATAGGAATCAGCTTCAGTTTCAATAAATATATTTAAAACACTATTAGGCACTTATCATTTTTATATCTCCTACTAGAAACATGTAGGAAAATGAGGAAAGATGTACTCTGCTAAGTTTATTCTAGACCACAGCAGGTCATCCGGAGTGTAGGGAAAAAGCGTCTAAGAAAATTTGCACTCAGGAAGATGAACATCTACTGACAAAATCATTGCGCAGATTTACAAATGAGATCATTGTGATGCTGAATGATGTTTCTTTCTCTCTCTCATTTTCTCTCAGACCTGAGAGTTGCTTCTCTTTTACTTTTTTTTGTACACTGACTTCTGAGCCTTGAAGGATTTTCTTGAAAAAATGCCACTTGAGGAGAAAGAGATCAGATGACTAGCAGACCATTTGAGAATCAGTGATGGGAGGGATGGTAAGTCATGCTTTGTAGCTCCTTTATGAATGGCAATGTGGTTTACTGTGCAAGAAGAGAAATATAGAGGAACATCTGGACTTCCAAGCATGCATGAAGTGACAATGAGGAGGAGATCTCTGCTACATTTTTGCCACTAATCCACTGCAATTGGTGGAAGAAAAGAAGCTTAGGGCCAGAGCTTTAAAAATCAGGGGCCAAACATCTGATAAGGGATACAATATTTTCTTAGTTCTCAAATGCTGTTTTGTATTTTAAGCAGACTGAGAAAAAGTCTTGCTAATCACAAATCTGTTGGAGAATACCCTTTTCACTATATATATTGAAACAGAGATATTGGTTAATGTGTCTATCTCAATTTCTTTTTCATTTTTTTTCTAAGTCAAAGGAAAAATGCTGTTCCTTGCAGTAAGTGTTCTGTCTCCAGTTTTCCTGCTAAAGTCTAGCTAGCTCTTGATTCCTAGCCATCATCACTAAAAATAGAAATAGCTCTGAATATGCCTATATTATTTCTGTGTAGTTCTGCTCCAGTTTGACATGAAGGTTACAGGACACTGGATGAAAGATAAAATATGAAAGTTTCATTGAAGTATAGGGGGCAAAAATATCCTTAACATCGCTGTAATTGTATACTCTATTAGCACATATGTTGGAAGAATTTGGTGGGTTTCCACAAAAGTACAAGAAGAGCTATATCGAAAGGTTTTTAACTTGGAACTACTTGTTGGTTTGTTTGTTTATTTCTTTGGTTTTTTACAGTTAGAAGGGATACAAATACTGATATGAACTTTTACTTATTGTAGTCTTAACTGGTATCTGTTTGATCCACACATTTTTGAATGCAGTATAGGAATGTTTCTTACCATTGTTTCATTCATCAATCTTTTAGAATTTATTTGCTATTTTTATTTGTACCTGTATTTTGGAGGTGCTTATGTTATACAACTTGTCACTGGCTAAAAGTCAGAATTCGTTTGAGCTATTTTCAATGTTCCTTTTTCTGGTGGTTAGTGGCAACATATTGGAAAGAATTTGTGTTGATGGTAAAGATAAAAGCTGCTCTAAGATGATGCTTTTTAGACTTACAGAAGAATTTCTGTTAAGACATCCTTTTTGTTAAGATATCCTTTTACGTTCCAGACATATGTGTGGCAGTTTTGGATGATTTTTTAATTTTTTTTTAACCTAAAAAATGATGATCTATATGAATGACTGGTCTGGCTAACAGAAGTGGTTGTCAGCATTAACAAAATTGTTCCAAATTTTGAAAAGGTGAAGTATTTTGTTTTGGAAGGGTAAAGTCATTAACTGTGTCTCTTTCAAATGATCCCATTTGAAGAACTGCCAAAATGTAAAGAAGTATATGTTCATGTGAATGAGGAAAGTAGAAGATGAGAGTGGATGATGTACATGCTCTGCAGGATTTAAAATAAGATATGAGGGAATATTAGAACATGAAGCTTAATGTGAAATACATCCTAAGGCAGATACAGAGATTAACTGATGTCATGTGATTATTTTCACCTGCAAAAATCCTTTTAGAGGTATTGACATTTGTCTTCATTGTTGTTTTTTGTCATACTTAACAATAGGAAAATGGTGTGAAAATGATACTCCTTCCTATCTAGCCTTTTGATGGAGAGCATGAAAACAACTCCATCTGTTCTGCTTTTTGGACCTATTTTGCTAATAGGTGCTAATGTGGGGCATCTAGCTAGATGTGTATTCATGGGTGGGAAGTGATTGTTAAAGTGATTAAATTTTTTAGCTCCTGACTCTTTCTGAGTAACAGGATAAACTGGCTATTCTTCAGGCCTTAAAACCAACTTTAGCACATCCATTATTAGCTCAAGAGCAGATAGTAGTTAAGGTGTCTGATGTCTTATATCTGGTTGGAAACACTGAGCTTCATCTCAGTTTTTCAGTTCACTAGCGGATTTGTAGAAGAAAGAGGGAATTTTATTGCGCTGAAATGTGGAAGGCTGTTAAGGAAAATAGGGAATGAGTACATTGAAAACCAACCCCAGAAGTTATCATGTTCTCATGCGGCTTTTAAAATATCAATAACAGACAATGCGAGAATCAGTGGAGAGAATTGGCATGCATTCTTGTTCTTGCAAGCTTTTCCTCTTGCTAATAGTATTTAGATTCTTCAGTTGCTTGCATCTTCATCATGGGAAGTCTTAAGGTACTCTACCGTAAAATTGATTTGTTAAGAGATCATGTAGTTGTATGCAGAAAGACTGCATGTCAAAATAACACATATGATAAAGTGGCTTGGATACTCATGTATGGCCCTAAAATAATGCATTAATGGCAAATCAAATTGGATCTAACTGTTTGTTGGTTTGTTTTATTTTTTTATTTTATTTTATTTTATTTTATTTTATTTTATTTTATTTTCCCCCTATATTTTTGAGCTCTATTCTACTCATGGGAAATAATTTTATGGGATTAGAGTCTCCAGCATATGAAAATAAATTACTCATGTGGTGCAGAGCCTCAGACTACCCACATCTCGGTTTCTGTTGAGATGCTGAATATATATGTAAAGTGCTGGAAATCTGTATCCATTAATATGTGGTAATTTGTATTAGTGATCTGTTTGATGCAAAGATGAATCATTTCCTGCACAGCCGGTCCACGCAAACAAAAATCAGTGACATATCATTTCTAATGCAAATTAAGGAGAATATAATTCAGCTATCAATTTTAAGCACCTGTTAAGTATCCCACGAAGAGTGAGCTTCAGAAATATTGGTTCATAATAAACAAATGTAATATGAGACAACTGGTATAAATATTTTGCCCTTGTTTTTCTGACCAGTGAATGAAATCTTACTCATAAACTCATTATTTAATCGTTGGGCATCAGCATTAGTTAGACATCTTTGTTATCTTGCTGCCACATATTGATTTTATCTAAATAGAAGAGTAGCCTAAAAATAAATAAGTGCATTTAAGTTTTTTCTGCTGTATTTATATATCTACCTTTCTTAACACTAGTATTGACAAGTGACACAAATATAATTTTAAAAACCCGTCCCTTCATGAGTTGCTCAGAGCCCTATCAACCCAAATTTGAATGTTTCCTGTGATAGACCATCTACCAGCTCTCTGGGCAACCTGTGCCAGTGTTTCACTACCCTCATCAAAAAATTTTGTCCCCTTATTTGTAGCCAAAATCCATGCTTTTTTGGTTTAAAACAATTACCTTTTGTCCTATCACTACAGGCCATGCTAAGAATTTTATTGCCATCTTTCTTATAAACCCTCTACAGGTACTGGAAGGTGCTATAAGGTCTCCCTGGAGTCTTTGTCTCTCCAGTCTGAACAGCCTGGACTCTCTCAGCCTTTCCTCGTAGAAATGATGTTACATCCCTCTAATTATCTTCATGGCCCTCCTCTGGACCCATCTTCAGTCGTATCTTCAGTCATTTGAATTCGTTCTGTCACTTTTCTATTTGTATGTAATTTCTAATTTTTTTTTTTTTGAATTATTATTATTTTTTCTTGAATAATTGGATAATCAGAGTTTTAAATGGGCTAAACCTACCTTGTACATTAAGCTTTTGCAATATGGAACAGCTGTGGGTTTTCACCTTCTTGGAAATGAGATCTTGGCAGTTGCAAATAGGAGTTTCTGGAATGTGACATTTTCACTGCCTGTCTATACAGTGTTGAGACAAAGGCATTCAGCTACCGATATTTGTCACACAGATGAGCTGACTTATGCAGCGAACATTCAGAGGAGAAAAATGATTGAATTCAGCTGCTAATTTTGTCTAAATGTTCTAAATATGGAAAACCTCAGGAATGCTTCCAAAACTTCCTTGCCTATATATACACCTGCGGTTTAGGTTTCTCTTTTCAAGACTTCCAGCTCAGTCAGGTCTGATAGCTTGGTCTGTTTGACGTAATTTGACATCTGAGCCTCTTTCACTCTCCAAACATCAAAATTTGGATCATATTATCTGGCACATGTCACTATATTCCCACCCTCCTTGCTCTTGGCCACTAAATGTTAGAGCTGACATTTTTATATACCTAGGAAGTTTACAATAGTACTGGGAATTGAATTTATATTATTTATAGGTTTTGTATTACCAGTAGTTTTCTCGTGTAATGTTGATGAAAGTTGAGCTTATAAGAGGGAATGCAAAGAGACCCAGCAAAGTGTCAGGGAATCACTCTAGAGGAAGGTGAATATGAGACAGTTATGACTGGGTTGTACCAGTTGATTATCTTGTGCTTTCCAAAATACTTCACTTTTGTTGATGCAGTGATTCATTATCTTTTATACTGTCTTTTGTTTTGACTTTCTGTATAAAGTCTTTACTCCTGCTATTGGTAGTGGCGCTGGTTTTCAAGATGCAAACATCTGTCCTCTGGGAATGGGCTTAGATTTAGAGCTATTAAAGAGCTGTCAGTTGAGAATTACTTCAGTCAGCAAATCTCTTGTTCTACAGAAAGACCTTTAAAACCTATGAAAGTCTGGGTCTTGGAAATTCAATTTCCAATACTGTAAGACTGACCCATAAATACCAATCATGTGTAATCTTGTTTAAGTTACAGGTATTTCCACAACTGTGAAGCATTTATAGCAAGAAAAATGCCTTTTAACCAAACTAATTGAATTGAGGCAGTGTGGTATTGTGAATTGCTGGAAAACAGAGAAAACCCATCAATTTATGGCTGGCAAAATGTTTCAAGAACTTTATTGCCTGGCCTTTTACTAATTTAAAAAATATTAACTCTCATCAATCCATTAGAAGGTTTTTCAAGCAGAAATATCCAAACCAAAGATGAGTTTGTAGGCTCTCAACTGAATTTGATTGTTTAAAAGATGATTCATATTCTGGCCCCAATTTATCTGAGTCTCTTAAATGAGACTGAGGGATAAGTTCATTAAAGTCTTTTTCCCTTACCTTTTTTAAATGACATCTTTTCCAGACAAAAAACCAAACAAAAAACTTCCCCCAAAAAACAAATCCTCTCCCCCCCCCAGAAAAAAATGGAATTGTAGAATAAGTCAGGATTTCTAATCATCTTTTGGCATGGCTTACTATTGGTATTTTTCTGCCCACCACATCCTGTAGATTACTGAGCTGTCAACCTTCTGCATTTCTGCCTGCGTAAAAATAATTGTAATTGAATGAAATGTGGGCTGAGTGAAATGGCAGTAGAATAATTCCATACTCAGAACTACTACAGTTTCATAGAAGAATAATTGAATGTTTTATTAACTGAGTAACATAAACATGAGTTTTCTAGGTAGATTTTTAATGCACATGAAACCTCTCTAAAATGTCTAGAAAACACTGCTTTTTCTTCTTCTCCAACACCTTGCTCCCAGGCTTGATAAGCCAAGCAGAATATTGTCTGCAGAGCATTCAGGAGAAATGTTTGTTGTGTGTGATCACCAGCCTGCTCTTGAACAGCAAAGTGTCCTCAAAGCTTGTGGTAGTCAGATTGGATGGCTGATAAAATTAATTTCACAGAAAAAGTAAATTCTCTGTGTACAGCATAGTGACACTGAAGAGATCTACTCATGTCTTACTTTCATCAGTACTGAACTGTCCTCCAACATAAATATTAAACCAAAATGTTAGTAATAGAGATTCATGGTTATTATCAATACAAGAGTACATGCTGACTTCCTTTATTTTCATCTTTCCTATTGTATGCACAGTAAATCAGAAATTCAGCGAAAAAACGTGTTTAATGAAATAGCTACTGGGTCTGAAATGTGTCTGTGATGGAATGGGAGGGCAGAAAGAGCTGGAAGGATAAAGAAATTACCTAGATGGCAAATAAAGTAGACTCTTAATATAAAGAGGGAAGAATACAGTGCTTGCTTCCTTCACTTTAATGAATAAAAATCATTGAATACATTTCATCTAACTGGGGTTGAATGAATTGATTATAAATAACATATTCTGAATTTTACTTCCTTCATTATGAGTGAATTATCAAAGAGCAGTGTGTCTATTTCTCATTGTTTTCAAGGACAGTTGTCAGGAGAAGCCATTTTGCCATGCACGAAGAGCAGGAATTGTGCTATATATCCTCAGCATCAGCTACAATATTCTTATCTCTTAGAAACAGGTAACAAACAGGCTATGGAATGTTTCTGTTATAGGTTTCATATCTTCAGATCGCTTGTTGAATAATTTCTGCAATAAGTATCAATTATTCATTAGCATCTCATTTTTGAGTGTACAAAACGTAATGTGTGATAAATTGATGGGTTCTGATTTCACATATATATGTCATTATCCTCCAAATCATATTTGTAGTACAAGTAACAGAGCTGATAAACTAGAAAATTCACTGATGTCATGGTTTAATCCCACCCAGCCACGAAGTCCCACACAGTGGCTTGCTCGCTCCATCACCGGTGGGATTGTGGAGAGAACTGGATGCGTAAAAGCCAGAAAACCCACGGCTTGACACGAAGATGGTTTAATAGGAAAAGCAAAAGCCACACACACAAGCAAGGCAAAACAAAGAATTAATTCACTGCTTCCCATGGGTAGGCAGCTATTCAGCCCCTTCAGGAGAGCAAGGCCCCATCACACCTTACAGTGGCTTGGGAAGACAAAGGCCATCATTCCAAACATCCCTGCCTTCCTCTTTCTTCTCCCCACTTTATACACTGAACATGATGTCATATGATCTGAAATATCCCTTCGGTCAGTTGGGGTCAATTGTCCCAGCTATTTCTCCTCCCAACCTCCCATGCATCCTCAGCTTCCTTACCAGCAAGGCAGTATGAGAAGAAGAAAAGGCCTTGGTTCTGTGTAAGCCCTGCCCAGCTTGAAACATCTCTGTACTATCAGCCCTATGTTCAGTGCAAATCCAAAACACAGCCCCATGCTGGACACTGTGGAGAAAATTAACTCTACTCCAATCAAAACCAGCACAACTGGGCACTGAAGAGCAGAGTTTCATCTAAACTTATGTAGGTACATCTGCAGAACAAGGAGAATTGAATGAGTTTCAGAAGAAAGCCACAACTAAAAAAATGGAAAAATTAAATTAATTTTTTTGGTTAAGATTATTTAGATCAAATTATTTCCTTCAATTTTGTTTTTTCCATTTTATTTTTTTTTTTAGAAATAAAACTACATTTTATTCTGTTTTCTAACTACTCTGAAGTAAAGACAACTGACACATCCACTAGCTTGACTATACTGTGGTTGTCCATTTTTTATGTAATTTAAATTTCAAGTGTTTTGGTATTGGCTGGTCTGTGTTAGTGGAGAAATTTATACATATAGTCTATTTTATATATTAAATGACAAAAAACATCATGTCATTTTCTAGCTTTGACTTGTTGTAACCTTTTATACAGAGTTTAGTGAGAGGAAGGGCAGGCTGCAGTTTTTAATCACAAACAGAAATTGCCTGAGTTCATGCTGCCTGGAAGGCTTGTAGAAATCTCTATTCAGAAAGTAAATTTTTTGGGGTAAATCAAAGTCTGCCAAGAACATTGCACAGTCAGATGGAAATTGACTCATAATCTGGAATGTGAAACCATAACACACCGTTGTTTGGATAGGTTGAATATTATTTTGGTTCTGGTGCTCGCAGTAAAGTCTTAAAAGGCCTAAAAAAGCATTAAGTGGTTAACCAAAGGAAAGCTGTCAAAAGTCTGCATGTTTTCCAGGGGCAGATTGCTGAAAACTCCTCCAATAATTCCACAAATGCTTATCTTAAAACCCTTGTTTTCTGTATTATCCCACCATGTTTTTGAGATAAAAAAGACTGTGGAAGTCAAGGACTTACAGGCCACAATGAGAAGGCAGCAGTGAAAGAAATGGTTAGATAGTTCCATTTGAGGTTTCTCTATCACAGTTACTTGTGCTGGAACTAGATGTACTTTCCAAAAACTATGGTAAGATAATTACTTTTTCTAATCTGCCGACCATTCTCGCTGGAAATGGAATGCATTTGATTTTTTTTTAATGTATTTCTGTACTTCTGTGAAGGTGAGCCTGACTAGCAAAAAATAAGAAATGACCACATAATGCTATTTTTATCAATTAGAAAGGAAGATGCAGAAAAAATGGTTTCCAGTACATACATATACACTAGCCTTCAAACATGATAGTCTGAATATTGGAAAAAAACAATACTATCTTGGAACTCAATGAAAATGTTATACATCCTATGCTATTTATAATCCAGACATCCTGATTCAGTAGGTTGACTTACCGTGTCGGCAAGTGCGGGGTGCTCACTAATAAATGAGGAGAGAATGTCAACTATGTTGGCAGGAAAAAGGCCAGTCATACAGCTGACAGCCAGTCTTGGCAGGGAATATATGTAATGGTTTGGTATTGCAAGCTGTTTGTAGTTAGCATTACCAAAGCTGCCAGCCAATTGCCTCATAAGGTCTGCTGACAGGCAGTAATCTAATCTGGCCTCCCATTTGTTTTGTTTTTATCTGCTAAATACAGCTTCATCTTTCCTGTGGTTGACTTGTGTGCTATTTGAAATCTGAACATTGCATTCAATCTTGTGGACACAAGAATAGCAGAGGTGTTATAATCAAAATCACGTAGAACTGGGCCTCTGGAAACAATTTTTCATGAAGATGTGTTCAGATTTCAAAATAAACTTGCTGTGAAATGGGAAAGAAATGTGGTTGCACTGCTTTCCCTGTAAATGTCCTGAAAGTTTCAAGTTGAAGTTTGAAAGTAAGGTTGTTTTCTATCATGTGGAATTCTAAATAGACATCGGGGATAGACTGGAAGAGGAATTGCGGGTGCAGTGAAGAACAGATTCCAGATTATTGGCTTGATCAAAACACAGAAGTCAGTCATATGAGTTGTGCTTGAACAAAGTAACTTACATATAAAATAAGTAGGATTCTACAAGGTATGTTCTTATCTATTGATTTCATTTCAAGTTATTTGTTGGAAAACTGTTGGCTTAAGATTCACCAGCCGTGGCCCAGCGTGTTCTTATGGCTTTGATTTACCTGAAAATATTATTTCTGGTACAAAAGTAGTAATCTACTGTCTTTGCTCATATAAAGCGAGGGGGTGTAAGGATGCTAGATCAGCTTAATGTCTTTGCTCCTCCAGAAGCTTCCTGTGTCCTTGGGACTAGATCAAGAAAAGAGTTGCGTATCAAAAAATGTTTCTAAGAAACATTAACTTGAAACATTGCCAATGCCTAGCTATTTATTTCTCAAAGCAGCCAGTTTGGTAGAGCCAAGCCTTGTAACTGCCAATTTTTTCCGATGTAAATTTCCATTGAAACAGTGCTTCTGGCCCTGTGCATGTGCCCAGATGAGAGTTGCTCTTGTCAACATGTAGCATTCATGCCAACATCCTGCTGGCATTATAGACCAGGTGTTGTATAACATGAAATGGGTCTATCTGGTTTGTTATGCTTCTCTCTCACCAAATTGTCCTTATATTGGTGAGGAAGTTGTAATACCAGGAGATGGGAGATGCAGGGTTGTTTCTATTATGTGCTGAAGGCAAATGGCTTTAGTCTTTTTCAAACAGCTTCATTTCCCTTCAACATGGTATTATGAGATCCACACTGACATGCTGTTTGGTTACCTTGCCTGAGGCCATGTCTTCCTTCCACCCTGAGGTCCCTTGAGAGTAAGATACCCTGTTTCACCTGTACGGTCTTAACCTCCTGGTCTTGCTGCCTTTCTTCCATAGCAACATAAAATCAGGGGATAGAAATCCTCTGTCTTAAATGGGATCTTGTGAAAATAGAGATTGTGAAAAATTAATCTCTTTAACATAAAATGCCTGCCTGTCAAAATGTGACTTTGCTTTCATTGTCTACATTTCTCAAGGCTGGCAGAACATGTTTCATTGTCTTGCAGGAACACAGACAATAAAGATATTCAAGCTTGAGAATTGTTTTTTCTCTAATGTCAGGGGGTTGCTAAGAAATCTGAATCTGTTACGCAGAACCAGCAATTTTTAAAGTACTGCTGGTATCACAGCTTATGACAAGATTCTTTTCTTAACCTGAAAATATTAAGAATCAGTTGGGTGAAACCTTGGGCCATCAAGGAAAAAATCTTTTTCTGACAACACAAATCCTCAGAGAACAAAAATACATTTGCCAAACACCTCTTAATATATAAAGATAAAATGATGCACCAAATTTCAACTTTGAAAAAATTATGAATAATTTATATATTAGAACATAATTTACCTCTATCATATATTATATACATATACATATTTCTATATTATATGAGAGCATAATACACATCAGAGCATAAATTATGTAATAAAATAGTTTTAACAAGTAAACCCAAGAATTAAACTAAGCACAACCAGCAGGATTCTTTATCTTTTGCCAAGCTACTACTATTGATTAACTGAAAATATGCAAAAATTTTAATGCAAATGGCAAACCAATATCCATATTTTTTCTTTAATTATTTAGTACCAGGTATCATGTGGACCTTTAAGGATCTAAGCAATCATTCAGAATGAAATGTTGAGGAAGAAAAAGCAGTCAGCTCTAGATAAAAGTCGTTTTTTCACTCCCTGATGGCAAAAGAAGTGTAAGAGGAAATTGATGTTTGAGTGAAGGGAGAGAAAATGAGGGCAAGCAAATGTGTTCTCATGGATGTACTTATTGTATTGCGCAAAATGCAGAACGACAATCTGATCCACAAACAGAAAGTACTTTTTATGGAAACTCCATAAGAACACTCCTGTTTTGCAATTTTCTTGCAGTACTGGGAGGATAATTAGATAAGGGGTTGACACAATATTATTTGATCTATTTATATGATTTCCTTTTTTCTACATCTTTTTTGTTTTCATTCCTAATACAGGTGGTGTTTGATCCTTCTTTAAAGGACAAGACATTTCTCCCCTCTTCAACAGAGTGCCTGTAGTTTCTATTGCTTTTGTTGCACCTGATGAAGTCTTCCCTTGAATGTCTCCTTATTCTACAAGACCTTGAGAAAGTCAGGAATTGATAAGGAGATTTGCTTGCTACAGATGGAACTCCAGCTTTTAGGAGCCTCTTAAATAAATAAATTAAACCTTCCTTTATAAAATCTGAAACATATGTTTCCCTATAGGAATTATTTCTTTTCAGATTTTATCCCTCTTTTCTTAGCTCAAAGGAAAAGGCAAATGTCACCCAAGCCCAAAAGGACTTGCCGACATCACAGGTCTATTGTTCAAAGTACATCAGAACTTCTCATTAACAAAATACCAGAAATGGCAACTAAGATGAAATATGGATATATGAGTGTGTTTTCTTTTCCCTTTGTGCCCATAGATTTTTTCCAATCAATAAAAATGTCAACAATTTAAGAAGTATGTGTTTGACTGGAGAAATGTGGGGGTTTTTAAACCATTAAGTAAGCAACAGTGCATTGTAAGATTCTGTGAATTTTGCTGGCTAAAGAGCAATTCCAAGTCAACACAGCTGTTCTGGCTTAATATTTATAATAACAAACCTTTTTGAGAAATGCCAGTATTCTGTCTTGAACTTGATGTGTCTGTGAATGACAACCAGAAGGAGAATTATACATGGAAAACAAGAGTGAGAAGGGACAGAGAGGGAAGGGAGAAAAGTCTACCAAAATGGAATTGTATTTTCTCCACTGATTAGTGTTCTGCTTTTCATCTCCTTACATTTTTCTAATCTCATTTCAGGTTATAGAGTATAATCTACTACACCTATGAAGTTGACATGCTGTAAAACCCAATGGGAAAGACCTTTTTGGTATGAAAGTTTTCCAACAAATAGACTTGTAAAAGTAACTGAACCACATTGTTCTTCCCACACTTAATGCTCAAAGAAAAAATTCAGACCCCAAATCATTAAAAGTTTAATTGTTCATGAAAATGAATTATAAATTTCAAGGAAATAAGTTTCTCTTTGCCATTACTACTTGTAGTTCTTCCAAGAAGTGAAGGACAATATTTATATTTGGGCCTTGACTGCGGTAAAATATTGTCTGTGATCTTGTCAAGATTTGATTTTTGGTTGTTTTTTTTTTTTTTTAATTATTGTTATGATGGAGTTATTCTCCAAAATGCCACTACAAACCTAGACTCCAGCAGAAGACAATAGGTCAAGAGTAGTTACTTAAATTAAGAATGTGTTCAATCTCAGTAATCTCTCTTTGGTGACTACTCTAGGGATAGTGGAATTAACATTAGGGACTGCAATCCATAATGCATCAGCTCATCGCTCTGAACTATTCTTTGCATAGTATTAATGTCACTCTTTTAATTTTAATTTCCATGCAAGGTAGCATCTAAAAACTTTTACATACTTGTATTAAAATATGTTTGTGCAGAGATAGATTAGAATTTTATTTTTAAAGTGATCAAAATAAATTTATACCTCACCTTAAAGGTGAAAAATTGAATACCTTCAGGTTTTAGGCTTCTCAATTTCACTTGAAAATGGCTAATCATTTAAAGAAAGATCAAAAGGGGAAGTTTTCAAAGCAATTCAAACCACAAAGCACATTGTGGCAGAATATGACAAGTTTCAGAAAGTCGTACAATGAATTCCCTACTTATTGTGTGATTTTCACCTTTATTTGTCCATCACTTTGTCCAGCATTTGTTGCTAGCTTCCACATTAAGAGAAAATTTGGAGCTCAAAGTTCTGCTCTTGATCTCCTTCAACCTTAGGTATAGAACCATATAAAAACATATTATTTATAAATGAAGAATTAGTTGAGTGGCTTGAGGACAGGTTTCAGTTTCTCAAGATGAATTCAGGAATTGAGATAGAAAGTTTTGTCATAGTTCCACCACAATACAAAATTTGAATTCAGAGCTGATTCAAAATTTGTGTTTTGATGATAGCATGATATTGTTGAAGTAAAACCTATTGACATGCTCTATTTAAAAACAACCAAAAAGCCTAACACCACTGATGTAACTTACAGTGTTGATGAATCCGGCCAAAAAATAAGGTGTTATATATCTATATATACATGTTATAAACTGGTACAAATGGAAAAAAACCTGATCCGTATGCATAATTTCTCATACATTTGGGTTTGTTTGTTTGTTTTTTACCTGACTTGGACATTTTAATTCAATCAGCTTTGTGACATTCTCACTTGTGTAATGATCTACGTTATGTTGACTTAATGCCAACCTAGTACAGATGAACATACTGGAGATACTAATAAAAACATGATGCTCAGCACAAAGGAAATGTAAAATATTCATGGTGGTCTGAATGTAGTTGGAACTGAAGGTATCCAAAGGATACCTTTGATATCTTCCACTGGGAGTGTGCTTGCTTTACACAGTAATAAATTTATTTATTGTATTCACTAGATTAGTGGCTCTTGTACAGCTGCCTTGTGATAAATGAACATTCACTTATGACTTTTCTAACTTTACTGGGAGGAAGATTGAGACAATGTTTATTGTTGATAAAGCAATTTAGACTGGAACTGCATTGCACAGCATTGTATTGATTCACTGACATTTTAAGTGTTTCTAATAGGAGGTTAACTTTGCTGCTATTTTCCTCAGTATATCACTAAGGTAAGCATGTAGTAAATGTTACATCTGTTTCCGTTGTTAGCTAGGAGATTTGTTCTTTAATGAGTTGATGTTTTGCATGGGAGTGAGTGAGCACTTGAAAAATAAAAGTATTTTTTCCTCAGTTTGCAAGTGTCTGTTTTAATGCAGTTCTGATTAGTTCTGGATTCTTTTGAACCTCCATCATTTGCAACAGCTCAGAACTTTAGTTGAACCATTTGTCAGATCTGATGGAACATCAAACAATCAAATGAAAATACATGAAAAACACATGTTTAAAAAAGCATCCACATGTGCAAAAATTCCTTTAATGGTGCTCATCATCTCCTCTGTAAACCCATATGGTTATAGGTCTTATATATTTCCACTGCACTATCATATTCAAATCTGTGGTAACAAATTGATCAACAATAAAAATTTTAATAAAGGAGTATATTGGACATAACATACTCTATTAATTTAAAAATTAAGTTTTTATTGTCTTCAATTGTCTTTTTCCTCTTTTTCCCCCATCTGGACTTTGAAAAGGGCATTTTTGACCTTTCATTTTTGCCCATTCAACACTTCTGTGTAAATTAGTTCCATATGTACATTTCTGCATGCTTTCCGCTTGTAGATAATGGGATATGAATGTGGGAGAGTTCTTTCATGTTTTCATGAGGATGGGAATTTAGAAAGGCAGCCTTGGTACAGGAAATGCATTTGACTGCCATGTGTTTGATTCATTTATATGCAACTTGGAGGAAGTTCTTTTAAAATCAGGTGTTGATTCAGTACCCAAAAAGTATGCAAAATACATTGATAACTTATTCCTCCCAAAATATTTTGAAGAGGCTTGCTTATTTACATTATTCAGTCTTCTGTGAAGTGTATCTTTTCTTTGCTTATAAGTGAGCAGGTATGGAGCAATCTTTATGTCATCTGCAAAGTTAGAACCTGCATTCTGAAAATTTCTCGCATTGCTCCTTTTCTTTCTCCTCTACAGTTTGCTGAAAGTAGCTGTGTGTCTATCATCTAACTGAAGTTTACAATAATAATTCTCTTGGAATCTGCAATTTGGACTCTTTTCTTGAAGGTGTGGAAGTGCTGCAGGAGCTGTGTTGTTCTCTCCCTTTGCCCCTCCCTTCCCAAATCTTTGGAAAGCAAGAATGCAGAGAAATTTAAGGCTTACTGTGATTTTGAACATTTCAAACTCTATTGAAGTTCCTGTGGAAATACAGTATATCATTATTAAATTTTTGGCTATTATAAGATCCTCCCCCTTAGTTCACTCAAAAGAGACACACAAAAAAGAATCTTTTAACCACAAAGTCATATGATCAGGTATTAGAAAACATTAGTCTGAGGGTCATGTAGATATACATTCCTATGTTTATCCAACCTTTTTGTGCTTTATAATAAAATTCTTTCACATTCATCTGAACAAGTGTTGTTTCCTAGCACTGAAACATTTTAAGAGTAGCTGTTAAAGTCTGACAAAATATGCAAGTGAAAACAAAACATGTTAATGAAGAATGGAGAATGGAGGAATTAACTAAAGTTGTCTGAATGAAATTCATTCGTAGACATAAAAGGTGTCATGGATGTACATTACAGTTTTCTGTGTGATTAAATCAATGCAAGTTAGCATGCTGTATGTTCACTGATGGCAATGGAATGTTATTGCTTTCTGAATGTTTTTGTTTTATGTGAATCTGACTGGCAGTGAGCAAGACAATCCTGCTGTATTCTCTGGATGTCTGTTGCGTATTAAAAAGAATTTAAAATATTAATTTAAACACAAAACTTCAAAATACAGAAAGAAAACAAACATTGAAGAAATAGCTATAACATTTTATAGCAATCTATTACTTTGTTTGATTATGTGCAATTTTAACCAAGATTATTTTCTTTGCCAAGTTCAAACTATTTTTAGCATTAAAGAAGAAAATAATTCGATTTGCATGATGGTTTTTGTCTTACACAAAAATTGAAGTTTAGTCAGGTTTTAAAATTAAACTTACTATTTTTTTTTGAGGAAATAGATGCATTCTTTACATTAGGGGAAAAAAAGTTTTTTTTGAAAGATCAGAACAGCTTCATTATATATTTAAAAAAGATTAGACAAAGGCTCTTTACTCCTTTTGCAGCTGTTAATTCATCACGCCTTATCTTCGCACACAAGCTTTGGCCATAAAAATAGTAATTTCCTTTATCTATCATGTCATGTTTTAGGACAGGCTAAAAATAACACGGTGAAAGACAGGATATTGCTACAGTGAAAATATCTTGCATTTCCAACATTTGGATTATATTAACCTTGCAGTATCCTTTCATGGCAAAGGTATGTTGGTTTCCCTAACCTCAGAGCTGTGTTAGAAGAACTGAATCCAAGCTTGGTTACCAGAATAGTATAAATACTACTTCATGGTCTTGGAATTTCTTGTTGAAATTGCCATAACATCATATGTCTTCTGGGTTTTTTTCGCAATACTGAGTACTAATTTGTTTTCATTAGAAAAGTCATTGTGTTTCACTCTGAAATCTTTGTTGTTACACAGTATCCATAAAGACAGCTTTAATTATTTTAAAAATATGGATGTGGAAACTTTTCAACAGCCATATGAATGTGAAAATATAAACACTTAAATGAATTTGAATATTTTTTTTTCCAATGCATCACTAATATGGAGTAAATTTATGTCATGTCTGGGCACTGCAGCATGGTGCTAAAAACACCAAGGTTGTGGGTGCCCATATGGGCTGTTCGCTTAAGAATTGGACTCAATTATCTTGTGGTTCCCTTCCAACTCAGAATATTCTGTGATTCTGTGAATTTCTTTGCAAGTAGGTTTGCTATGATCATCTATATCATGCATCCAGAGGGAGGTCCTGAGTTCCCCAAAAAAGTGATCCAGCAATGTCTTTAACTCATAACCTCCGGAGAAAAAGATACAACTTCAGAAATATAGAAGTAAACCATAGCAGTGAAGAATTGCAGAGCCAACAGAAACTGTGTAATAATTTTATAGTAGTTAAGTGATGAATGGATTTGTTCAGCAGAAATCTCAAACAGAAAGAAACAAGCAATGGATAAAAATATGCTGAATGATACCACTCTAGGAAACTACATTAAAAATTAAGACCTGTACACAGCAACTATTTTTTCTCCATTTTGCTTGATAATATGACTTGCCATAGAAGCAGCAAGACTTTTAGTAGACATTTATTAAACTTTGTTGTAATCTACTCTTCTTTCCTGCTTGAAGATCTGGAGGTGAGACTAAAGCCTGACTGTGATCAGGAAGATAAGCTAAGCACTCATTTGAGGGCATATATCCTTTTATCTAAGGCTTAATATATCAGTTCTTCTGGGTTTCTGTTGTTCTATTGGCAATGGGTTCTTGTACGGAACTCGAAAAAGAGAGTACTGAAGAGCTGCAAAGGGTACATTTCAGATGCAGCTCTCCCTTCCCTTAGTGTTTCCCTTGTGGTTATCTCAGCCCAGATCCTGATGGGGATGCTGCTTTTCATGGGTTCCAGCTTAAGTGACTACCAGACCTCTTGATGATGATGAATAAGAGATATGGGGTTTGCCATGTCTGAGATCTGGCTGTTTTTTGGATTTAGGCATCTCGGTGTTCAGGCTACTACTACTTCTGTGAGTTTCAACCTACAGTATTACCAAAACTGAATTGATGTGCAACTCAACTCCAAAAGTGTACAAGAGCAAGACCAGATAGTTAAGCTGAAAAAAGAATAGTTTGATCACTATAAACGTAATATTGCAGCACAAATCACCTCTGAATCTGAACCCATTTAACAACTCAAGAACCCATTGAAACCATTGAAGCACTTCTGTGCTTTAATGTTCTTGAAAGACAATGAGCCTGTTTATTTTTATTTCCTTCCATTCAGCAGCATACTCCTGCTTGTGTACAGAAGATATTTTGATCTTTATTTATGCTTTCATTTTTAATAACATCCATTTACCAATTTCAAATATGTTTACCTAGAATTGTGCCCGGGGAAAAAATACCCAGCTAATTGCTATTAGTGTTTGTAATACCTGATTAACTTATAATAATATATTAGTAAGGCCATAATTTAATGTTAAGATTAACATAAGGAAAGATGTGTGAGTGATGTAATTTAAATAAAAGCCTGATTATTGGCAAATGAAATGGGAGGATAACGAGTAGTATTTCTTCACTGTATATCTTCTTCAAGGAGAGACTAAATTCTACTTGATTTTCTACTGTGTGATTTCATTCGTCTCTGCACTAAACTAGTACACAAAGCAGAGCTAGTACACTAGTACACATAGTTTGGGTGCAAATGACTTCTAAATTTGGTTTGGTATAGAAAGTGGAATGGCAATATGTCATGGTGCCTAAGTAATTTTTTTTTGTGTTTATTTTGATAAAACATAATTATTCGATTATTAATATTTAATGGGATTTCTACAGTTTTGTACTGGCAGCATAATGGAACTTTTAAATATTTTGACTGAACTCAAACTTACCATGTAGAAATTAGTAAGAAAGTATGACGGAGAAAGATCTAGTAATGATATGTAATGCATAGCAACATTTTAAAGCTGCGTGTTTGGTGAGATAATTACAATTAGTACTTTATTTGTAATACTGTGCTACAATACTGTGGTGTGTTTATATTGTGTACGTGGTTACATAAATAATAAATTTTCATTAGAAATGGGAAAATTTTGTGAATCATGAAGTAGTTCAGGTGAGTTGTAGGAAAAAGAAATACATTAGCTTTTAAATAATCAATTCAAAATTTTGTTCTATTTGGGAATAAAAGCTCTTTTAAAACAACATCCATCACCCACTGAGTATTGTATGCACAATATGGGTAATGGGAAAACTAATTAATTTTTCCTTTGTTTTAATGAGATAGCTTATATTGGAAAAAGACAGGCTGGTAAATAATCATGAACTGTAAGCTAGTACAAATCATAAAGCACTCTGATAAAAATTATTTTGTATGAGCTTACTTACAAAGCGAGATTCTGAAAAATTTCAGGTCATATTTTACACTGTGCCTGGAAAGTCAAAGAAACTGTCATAGAAATAATTACTTCTGCTGTATGAAAATAAATCAGGACTTCATTTTCAGCCAGGACAATGAATTTTTCACCTGGGTAAAGAAATTTGACACAAATAAGCAGTTACTTTTTTTTTCTTGATCAATAGGGTATCCTGACTGCACTGTCCACAAACCAGCTCTGCATTCCAAAGCAAGAAAATTTTTTTCTGTGAAATTTTGATAGGTGCAGCTGTATAAGTCAGGGCTGGGAATACGTATTCCTTAATGATATAAATCAGAGTGGCTTACCTGAGGCATTATAGATCTTTTATGTTCTAGTGTCAAACCTATGAGTTTTAATTACACCATTGCTTTAACTTTACTCACAAGAACAAAAAACATGTTTCTGATAGTATTTTGGCAGAAATTAGATGACTGTGTTTTGCAGTGTTTCCTTATTTTGGATGGTGTGCTACATCCATGGAAGAAGGTGTTCTTCTGAACATTAACAACATGTAATTTCTATTGAGGTTTCTAGTAAGCTGAGACTAACAACTAAAACTAAAAATGTTTACTAGAATCAGATTCCAGAACAGGCTTACCAGTGATAAACAATGGGATGATACACCAAAACTTGAGGAACTGAACTCTAGTGGGATCCCTCAATTTGTTTCATTCAGTGTCAGATACAATGAACTACATCGGAAATGTTTCTACACCAACACATGCAAAATGGGGAATGAGCAAGAGGAGCTCAGAGCTTTGGCCCTGTCCAAGAGATTTGACATCATTGGCAACTACAAAATTTTGGAATGCAAGAAGGTGAGCCAGAAGGCTGGCTTGGCTGAACAGGGATCTTATTTTGGAGGTCAGGCAAAAAAAGAAGATATATGTCCAGTGGAAGCAAGGTCAGGTGACATGGGAGGAATACAGAGATACTGTCTGACACTGTAGGGAGAAAAGTCTTGTGGCCAAAGCTCAGTGGTAGTTGAAGATGCCAGAAATGTGGGGGACAATAAAAAGAGTGTTTTAGAATGTGTTAATAGCCAAAGGCAGTACAAAATAACATTGGCATGTTAGAGGATGAGAATGGTCACCTCACAAACAAGGGACAGAAACAAGGCAGAGAAGTTTAGTGCTTTCTCTTCTTTAGCCTTCAAAAGCAATGACAAGCTAAAGGGGTCTCAGTACTCTGAGCTGGAGGATTATGGCTGTGAGAAAGATCAACTCTGAACTTGTGTGGCATCTGCTGCTCAAGCTTATCCCTATAAGTCTATGGGGCCAGATGGGATTCATCCAAAAATAATCAAAAAACTGGCTGATGCAATCGTGAGACCTCTCTCAGAGATTTTTGAATGGTCTTGGGAATCTGAAGAGGTCCAAGTTGACTGGAAGTTGGCTAACATCCCAGTTTTCAAGAAGGGCAAGCAGGATAACACTGGACATTACAGGCCTGTCAATCTCACTTAGTGACTGGTAAATGTATGGAGAAGATTGTTTTAGGAGTCATTGAAAAACACGTGAAGGACATCAGTCACAGACAGCACGGCTTTATGAAGGAAAAGTCTGACTTGTCAAACTTACTTTCCTTCTATAACAAAGGTAACTCACCCAGCTGACCAAGGGAAGCCAGGTTGATGCATTTTTTTTGGATTTCAGTAAAGTTTTTGATACTGTCTCTCTCAAAACATTTCTGGACAAAATTTCCATCCCATGGCCACTAGCTCACGGGTGGAGCACCAAAGAGTATAGTAAATGGGGCTGGGGACTGGTCACTAGTAGGGTTCCTTAGAGCTCCATCTCAGGCCCATGTTGAAGATGCTCTTCAACATCTCAGACAACTTGAACACAGGAGTCGAAGCTCTCCTAAGAAAGTTCACCAACTGTACTAAACTGGGAGGAGTGGTTGACTCCCTTGAAGGCAAGGAGGCCGTCTAGAGAGACCTCAACAAATTAGAGGACTGGGAAATCTCGAAGCGTATGAAGTTTAACAAGGGCAAGTGCCGGATTCTGCAGCTGAGATAGGGCAACCCTGATTGCATGTATAGTCTAAAGAATCAGAGGCTGGAAATCAGCCCCTCAAAAAGGGACCTGGGGGTCCTGGTCAATGGCGAGTTGAATATGAGTCAGCAGTGTCCTGGCACCAAGAGGACCAACTGTGTCTTGGGGGGCTTCAGGCAAAACATTGCCAGCTGGTTGAGGGAGGAGATTGTCCTGTTCTACACTGTACTGGTGTGGCCTCACCAGTTTTGGGCACTGCAGTATAAGAAATATATTAAGGTGTTCGAGAGCGTCCAAAGGAGGGCAACAAAGATGGTGAAGGGCATAGAGGGGTACCCATATGAGGAGCAGCTGAGGCCACTTGGTTTGTTCGGCCTGGAGAAGAGGAGACTGAGAGGAGACCTCATAACTGTCTACAATTTCCTCATGAGGTGCAGTGAAGGGGCAGGCACTGATCTCTTCTCTGTGGTGACCAGTGACAGGACCTGAGGGAATGGCAGAAAGCTTTGTCAGGGAAGGTTTAGGTTGGATATTAGGAAAAGGTTCTTCACCCAGAGAGTGAGTGGGCACTGGAACAGGCTGCCCAGGAAAGTCGTCATGGCACCACACCTGCCAGAGTTCAAGAAGCTTTTGGGCAATGCTCTCAGGCACATGATGTGATTCTTGGGGCTGTCCTGTGCAGGGCCAGGAGTAAGAATCTGATGATCCTTGTAGGTTCCTTGCAATTCAGGATATTCTATGATTCTGTGATTTTTCAGGAGATAAGAAAGAAATCTATCCCTTTTGGAGTTGGAGGTCTGAAACATCCATTCATGTTATCAGTGTATCTTATGACTCTTCTTACTGAATTTTAGGGCATAATCATGAAATATCATGTACAGTTAGAATTGTAGTTTCTGTAACACTTATTATCTGTCATTCTTGAAATATTTTACAAATATTTTTAACCATCTTTGCTTCATTTTATTGATAGTGGTACAGAGAGAGTTTAGTTACATCTCCAAGGTCAGATGTCAGTTGCAAAACCAGGAAGAAAACTCAAGTTTCTTATATTTCTGTTCTATCTACTGCCCATAATGCAAAAGCTCTCCTCTTCCAAAGCTAATATAATATGACCTATGTATACAAAATATTTAACCTGTAACATGATTTAGTTATTTAAATGTAAGCCTGGATCATAATTCTTGTTCATATCAATCCTGAAAGCTGAGTTTCTTTATTCTCCTGTGGCAAAGGGCTACAAAGTAGAGCAGCTCAGAAAGATGCTAATGAGTAGAAAATCGGGGAGGATTTGATATACACGATACCTGAACATGGATAAATGGAGTACCCATACAAGTTCTTACTGCTTTTCTTTGACTATAGGTCTTGAGAAATGTTATGTGTCTGTAACTATATTTTTTTCATTCTCTTATCAGAAAAAATGAATTCATTAGTAAAAGAATATTAATAATGTTTAATTAGTTAAAAAATAGATATTACCAGAGTCATGGTAGTTATTCTGGTGATTAAAAATACCCCAACATAAAGACAACTCTTACTTCAGCATCATCACCTAGCCCACTTAACTGATCAGCGTATACCACCCAGATCAGTATGAGTCATAATAATTTTACTTGCTTTTGTACAGCAGAAATATTTTCATTTCAGTTGTTGTTTTTAAAATCTCTCCTTGAGATCAACATTAGACTTTCCTCCCCTCCTGCCTTTCATGTCCCATTAATATACTATACTTGCTGTATTTTCTCTCTAGGAGTTGATGGTAAGCATTTCTCCTGGATTACTATGAACCTAACACCTTACTTTTGGTGCTGTTGGCTCAGAATATCCATCTACCCAAAAACTGACAATCTCTCCTTCCCTCCCTCCCTCCTACCACCTCCTCCTCCCTCCCTCCCAGAGTGACACTGGACCATCCTCAGAATTCCTGTGCTGTCCTGTCTTCAATATGGCATAACTATTGAACAATTGTCTTCCAAACATGTTGTTCCTGAATGGAGTGGATGCTCTACTAATTTTCTACAACTGTTACCTTGCACAACAGAAGGGCACCTCCTGTGCTATCCTTCAGATCTACTTGATGCAAATGGATTGACAGAGAAGACAAAATGTTATATTAGCAGGTAAAGTGATTCTAAGAGTTTGGGAAACTAGGGATGGCACCTTTTGGGTTTGTGTTGTTTAAAAAGAAAACCCAAAAAGTCAAAGCCTAAAGGCAAAGATGCCTCTGGACCTCCCACCATGTATTAAGGGTATTTTTATTATGCGTAGTGTATTAGTCTTTGGAGCATGCTCCTCTAGGTTCTGATTTCCTTCACTCCTTCTCCTTCAGTTTCTGAATCTTCTCATTCTGGTATTTCTGTGTCATTGTAATTTAAAATAGAGGTTGCTTTTTCTCCTGATTTTGAACCAAATGTGAAAGATGTTCCTTGATAAGCAAATAAGTTGTTATGCTTGACATTTTTGATTTGATAATAGATGAAATAGATGAAATTTCATCTATAGCTAGATGAAAATTGCATTTCCCATTTTGTGAAACTTGACTAATGGTTTCTGGCAAATAGTTTTGTGTTTTGTTTTGTTTTGTTTTGTCTTTTATTAAAGATGTAACAGTTTTATGACTAGCATGGAATGAACTGACAATTAGTTCTCTAGATCTGAGGACTCATTCTGCCTTCAGGTATGGCCATAGTTGACAAGCCTGCTGGCACTTTCAGCCTGAAAGCCCAGTACTAAATAAGCAGGCAGGGTGAACACTTGTTTCAGCAGATGATTCCTTCACAACTAATTGGAGGCATATTAATGAGGAGGAGAGCAGAGGTTCATAGTACACCTTTTCTTGGTTAGCAGCAGAGAACTGTTAATGTTACTTTAGGCTATTACCTTTCTTGAGTTAAAACTGTAGTGACATCAATCTAAGCAGATAGGCCTGTGTGAACATGTGTGATGGTAATGTGCAGCTCACAGCAAAATGTTTCAGCAGATAATTCATGCAATTAATATTTGCAGAAATCATCAAGTATGATGATCAGTTTATAATGAACTTTTTATTATGTTAAAGAATCCACAAGCACTTATCCTATGCTTGTCTCACAGTCCATGAAGAAACAACACTTCAAGCTGTTAGATCATCTCAGTATCATTCAGATGTTTTCAGAGTCCTGCTAAAACATGTTTCTATTGGAGAAAAGCAGGATATGTTAATTTCCAGCATTTTTAGATGAACAGTAATTCTCTGCAAGAGGAATTCTCTTGCCCAAGTGTATGTATACTTGAGTGATTCAGGCCAAATTAGAGGTTTATGTGGTTTATTTTAAGTATATTTGTTATAGTACCATCTAAAAAACAGCTTTTTGAGTTTTTTGTTGTATAATTCCATCTTTTTTCATTTCCAAGATATTTCAGTTTCCGACTTATTCACATCCTTCTCACAATAAATTTTGCAAGCATGCATCTATTTCCTACCCTCCCTTCAAGATTCCCTTTTTCTTTCCCCTCCCTCTACCCAAGGGTATAAAACTCAAATATATGGTTTTGGCTCCTATCATTTTTTTTAGTGGTAGAAAAAGTTATTTTGATGAAGCAGGCAAGAAAAACACCTCTACATTTTGCAATAACTCTATTTACTCAAAGTATTTAAAGGAATTCAACTACAGCTTCTCAAAGATTTCTTTTTTTCTTCTTTTCTCCTAGCTGATGTTTTCCAGGCTGCTTACTGTATTAAAAACATGTGTTTGCAATGCTAGTAGTCTGCACTTTGTTCCAAGAAAACTGAAAACAAATGTGAGAAAGATGACTTAGCACTCTGTAGCTTCTATGAGGAACAAAATATGGTATGTTTGTGTGTGAGCACAGTATAAAAGTTAGTTCATGTGTTCCTTTTATAGCAAGGAAATAGTTACTGAATATTTTCCATACCAACATAACAGAGTAATAAGTGTGCTGTTTAATTGACTGGAAATCATTAACTGCTTTCTGGTTGCTAGGAAGTTGCATTCTTGATTCAATGGTTCTCTCATGTAGTCCGTTGTTAAGGACACAATAATATACTTTAACTCTGTGGCCTGGAGCTACATGCCTAACTCCAGTGCCCTCAGATGTAAAGCAAACAACTTTGGATATGAGAGGGAGGGCAAATAATGTCTTACGCTTTTCTCAGAACTTCTGTCACAAACATGAAAAGATGAAAGCTGATTCTGATGATTGCAAGCTGGTGCAATGTCTCCACATACAGAATAAACCATGTATTTTTAGTAACAAATTAGGAACAGATTTTCCAGAGAACATTTGTAGACTGTGTTTGCAAAAACCTGTATGAGTTCTTCATTCTTTTTAGTGCTTTTCCTTTCTCTAACCTGTAGTCACATTTACACCAGCTAACAATATTTGAAAAAAAAAAAAAAAGAAGTGTATGCATGGGGAATAGAGAAAAGATGATGATTATAGCAAGAAGTTGTCAGAAATGAGAATACTTACACTCAAACCAAAAAATCAGTTTCTACTAAAGAAGGTAGTGGCTGTGTCTTCTTATATAAGAAGATAATACTTTTAAACTGTGATTCTTGTAGGTCTACATTATACCCTACAGAGACTTCCAGGTTTCCTAAATCACTTTGAGTAGTTAAAAGATAATTCCCATTATAATTGCACAAACTTAAAATTTGGGATTTCCGCTAGTAGCCTTTAAACACAAGTTCTTCCCTCCATAGGTTCAGTATCATTCTTTCCCATAGATTTTTGTTTTATTGATATTAGAATATCTGTCCTACAGGTATATCTCATTTTACAGGTATTCTAGAAAATAACAAATTCTATTGACTGTAAGGAAAAAATCTGCATGCTGACTCAGGGCATGTGCGTAAGATCCATTTAGAAAACTCCAGCTATCAAACAGTGCACTCTTGCCTTCTCAGAACAGCTCTATATCCCAAATTGCACCAATGTCTCGGCTGTCTCCTACTTTCCCAGTTGGTTTTGTGTAGGCTCAATTAAACTGCACTAGCATTTCAGCACGGATTTGTTTGCTTAGTAAGTTAGCTCTTCCTCTAATACACATTATTCTTTTGAGTGACAGTGTCAAAATCCCCTTTCATTAAGGATACCTCATAGCAGTTTGTCACATTGGCAGTAAGGAATGAAGGATCTTCATTACCCCACCTGTGCTCCTCGACTGTAGGTTTAGCAGTATGGGAGAGAGTGTACATAATTACAATTGCAACCAACACGGTAAACCAATTTTCCATTTGAAAGGCCTTGATTAGAGTCTGGGAAATTCAAGTTCTAAATTACCATTTGAATTTGAATTTTTCTTCTGCTATTTGCCTCGTATAGAGATGGAGAAGTCCTCTGACCTTGAGTCGTAAAAAGCCCATTAGAAATGTACACTTAGTTTACTTTCATTACTTTCATTTTCTCAGGGTATCAGGTACCTTGAACAAATGGCTGACTTTTCCTGACAACTGACTGGTGAATACTCAGTCAGGCTTCTTATGACAGCTGTGCTGCAGGCTTAAAAACAAACCAGAGCTCTAAACCCTGTGTTTCACGCTGCTGGTAATGCAATCTGGAATGACTACAACATTTTTCTTTTGTGAGCAGTTTGGATAATTTTGTTCAACCAATGCTACAAAAGCCTATGTTAGGGGGCCTCTACTTTGAGAAGTAATCAAAGCCTTTTGAGAAAAAAGCGCCCGCCAACAGTATAGTTCATATTTGGCTGCAGAGATGAAGTATGGAAAGGGTTATTATCCGTACTAAGAAATTGTGGCAATCTGAAAATTGACATTTTAGCATTAAATTAAAACTAAAAAAAGTATAATTTGGGAAACATCAGATAAACTATTTTAATAGCAATATTGAAATTTCAATTTAATGTGTTACATATGCTAAAAAAGCTCCATCTTTGACTGAAGAGTTTAGATGGGCTTTCACTGACATTACAGAGTAACTGATATACATTCCTGAAAAGTATTTTGTGAGGATAAGATAGGTCATTGACTGATTTTCCATAGAACGTGCATTTGTGAGCTACCTCACAGCTAGATCTGCAACATTAATGAAGAGGCTGCTTCCCTTGTGTGCAATTCAGTAGCTGTGCAAAATTTTTGCTGTGACCTCTGCCACCGAGAGGCCTGGTTGTAGAAATCACTGTATAATCAAAGTTTTGTTCAGGGTTCAGGGGATCAGAATGAATCTATTCTGAACTAAAAACCTCAAAGAATGTAGATGCTGAGTGCTTAGCATCCATTCATGTGGATCAGAACTTTTGTGGTAGATATAGTAAAGACAAAGCAAAAAAAACTTGGATGATTTTTAGTAAAACAGTCCAAAATATGCAGTTTAACCTGACCCTGATTTTCCTGGAATTCACAGATCCTTATAGCAGCAGAGGAAAAGCAGGCCAAGAGTCATATGGATACAGAATGTAGTCATAATCAGACTGCATATATGAAGGCAGGAGGATTAATTCAAGGCAGAATGGGATGAAGTCACACAGGATGGAGGGATAGCCCATTTGAGCTGTTCATATCTGAAATTCAAAACAGACTTGGGAGAAAATGAATAAAACAGAGATCACTGAACTTAAAGTGAACCGAAACAAATGAGATTCATATGTCTCTTAGAGCCAGCTGATGAAATCTTTAAATACATGAACGTTCTTTTAAATGTAAGTGCAGCTGTGACTGTTTAGGAGCATGTGGTTTTGCTAGCTAGCAAGTACTTTGTGCAATGATTGATCTCTACAAATTAACTTGCTAAGAGAAACAAATAATGGAGTAAGTGTTCACATTTCTCAGGACACAGCCAGTAACTCCCTATTGGCTGCGGCCTGAGTCCCTTTCCAATGAATCAGTGCAAGACTAAGGTTAGTGATATAATTAGGTGATTACAGTCTTTGGCTGTTTAATTAAATATGGCTTTGTGCAAATATTTTGTCACCAGTCTGTTGAAACTTGCTAGGTACACATTTTTGGAAGTAGCTTGTAAAGTTGGGAAATGATAGTCTTTGATCTTTGAGGTTTTCTGTTCTTTGAAGTTTTTTTCTGAAGTCAGTGCAATACAAGTGTTAATTTAATACAGCAGAGTGGAAAAATAATCTTAACTGAGGGAGTATTAACACACAAAACCTCCTAGCTTTTCATGTGTCTCCTAAATTTAGTAATCCTCCCACTAAAAGCAACCTTCTAACAATTATTTTTTTTGCTGAACTACTAGGAACCCTACAGTAAGCATTTTTTTTCCTGTGTGCTTTTCGCTTTGTCTCCTGACTTACATTCTCTGTTTGTTTTTAACATTTTAGTTCCTTTTGAAAGGTATGTTTTTGTCTGCACTCAGTAACATTATTGAAAGTTTAAATGTTATTTTTTAAAAATTCCTTATGTCTCTGCTTACCACTCTTCCTGAAGTTTTATCTCTGAGACCACTATTGCTATAATTCCTGAGCCTTTCCCAGTGTTTTCAATGACCATTTTTAGAAATATTGTTATGACATTAGCAAGTATTATTTCCATGTGTGAAATGTGGAAGTAAGATTTTTATTTCTTTTTTTTAGTCTCCCCACTTTTGTTCTCTTAAGCAGGTTATGTACATATTAGATTTTTGTAGGAATATCTGTGATCTTCTCTAAATGAGTATATAGTAATACTCATGTATTTTTTTTAACAGTAGCAATTTCTGGGGTACCTCTACAGCATGGAAAGCTTGTTTTCAAGTGATAGATTTATTTAATGAGGATTTTGAAAGGACTCGAGAACTAGAAAAGCGGATGCAAATTAATATTTTCTTATTCTTTATATTGCGTAAAGGAAGTACAATTGAGTGTCTTCCATAACGAAGTACTGTTAGGACGGGGTGATTTCTGTAGTTTTTTTCTCTAATTTAGAAGTTAGAAGTTAATAATTTGTGATGTGGTGAGAACACAGTTAAGCAAACACATTGTTTGGATTGCAGGGAAATGCAATACTGAGTGTTCCACTCTCAAGGAGCTGTGAAAGATGTATTTTTCTTCCTATACAATGTTAAATGGGTCTTTTACTTTCAAACTATGTCTTGCTGGAGCAAGAAACTACTTGCCCACAGCTTAGAACAAATAAGCAACTCTGTCTAATGTGATTCAACAGGCTGCAGTACTGAAATAGATCCTCTTGCTGTTCTCTGTTGGTAGCTTTCCAGCAGATGAGTCTGCCTTCATAGTACAAGGCATCACATGTCTGTTTCATGGAAAAATCCACACTGCTGTCAGGGAGTGAAAGAAGATGATTTCCAAGGTGCATTTTCCAACTGTATGCAAGCAGCTGCTTTCTGAAAAATGTGGCCCTCTTGTAATAGTGGCAGCAACTGTTGACTAACAGTAAGTCTTCTAAAGAAGATATATTCTTTTTTTTGCTTCAGAATAATGGTGTCTAAGTTTCAATGCAAATATAGTTGAGCTATTAAAAACAAGAGAAAGGCTACCTTTTTTATAGGAAGTTCCCTGTGTTTTCCCACTGAGTTTTCCCTTCAGAAGAGGGGTTTTTTTTCAGATGTTGCCAGATTAACTTGAGTTTGCCCAGTTTTACTAAACGCTTGTTATATTTTTTTTAAAACTTACTTCTTCTGAGTGGTTGTGTGAACAGTGTTATCACTCTGTCTTGTAAACTGTGTTTTCTATTCTTCCATCAAATTTGTCCATGGATTTGAAACTGAATAAACTCTTCTGCCATCAAAAAATTCTTCTGACAACAAGAATTTTCTCTTAAAGAAAACTGATTAATGAATTGACAGACAGAATGTTTTCACAGAAACATTCTTCTAAATCTGATCAGATTGCTGTGTTTTGCTAAATGTGTCACATTAATAATAATAATTAGCAATAATAAGTACTGCTAAAAGTGTCACATTTTCTGAGTGCGTGTACCAGTGTTAAAAGCTATCTTTACACTCTTTCCACACATTTTAATATGAAATGGCTATAAAATCTGTGCAACTGAGGAAACTGAAGTTTGAGAAATAAAAAGAGGTGGAAGTAAGAAAGACAGTGAGAGAAAGAGAAATGTCAAATTAACCAATTATATATTCAGCAACACAGTGGTTAGAAATGCATGAAAAAAGGTTTGGAAAAGGTGTCGATAGCAAGACTATTCCTTTCTTGAGAAGCCTCTTTTGCTGTACTGAAATGTCACTTTGAATTAAGCTGTTCCAATGGAAACTCACTCACAGTTGAACATTTTCAAAAACCTCATTTTATTTTAGATAGAGTAATATGTTTCTGAAGTAGAAATTGCGTGGCTATTTCCTGAGTAGATTTACTAACCTGGATGTAAAAATGTCTGGCCTGAAGCTTTTTTGCCCCAAATTAATATCTGAGTATTTATAAGAAAAAATTATTGATATTTAATGATCCATCATAAGATTTTCAGTCTCCTGATATTTAGTATATGTGGTTAGAAGAAATTGTTATTGATTACCGCTTGGACAATTAGGAGGCAGTGGGATCCTGATAACTCAGTATTTCTGGTATATACAGGTCTCTACATTAGCCTGGTTGGCATCTAGGAATGTGGCTATCAGGACATGACTGACTATAATGCAATTATGTGAGGTAGGTACTTTTTTGCATATGTTATTTTTTTAACTTGATGTTGAAATAGTTATATAATATTAGGAGTGTGGTCATAATAATTAATGTATCTAATTCTTCCTTTATTTACCAAGACTCTACATTTTCTGTTTCTTCTATTCTTGCACATTTCGCTTTTGCCAAGTGCTATAGTGGAAAGTTCCTCATGATTCCCTTGTAGTTTCTGTAAGGTAGCCACTCTGTACAGCATCATTTAACTGCTTCAGACAACTTTAATTTTAGCTCATATATTATTTTTGAAACCTTTAATTGATTGAAGTACTGAATATTTTAAGAATTGAATGGATTTGATATAAAAGTCTTCCAGCCATGAGAACCATGACAAGGAAAGGATGACTGGCTGGGTAAAGGTGATCAACTGAAATTTGCTTCACTACTCTTCATCTCTTTTGCAGTGATATTTTAGTGAAATTTAAAAGGCAAAGAATGTACTTTTATTTGTAAACTAAGGATTTTCACTTTTCAGTAACCACCATTTCCCCCTCAATATATCTGGCATGTAAAGAAACAGATATAGATTCTTTTTATCCATCTGGAACTAGCTCTGTAGCTTTGGACCTCACTGCAGGAAGAAAAATGCCTATGTCATAGAGGTGAGCCAGAAAGTTCCTGAATCCAACCTATATTCAATCCTCTTTTCAAGAATGACCTGAAGAAATTGTCTATACTGGGGGTGGATGGTGAAGGGACATTGAAAACTATGGTTCCTTCTTCCCTTTGACCTTAATCTCTTTGCTGACCTCTTCTTTTTAAAGCTACCTATTAGGAACTGATTTTTCTATTGTACAGAAGAATATTAAAATGTATTTTATTCTTTCTTTAGAATAAAGTATATATATTTTGTGGGAATACATGGTGATGGAGGCCCAGATCGTCACTTGACTTTAACTGAACAGCAGTTTGACGCTCAGCAGAGACTGATGATCTCCTGGGATCTGATGCCTTAAGGTCCATCTGGTTTTTTGATTTGTCTAATTTTTATAAACTTTATAAGTAGTTATATAGTAGAAGTAGATTTTAGAAGTAGCTGTATCCCTCACCCTTTAGCACAGTAGTTTACACATTCCTCAACCCCTATTGCCCCATATAAATATCCCCTGAATTCCATTAGAAAATGTTTAGTCTCCTGTCAAAGTAGGTCCATTTTGTTTAAAGAACACTTGTACCTTGGCCTAAACCGTGACAGTACAGTCAAGAACCGGGTGAACGTGTGCCCCCTGTACCCCGAAGAAGATGAAGATGATGAAGCGGTCCTGAAAAACCCCCAGCTCCAATTCCCAGGGGCAGGATGGGGGTGGATCAGGGCAAAAGCCACAGACAGGGTGGAAACATCTGGGATTGGACAGACAGTATTATAAATTGTAACAGCTGTACAAGGGGGGCGAGGAGGCATGCATCCTGTAATCTCATGCCTCAGAGGCACAAATTAAAACCCTTTTCTTATCTCACTTCCAAAACTAAATTGCCTCAGAGTTTTTTTTTCTCCCTGAGTTTTCTTTAGGCAACAGATCCACAGTAGTCAAAAGTGCTAAGAGCAGGAATAGGTAAAGAAGTGCTAATATAGTGCTAAATTAGATCCACTAAAAGCTCCTACATATCAGCAGGATATTTTACTGATTACTTTGAGCTTGACATCTATGAATGCAGACATTTGGCGTTTATTTTTCTTTAACCTACCCTGAGACAGATCAAGCTTGTTTCTACCCGGCATTTGAGCAAGAACAAGATTGCCTTGGTTTGCAATAGACACTGAAAATGTAACCTTTGCTGGCAATGACAAGGCTTTTTTCTAGAGATATTCTTGTTAGCTGTGCTTATCTGAATGTGTTAGCAGTTGACTCCTGGAGAAATGCTTATTGTCGGCTGCAAAGTAGTTTTAGAAATTGAACATGTAACTACTAAGGATTTTCTGCCTGAAGGCAAAGGCTGTAAAAAGGCCTGTGAGCCCTGAAATCTCTTTTTCGTGCCTCAAAATAGGAAGTCCCTGAAATATTGATCTTGTATTTGCAGTCTGATTTCACTCTCTACAGAACAGAATTTCATTCCAGTTCAGAATATTCCTATGGTGTTACAGCACAGTCATACAAGTAAATTAAGAATTAAAATCATGGATTGTGAAGGGCTCTGACTCTTTTGGTAAGATTAGGTCATCAACAGTGAGATAGGTAAGAAAGAACTATGAAGGTGTCTTGGAATGGAAAGCTGCATAAATGTCTTGATTTATTACAGACAAAGACACCTCCTCTGGCAATTTAATTTAAGGTGCATCAATAGTCCTTAGAGTGTGGACAGGAATCAGGTATCCATATGTCCAAAAAGCTGTTCTCAGCATAGGTTATAATCTGCTTGCCCTTTCATTCCCTTCTGGACAAATCTCGCATTCTCTTCTACAAATAACCCAAAGCACTATTTTCTTGAGTGAGATGGGTTTATTAGAAATGGATTTATGTTTAAGAGTTTTTGTAATTCTCTATCAATCTATCCCTGCATCTGAGTCCCCAGTCTGTTAGGTATTGTGGTATATTGAATTCAAGATAAACTGTGACTTTTCAATGTTGAAATATTATTGGAAAAATACTCACATTTCCCAGCTGAAGTGCATCTACACCAATGCCCGTGGTATGGGCACTTGAGAAGCCATTGTACAGCAGGAAAGCTATGATGTAGATGCCATCATTGAAATATGGTGGGATGACTCCCATGACCAGAGCACTGTAATGGATGGTTACAAGCTCTTCAGGAGGGACAAGTGAGGAAGCAGAGGTAGTAGGGTGGTTCTGTACATTAAGGAGAGTTTTCATTGTATACAGCACAAGGGCAGTGATGATAAGGTTGAGTGACAATGGGTAGAAATCGGGGGAAGGCTAGTAAGGCAGATATCTCTGTGGGAGTATGGTATACACCACTCAACCAGGATGAAGGTGCAGATGAAGCATTCTGCAAGTGGCTAACTGATGTTTCATGATTACTATGGCTTGCTGTTGTGGGAGAGAGACTTTAGCTTGCTAGAAGCTCAACACTTGCTAGAAATTCAACACAAGGGAGAGGAGGTGGTCTAGGAGATTCCTGGAGCGTGTGGAAGAGATCTTCCTGACACAGCTGGCCAATGAGCCTACCAGAGTTGGGCCCCATTAGACCTACTGTTTACAAAGAGAGAAGGGCTGGTGGGAGATGTGGTGGTCAGAGGCCATCTGGGGTACTGTGACCATGAAATGATAGAGTTTTTGATTCTTGCTGAAGTAAGGGAGGGGGTCAACAAAACCTCTATCTTGGACTTCTGGAGGGCAGACTTTGGCCTATTCAGAGAGCCCCTGGTTCAGGGGCCTACTGGTTCAGAGAGCCCCTTAGGAAATAGTCCTTGATGACAAAGGGGTCCAGGAAGGCTTGACATACTTTAAGAAGGAAATCTGAAAGGCACAGGAGCCCTCCATGTGCCAAAAGAGGAGCCATCAGGGAAGAAGACCAGCCTGGATGAATGGGGAACTCTTGCAGGAATTTAGGGAAAAAAAGAGGGGTTTTGACTTTTGGAAGAAGGGGCAAGAAACTCAGGAGGAGTACAAGGATGTAGTTAGATCATGTAGAGAGAAAACTAGAAAGGTGAAAGCTCGACTAGAACTCAACCTAGCCACTGCTGTGAAAGATAATAAAACATGTTTTCATAAACACATCAACAACAAAAGGATGGCCAAGGAAAATCTCCATCCTTTACTGGATGTCGTGGGGAATATTGTCACCAAGGATGAGGAAAAGGCTGAGGTGCTTAATGCCTTCTTTGCTTCAGTCTTTAGCAGTAAGACCTGTTGTCCTCAGGGCAACTGGCCCCCTGAGTCAGTAGATAGGAAAAGGGAATAGAATAGCTCCTCTGTAATCCGGGAGGAGGTAGTTAGTGACCTGCTGAGCCACCTAGAAACTCACAGGTCTATGGGACTAGGTGGGATTCATCCAAAGGTGCTGAGAAAACTAGTGGAAGAGCTCACCAAGACACTCACCATTATTTACCATCAATCCTGGGTAACCAGAAAGGTCCCAGATGACTGGAGGTTGGCCAATTCTACACTCATTCACAAGAAGGGATGGAAGAAGGATCCGTGGAACTACCGGGGTGTCAGTCTGTCCTTGGTATCCAGCAAGGTTGTGGAAAACATCATCTTTAGTGTAATCACGCAGCATATAAGACAACCAGTAGGCAAGCATGGTGTTGGAAACTGCAACGATAATGGTCGACTTCTGTTAGAATTCTGTGCGGAGCAACAGTTTACCATCACTAATACCATCTTTCAACAGAAAAATAGCCTGAAGACAACCTGGATGCACCCCAGGTCTAAGCATTGGCATCTCATTGATTATGTCTTGGTGCAACGGAGAGATGTCCGCGATGTCCTCCATACCCGCGTGATGCCCAGCGCAGAATGCCAAACAGACCATCGGCTTGTGCGCTGCAAACTCAACTTCAATCTCAAATTCAAACCCAAAAGGGGCAGTATCCCAAGGAGAAGACTCCAAGTTAACAATCTCCAATCAGCCACAGTAAGAGAAAGATTCCAGACAAATCTTCAAACCAGGCTCGAAAGCCATTCCACAGATTCTGCAGATTCCTCTCCTGAAACAATTTGGCATCATATTAAAAGCAGCATCCTGCAATCCTCTGAAGAATCCCTAGGGTTCTCCCTCAAGAAGAACAAGGACTGGTTTGATGAAAACAATCAAGAAATCCAGGAATTGTTGAGGAAGAAGAGAACTGCCCACCAAGCACACCTTGCACTGCCATCCTGTCACGCAAGAAAAACAGCCTTTTGTCTTGCATGCAGCAAGCTCCAACAGAAACTCCGTGACATCCAGAACAAGTGGTGGACCGATCTAGCTGCAAAAACTCAACTATGTGCAGACATGGGGGATCACAAAGGATTCTATGAGGCCCTGAAAACAGCATACGGGCCTACATACCAGGTCCAAAGCCCACTACTCAGTGCAGATGGTCAAACACTTCTGACAGATAAAACCTCCATTCTGAATCGATGATCTGAACACTTTCAGACTCTTTTCAGTACCAACCGTGTAGTCCAAGACTCAGCAATTCAGTCCATCACACAACAACCGGTGAAATACGAATTGGATACTGCCCCCACTTTAGGAGAAACCCTCAAGGCCATACAGCAGGTGAAAATCGGCAAGGCAGCTGGGGTTGATGGAATTCCACCTGAAGTCTGGAAACATGGAGGCCTTGCACTCCATGCTAAATTTCATGAGCTTGTGGTGCGCTGTTGGGAACTAGGCGAACTACCTTCAGACCTTTGTGATGCAGTCATCATCAGCTTATATAAGAAGAAAGGTGCTAAATCAGATTGCTCAAATTACCGTGGTATTACTCTGCTCTCCATTGCTGGCAAAATCCTGGCAAGAATACTCCTGAACAGACTAATACCCGCTATAGCAGAAGAAATTCTACCTGAAAGTCAGTGTGGCTTCAGAGCCAACAGGAGCACCACAGACATGATATTTGTTCTCAGACAACTGCAAGAGAAGTGTAGGGAACAGAACAAAGGTCTCTATGTAACCTTTGTTGACCTCACCAAGGCTTTCAATACTGTGAGCAGAAAAGGTCTATGGCAGATTTTGGAACGTTTAGGTTGTCCCCCCAAGTTCCTTAAAATGATCATCTCACTTCATGAGGATCAGCATGGCCAAGTCAGATACGGCAACACACTTTCTGAGCCCTTTCTAATAAAGAATGGTGTGAAACAAGGCTGCGTTCTCGCTCCTACCCTATTCACAGTCTTTTTCCGCATGATGCTCCAAAGGGCCACAGCAGACCTTGATGATCAGGATGGTATCTACATTCGATATCATACTGATGGAAGCCTATTCAACCTAAGGCGACTGAAGGCCCACACCAAGACCCTAAACCATCTTGTCCGGGAGCTGCTTTATGCTGATGACGCCGCCCTTGTCGCCCACACAGAAGCAGCTCTGCAGCGTTTAACATCCTGCTTTGCAGATGCTGCTGAGCTCTTTGGGCTGGAAGTCAGTTTAAAGAAGACAAAAGTTCTCCATCAACCTGCACCTCAGGAAGTCCCCCACCATTCCTGTATCACCATTGGCCAATCAGAGCTCAAATCAGTCCAACAGTTTAATTACCTGGGCAGCCTCATCTCCTCGGATGGTAAGATTGATGGGGAGATAGACAACAGGTTAGCGAAGGCATATAGTGCTTTCAGAAAACTCCATAAAAGAGTTTGGCGTAATAAACACTTGAAGAAAAGCACAAAGATCAGTGTTTACAGAACCGTAGTGCTGTCTACTCTTATATGGTTCCAAATCATGGGTCATCTACCGCCACCACCTGCGTCTCCTAGAACGCTTCCATCAACGCTGCCTCCGTACAATCCTAAACATCCACTGGTCAGATTATGTGACCAATACATCTGTTCTTGAACAGGCAGCAGTCACAAGTATTGAGGCCATGCTACTGAGAACACAGCTGCGCTGGGCAGGGCACGTCTCCAGGATGAAGGACCACCGCCTCCCTAAGATCCTGCTTTATGGTGAACTTGCCACTGGCTGCTGCAAGAGAGGAGCCCCAAAGAAAAGATACAAGGACTCCCTGAAGCAACAACTCAGCCTCGGGCATACTGATCAGCATAACTGGTCTACTCTGGCCTCCAATCAGGAGACCTGGAGACACACCATCTATAACGCTGCTGCTTCTTTTGAGAAAGCACGCAGGTTCACCCTTGAGGAGAAAAGACAACGCAGAAAGAATCGAGCCTTGCAGAATATACCATCCAAGGAGTCTTTCTGCTGTGCCTTTTGCAACCAGACTTGCCTTTCTCGTATTGGCCTTTTTAGCCACCAACACGCTTGCAAGAAACGTGGGTAGAGCCCTTCCCAAATCTTCGTTCGCGAAGCCTAGCCATGATAAGACAACCAGGGGATCAGGCCCAGCCGTGATGGGTTTATTAAAGGCAGGCCTTACCTCACCAACCTGATCTCCTTTATTACCAGTGACCCACTTAGTGGATGAGAGGAAGGCTGTGGGTATGGTCTACCTGGGCTTCAGCAAAGCCTCTGACACTGTCTCCCATAGCATACTCCTGGAAAAGCTGGCTGGCCATGGCTTGGACAGGTGCACTGGCTGGGTTAAGAACTGGCTGGATGGCTGGGCCCAGGGCCACACAGTGCTGGTGCATGGTGCCACATCTAGTTGAAAGCTGGGCACTAGTGGTGTTTCCCAAGGTTCAGTATTGGGGCCAGTTCTGTTTAATATCTTTATTGATCATTTGGATGAGAGGATTGAGTGCACCCTCAGCAAGTTCACAGATGACACTAAGTTGAGCAGGGGTGTTGATCTGCTGTAGGGTAGCAAGGCTCTGCTGAGGGATCTGGATAGGCTGGGTTGATGGGCTGAGGCCCACTGAATGAAGTTCAACAAGAGCAAGTGCTGGATTCTGCCCTAGCATGACAACCTGCAGCACTACAGGCTGGGGGAAGAGTGACTGGAAAGCTGCTTGGCAGAAAAGTATCTTAGAGTGCTAGTTGACAGCCATATGAACATGGGCCAGTAGTGTGCCCGAGTGGCCAAGAAGGCCAAGGAGACCCTGGCCTGTAACAAAAACAGTGTGGGCAGCATGTCCAGGGCTGTGATTGTCCTCCTGTATACTCAGCACTGGTGAGGCCATACCTTGAGTCCTGTGTCCAGTTCTGGGCCCCTCACTACAAAGGACATTTAGGTGCTGGAGTGTGTCCAGCAAGGGCAATGGAGCTGGTGAAGGATCTGGAGCACGAAGTCCTATGAGGAGTGGCTGAGGGTGTTCATCCTGGAGAAGATGAAGCTCAGGGTTGACCTTATCACTCTCTACAACTATGTGAAAGGAGATTGTACCTACGTGGGAGTCAATCTCTCCTCCCAGGCAATGAGTGACAGGATGAGAGGACATAGCCTCAACCTGGACCAGGGGAGGTTCAAGTTTGACTTTAGGAGGAATTTCTTCACAGAAGGGGTTGTTAAGCATTGGAGTGGACTGTCCAAGATGGTGGTGGAGTCACCATCCTTGGAAGTGTTCAAGAAACAACCGGACATAGCACTTAGTGCTATAGTCCAGTTGACAGGATGGTGTTCGATCAAAGGTTGGATTTGATGATCTTAGAGGTCTTTTCCAACCTAGTTGATTCTGTGATTCTGTAACTCCCACTTGAGATGATTATAATTTTTCTATTTTCTTGCCAACAGGTCTGACCAACCAGTCCTGGTTTATAGGCTAGAGGCACTTTAGGAAGTAAACACAGAAATATATCTTCCCAGGTGTCATGCTGCTAATAAAACTCCTGATTTTGTCTAACAAAATAAGCATTCAGCTACCCAGCAGATGTCAATAGAAGAATGTGTGACTCAGTACATCTTTTGAGGCTACAAAATTCCTTTCAGAATCAAACCTTTGGATCCTCTTTCATCTGACGGCTTTCCTCAATTTATTTTGCTCCTGCACGTTGAACTAGTCTGAATTTTGAAGGGGTTGCCCAAGCAACTTTGAACTTGCAAACTGTCTTGATTTCTTTTACTTTTGACTGGCAGTTCTCGGCTGAAATGTATTACATTTTTTGAAAAAGGTTTTGCTCATGTTTTTATGATTCATTATGATACAAAAGGAAAAAAATGCAGTAGCAAAACTCTCATTCTTGCCATGGAGTATTGTATTCAATATTGTTATCCTTGAAACTTCAAGACTGCTAAGGAATTTACAGTCAAGTAAGTCTCTTACTCATGTTAATATCAAGTATTCTATTGTTTTCTTTACTGCATCATCAGTCAACTCTCTGGTTTCTTCCTGTTTTAGGATCTTAATCCCTGGATGTTATGTTAAAACATTATTTTTCTTACAAAAAATAGACTGAAAATCCAGAGTATGTTTTGGTTTCAAATTATTCTTGATTATGTTTTTCAGAGTTTATTTCTTAGAGTGCGGTTTTCTATTGTTAGGAGACAATTTTTAAAAGCTTTCTTTATTTTGATAGAGCTTCATCCAATATTTCCATACAGAAACGTACAGATTGTCTCTCAGAAGTGTAGTATTCCCAGTCATTGTTCAAAAAGAATTGGAATGAGGTACTTGTAACAATATCTGTAATATTGCAGTAGGTTAAAGAGAAGCATAAATGAAAGCTCCAGGAACAAGAGAGACAAACTCTTGTATTTCTCTATTCATGGTGTTAAAAAGTGGTTTTTAAAGCCATGTTCCAAGTCTCATGAAAAGCAGTACCTAAACAAGATCTGTGGGATGAGATTTACAGCATAATATAGAGCTTTTTAGGTTTTTTGACAATAAACACTCAATTCCTGGTAATTACCTGAAAATTATCAAAGAAAAAGTGCATATCAGATTTGCTTCTGTTTTTCAGGGTACTTTTAGCTGGATTCTTACAGAAGAAAGTAGTCAGTGTCTGGTAGTAACCAGAAATAAAAAGTGGAGTTCATCCTTCCTGACTTGAAATTCTTCAGTAGGGCTCCAAAAATTAAGAGCAATCCTGCTATCCGTTTTCAGCAGGAAGAAGTCTGCTTTCTAGGATGAAAAGTGCCAACTGGAGATGCATTTTTGTCTCTGTAGGCTGTACACAGAGGTCAGGACAAACTGAATTAAGGTATTGAATAGAAAAACCAGTTGTTGGTTGAGCTAGATCTATGCAAAGGATAAAACAGAAGTGTTTATTCATATTATCTGTCCATAATGTGAGCCACAGTGCCTTTACCTCATGCAGACTGAGGGCCAGTGATGTTTACTAAGTAGGGATCCATGACATAGGATATATTTTAACTAGAAAAATGCTCTCTGAATTGTATTCCCTGAAGACTACACAGACCAGATACGAAAAGGATACGAAAAGTCTGCAAAATGGAGAGACTTTCTCAGATTTGTTTCTTTTCTTTTCTTTATGTAGTTGTTTGTTTTTTCTATTATTTGTATATGAAATCAGTTCATATATGAAACAGTTTATGTTTCAGTTTTTCAAGATTTTGATATTTCTCACTTTCAAGAATACTTTTTTATTCCTGGAGATCACTTTAAATTAGGTCACTGACTTTAGGAGAGAATAATGAATTCCCTATCTCCAAATACAGCTCTGTAACTGTGAGTCTATTGAGTTTCCCTGATCTTAGTTTTTATAAATCTAATAAATAACATAAATAATATGTTATTTTTGATCACGTCTATGTATTGACTCATGTATATATCTGAATGTTTCTTTTGTCAAAACATGGAATAATAAGTGTATGTTTATCATCTGGCATGTTTATAAATAAAATTATCTGAAAGTACATGGTCAAACATCTCAGCTGAACATAAGCTGTTTTTCAGTCAGCATACTATCCCACTGTCTGCTAGAAACTTTGTATAAATAACAAGCCTGCATCAACACTACAGCTTGTATAAAACACATCAATACATGGTACTATGTTTCAAGCTCTGACACTGTTCCTTTTGATAGTTCTTATTATGTGTGCCTGCCTCAGTGCTGTAATCCTTGAATCGCGTTAGTGAGGGGCACAGTTCTTGTTTTCTTACCTCATTAGCATGTGTTTATTATGTGTTTTCTGTGTAATTACTGTCCCAGAACACTACAAAATGACATTAGATGTTAGAATTCTAAAAGAGTCAAGATAGAAACTACAGCTTCTTCATATTCTTCCACAATAGCTGACATTTTAATTGTCTATTATCTAGATCTGCTGGATAAGTAGGTGTTACAAGGATTGTTATGGTATGGCCAAATGATTTTTCAAGACCTTAAAAAAAAATAAAATAAATCTTCCCCCATTCTATTTATTTCTAAGATTTGTTTGCCTTGTACATACAAGTTCTGACTGTATGCATTTATGGAGAAATTAATTTCACCTTGGAAATTCTCAAGTTTGTGTCTGATTTTTGTTAAAGTGCAGCTTGATTTGTTTTAAATGTCTGCTTTTGGACTAAAGGTACACATTTGAATTTGAATCTTACAAATTTATTCAGGAGTATAACCCCACAAACATTTGGACTTTGTCTATATTATTTGAAAAAACCCACAGGTATTGGTCTAACTTCTGGGGTGGAGGGGTTGTGGTACATTCATGTTCTGATATAGTTGCTTTATTATGTCATAGTTGTAGAAGCAGAGTAAAATGATCACAAAAAGCAAGAAGCCTCTTTCTTATTTTTTTCAGAATATTGAAAATTGTGCCCAAAGACAATGTAAGGAATCAAAATTATAGTAAATTATATTTGAAATCATATCTAATCAGGCAGGCAATGAAGATTTTAAGATTTAGTTGTTCTAAACATAAAAATAAATAATAAAAATGTTTTTAAACATACTGGAAACCAGAAGCCTGCACTTGAATCTATAGAGCTGATAGATGGCTGGCACATAAAAATGAGTATTCAACTTAATAGTGATAAAATCTGAAGTTTTCTTTTTGTTTGTGTTTGTTATTCTTAAATAGTCATATCACTGGAAAATACTCTAGAGTAAAATATAAGAGTAATGAATTATCAGAGCAAAAGTTTTCACCCAATAGGTCCAGAGTGGATTGTTACCAATTACATGGTATAAAACCTGTTGCTTGAAACCAGAAGACAGGAAGAAAGCAAATGAGAACAAGTTTTCAAAAAGGGCTTGAAAGAGTATCTGGGGATCTACAGGCCATTACATCTTACTTCTGTATCAGTCATATTGGCAGAAACTATAAGAAAGAATAGAGTGAGTTAGTCAACTGGGAAATAAGTGCAGCAAGTCACGTCATGCATTCCTGCTGGCATGCCAGCAAAGAGTTGAGGGCAGTTGGCTGACAGAACATTGGGTTTGCAGACAATTGGTAACTAATTACGGGGATAAAATTAGGAAACTAGTGGTAAGTTTTCACTATGAACGTACACTGTCAGTGGTATTCCTTGATTGCCTCTTTAGGCAACACTCCTATTTGATGCTTATCTTCAAAAAACCATCTAGAAATAGGGTGAAAAATGAGATGACAGGGCTTTGACATTAGAAAACCACCCAAGGTAGGAAAGAGTTGCAGAAGATTGTCAATAATCAAGAGTAATGAAGTGCAAGGTAATATTTAATATCAATAAATATGAAGCAATGCAGATGCCAAGAAAATCTTGACTGTAGACACAATAATTGGCTTGAAATTATTGGTACCTCTTTCCTGAGTCAATTTGAAGTCACTGTGAACAGCCCTCTGAAACACCCATCTCAGTCCCTAACAGTAGCAAAAAAGGTAAATAAGATGTTATACAGTGGAACAGGAATAGACAACAAAACGTGGCATCACACAACTAGCCCTTAGTCTGCTAACATTTTAAAATGAGCATTCTACAAGAAATTTCATCTTAAAAACACTACTTAACAGAACTAGCAACAGTAGAGAAGGAGATGGGAATGATCAAAGATACTCAGTTACTTTATAGAGGAGGGAAAATAGTCTAAGTCTCCTCACTATAGAAAAGAGAAAGAGGTGGCTGAAGATGATTTTGATACATGTCCATGTAATCACAAACTCTATGGTCAGAGTGAATGGGGAATTATTATTCATTGTTTTTCACATTACAACATGTATGCAACACCCAGTGAAGTCACTCTGCATGCAATAAAAAATAAACTAAAGTGAACTCTCTTATAAAAAAAAATACTGAAGTATGGAATTAATAGCTAAATAAAGATACATAAATGAATTTCAAAAATTCATTAGAAAAGACTGGGAAAGAAAGGTCTATTCAAAAGATTTTAACTGACTTGTCTGGATGTAAGCTGCAGATTATGTTTCAGATGAGTGAAGTGAAGAGGATATGGTCAGCATAAGATAAACATCATCTATATTTTCCCCTTTATTAGTTCTTATGTACTGCAATTGTTATTAGAGGCAAATGAAATTACTATTCTTAGTATTTCAAAATAATAATACTAATAATGCTAATAATACTACTAATAAAAAATTGTTTTTGTTGTTACAACAAACTGTCAAATGCCTTGAGACTAGGTAAATTAAGTTTCAGAAAAATCGTTAGTTCAAGCCCTATATAACAGTTGTACTCTTTATCTCTGTGTTGAATAGTCAAAAAACACAAGTCAGAGTTGCTGGGATACCTGTATTTTTCAGACTTATTAGTCCATAAATATTCACTGAAGTCATGAAGTCTCTTAAACTTTTCATGGAACTTGTTAAATACTATTCAATATTGTATAATGGTAAGGCTCCTTTAAGTGTGAGGAAGTTGTATTTCTCTTCTCCTATGTTCCTTCTGGGGAACAGACTTATTCTACATTTTAGGAGATTTTTTCCTGTGTGATCTGAGATTTTTAGATCTTCGGTTGGGACTAATACTATATGCTGAACTTTAATGTAAATAAATCCTATGACTCCAGTTTGCTATATATGACTGGATTTTTGAACATTGAATTATATATATTCCGAAATACCTCTGTGATCTCAGTTGATCTCAATAATCTCAATTAAAACTTTCTAGATATATCAATTAAAATTTTCAACATCATTAGATTTTATTAAAATTATTCTAGAGCCACAGTGATTTTAAAAATAATTTTAACACCAAAGAAACTGTCTCATTTTTTTAGCATCACTAGTAACATAATGAATTAAATGCATTTTTAAAGTAGGTCAATATATGGGTGTGAAGTGAACAATTTTCAGTTGAATGGAAAAATTGTACCCACTCTTATGCCAGCCTTGTAGAAGGATGCTCTGCCCAAGTGGGGTAAAACAGCTTGAACTTTAACTTATTTGCAAAAATTATCAGTTGAAGAAAGGGAGTCATACCGCTTTTGGTGTTGAAGGATGCTGAGATTCTTCAATCCCAAAATGATGCATTCTGAGGAAGTAAAGAACAATGTTTCCTGCCAGAATCTGGCAGAGGTGGCAGACAAAGCACCTGATAAAGGAACCATCCAGTGAATGTACTGATAACTTATCTAAAGCGGTTGAACTAAAGGCTGCTGAGCTGACACAGCTGACCTAGAAACATATAAGTCAGAGTCAATTACTTTACAATAGAAACTCCCAATCTCACTTTTAAAGGCAGGGTTTTTTAAGACACTCCTTTTAGGAGCATGTGTGACGATTCCTTCTTGGAAAGGGCAAGCACGCCAAGGTTACTCCTTGAGGCTGAGTAAGAGAGATTTCCCCACAGTTGTTGATATGGGTCAATTTCTACTTTCAATCAATCTCTACTTAGTAATTATTCTGGTACCTTTAATATAGTTGGTTTAATATTACTCTAAAAAAATAGTGCACTCAATTACACATATATATTCTTTTAGACATAAAACTTTGACCAAGTCTGGGACTAGGGTTGGATCTAGACATAGCTAGACTCCTCTCTGACAAGAAAGCAAGAGGGTCCTTTCTGCATCTCATGACTCAGTGAGAGGGTCTCTCTCATAAAACTTTTCCAAAGCCTCTGTTCTGTCTGCGACAAGCCACTTGTAGAAAACAACATGGAAAATGTAGTTAAAGGGTGCACTTTTAAATTTCTGCTGAAAATACACTAGCAATATGACATATTCACAGGAAAGTCCACTGGCTTGTATCTGTGTGTTTCTATGTCTACTTTGATGACCTATTGTGTGTTCATTTTTCCATATGCCACCTATTTGTGCTGTAGAGGGTAGAGTTACTTGTCCTACCACTCTGTGAGTCAATAAAAGGGATTGACTGTAGACATGGAATGGAGCGTGACTGATGCTCTCAACACCTTACCCAAAAAAAACAATACTTGGTACAGGCTCCAAAGGAGGTAAAGACCTACACAGTTACAGGAAGAAAAGGAGAGAAACAAAACTTGAAAGAATAGATTGAGTTGATGATCATGCAGGCCCCATACCTGCCGACCTCATGCAAATTTGGAAATTAATAGTGTCCCCAGATGATTGAGATGGTGATATTTGGGGTGATCCTGGTGACTTTGATAAAGGAAATTATGAACTCTTGTTTCCCCTCAGATTCCTTTGAATGTGAGGTTAGTCCTATATTAAACCAGAATACATTCTGATTCCAGTTGGTCACCAGTGACAAGTGATAAAATTTCTAACAGATACAGATGCACAATGTTCAAGACCAATGCAGAACACCAAGAAGGTGGCTGTGTGACCAAGACATCAGAGTTAAAGTCATGAGAGTAAATGAAGCACGTGTTATTTACCAAATCACGGAAGTTAATTTGTGGCTCTGGGGGGAGAAGCACATGCTGCCTATTTGCTTTGCAATTAAAAGCATAATGAAAATATTTTGGGGTTTGATGTTTTGACTGGATGAAATTGGCACTTGCCAGATGGCAGCATTTGGTTCTTCAGTACAAGTACTAACGTCAGCCCTGGCAGAAATTGAAAGGCTACAGTGTATGCACTCCAAACAGTTCCTGCACTGCCCAGTTCAAAAATTACCAATATTCTGCAGTATTCCTGCCATCCCTGCCGTGGAACAAAATGGATTTTCTAATGTAATAACAGACTCGGAAAAATGGCACATTATTTCCAGAACTTCCTGTACAATTCATGGCCAGTCCAAAAGTCAGACAGAACCTAGCAATTGATTATTTGTGCCTAAATATCAATACATCTTCAGTACCCAAGATTGCATCTTATAGCCATATTACACAAGCTGCACATTCATGGTTGGCAGCGCTAGATATTAGAGATATGTCTTTATAGTCCCCTTGAAGACAGAGGATATAGTGAAATTTGCTTTTACTTGGGAATATTAAAAAAAATATATATTTAATGAACCACAGGAGTATAAACCTGGTCTTGAACATTTCAAGGGATGGAACAACCACAGCTTCTCTGGGCAGCCTGTTCCAGTGACTCTTGACCCTCACAGTAAAGAATTTCATCTTAATATTCAATCTAAACCTACCCTGTTTAAGTTTGAAGCCATTCCCTCTTGTCCTATGACTTCATGCCCCAGCAAAGAAGTTCCTCTTTGGAACTGTTTTGGTACTGGAAGGTGCTATGAAGTCTCTCCAGAGACTCTGCTTTCACAGACAGTGTTAATTCCTCAGGATGTAGATGATATAGTTATAGATGATATTCTATAACCAGAGAAATCTCCCCTGAAAAATGGGGGAGTGACAGCAGCAGTGTAACAAGCATTATATAAAGCAGAAGTTGAATTTTCACCTGAAAAATATAGGGAACAAAGTAGAGAAGTAAAGTTTTTGGGTACTTGGTAGATAGTGGGCAGTGCAGTGTTTCCTCCAGATACCTTGAGACAAAATAGTACAGTTGCAAATGTCCCACTTTAGGAAAGAGCTGCAACAGCTTACAGGTAGTTTAGGATATTGAAGAAAATATGTATCTGGATTTTCTATCATTAGTGCTAACTGTACTCAATTTTATGAAAGGGAAGACCATGGAGATGGAACCCAGAAAATGAAGAGGCTGTCAAAACTCTAAAATGGTGATTAAAAACATATCCCCTATTATAGCAGACCTATTCCAAACTGGCCCTGACAGACCAAAGATCTTATTACTCAGTTTGACTGCATTAAAAGAGAAAGAACAGAGATATTCTGAGCAGCAAAAAAGACTTGTGTCTTTTGTCTAAGTAGTAAAAAAATTGAGAAAATTTTTAGAACAGAGTGTACAAATCGGAGGGCCAGTTAATTTCATAGACGCTTTCCTAAAGGGGATTGCTGCCTCAGCAGGAGTTGCACAAAATCGTGTGGTCAGAAAACGGTGTGCCTACCTGACTAGAATTGCCAGGGAAATTAAATGAACTGAAGAACATACTAGAGCTGCCAATTACAGATGCCTATAAATGGAGATCTATTAGCATTGTAACAACCTTTTGAAGCATCACCAATTTTAAATGCACCTCTCCTTACCGAGGAAACACCAAAATAAGGTGTTTGATTCACTGACACCTCAGCAAAATGGCAGTATATGGCTGCTGCATTAAACATTGCCACTAGCAAAACAAATAACAGAATGTGGTGAATATAGCACATAAGTAGGAGTATAAAAACTGTTTTAGCAGCAGTGTAAGTTGTTTTAGGAACATAGAGTGGAGCAAAAAATTATGCATGTAGACTCACATGCTGTGTGGGTTGGCACTACATGATGGCTCTGTCAACGGAAATCACTGAACTGAGAATCAAAGTGATCTCCAATTTGGAGAACTCAAGACTGGCAGTTGTTACTAAATACAGCCAGGAAAGCACCAATCAAGATAAGATGGGTGAAAACTCATGTGAAGGACAATAAATCAGCCTAAAACTGGAGCCAAAATGTGGGTGAATGGACTAAAACTAGCACAATAAAAATAACAACTCCTTAAACCCCAAGTGGTATCAGCTTGGAGAATGGCTGCATCAAAAGTTAGGTCACAGAGGTAAAAAACCACTCTATATTGCTGCACAGTGCACGAGTTGGCTTCTAGACAGGTGTATCAGGGTCTAATTACGCTGATACTTTTGGTCTGTGTTCGGCCCAGCCACCTATAAAAGTTTTGTTCTTTCCCTGTCAAGTTATGAGAAAACAAACACTGATAAAACGGGAACTTCGTCCTTGAAAAGAGTTCTTGTATAAACTATATTTAATTGCTGTTTTATGATTGGCTAATCATCCTCCAAGGTCTCTTGAAGGAGAAATTGAACACTATAGTGATGAAGTAAACCCCTAGACTCATTTGGAAAAGACCCCCCGGGGGCAGTACGCAAGCGCAGGGAAAGCCATGCATGTGCAGAAGAGATATTACTTACATAACGGGGGGCGGAACTGAGGGCCTCTAGCTGGGCGGCGCTGGCCACATCTGCCTAGGTTGCAGTCACTCAGTTAATTGTATAAAAGCAGATAGCTCGTTTTTGGGGAGTTGCAAACTTCGCATCAAGGACAACGTTGCCTTTGTTTTGCGGGGACACCCGCTACGTGTGAACCTACTGACTCCCCGAGGATGCAGCTTCTGCCACAGGTAATTCTAGGCATTTGGGGTCAGTAAGATAACTTTATAAGCAACAGCTGAGTGACTGGGGGAGTCATACTGAGGGCTTATTTCTCTCCTCCCTCCTCTTTTTCGTGTTCGTTCATTTTGTTGGCCACCTCTTGGCAATAAATAGCACTTTTATGGTTTCAGCTTCAGTATGTTCTGAACTCTCCCTAATACAACAGGAAAACATGTGAAGTTATTCTTGTAGAATATCTTCAATGTAAATTAAAATTACAAACAAATCACCCTGCTAAACGATCCCCACACACCAAACAAGGAAAAACACTGTGGTCTGCATGGCAAGTTGATTACATGGGACCATTCAAACCCTCTGTGGGATACTGATACGTCTTCACAGGAGTAGAAGGAGTGTCCAGCTTACTTATGGTGACTAGAGTACCCAAGGGGTGATGGACATCTTCAAGGGCTCTTTTTTTGGTTGTCAAGTCTACCTACTCCTGCTACTATCCAAAATGATAATGGCTTTCACTTCTCATGCAAGGAGGTGCAAGAATGGGCAAAAAGAGAAGTAATTAAATGAGTATTTCACACCCCAAATTACCCCAAATCAACTTGGATGGTAGAAAGGTCTAATGGCATATTGAAAAAGACCCTTGAGCTACACAAGGTTCAGTAAGATACTCAACCTTCCAAAGTCCTTTGTCAAGTGAATAATTGGTATGGGTCCACTGGGAACCCTGTAAGTTGAGCAATCTTTTCAAAAACAGAGCCTGATGTTCTGCATTCTGATGAAGGAAAATTTCCAATAGAATTACAGCCATGACCTGTTATGGTAAATTTAGCACCAATTGAGACTATGCCTATGCCTGTAACTAAACCTCATGGCACACTTGCCTGAAAAAATACTGGATGCAGTAGTATGAAACATAGAGTTACTTCATCGTGGATTTTTCCTTCTTTCTTACAAGATAACCTGTTAGGATTCTCCCCCAACAAAAGAAGTCTTTATTTCCTCCTGCAGCACTCTACAGGATGGCAGGTGAAAATGCTGTGTTCTTATGTTAAAAGCCAGTTATCAAAAGATGCCTCTGCCCAAATTAAGCTGCAAACGAGACCATATGTCAAAGTCAATGGTATTGATTTTATTTAACAATAAATATGAGGGAGAGAGAGAGGGAGGGAGAGAGAAGAAGGGGGGGTGAAGGGAAGAGAGTGAGACAGAGATTAGGTAAATAGATAAAGATATCACCATCACATGGATCCTGACAGCATCCTGTTGGGTCCTTCTTCTGGTCTTCTTGGTCGTGATGGTCCCAACCACTTTATACAGTCCAAACCTTGGGTATTCATGTAGATAGATGCTGTTCCCACAACTTGGCCTGGCATGTGTGTAAGGACTTGCTTCCTTTCCCACAGCTTGTCATGGTGGGAATTTTGTCTGGCATTCTCACAGTCTGCAAATGTGAATTTTTTTCAGATAGGTTACCCAGATTTGCCTTACCAGGCATGGTCCCTGTTGTTTCTAGTTTTCACTTTCTCACAGTTTGCACAGTGCAATTCTGTTTCTGGTGTACTACGTCCATTTAAGCCTTGGAATTAATGCCTTCCTGTTTGCCATCTGTTGCGGTGGCTTATCTTATGGAAATTTCCTTCTTTGACAGTGTTTTGAGACAATTAATTGCATTCTTTAAGTCCTGTCATCATGTTAGTCCAAAGTCGGACCATGCTGATTCTGCAAACCTATGACCAAAGAATCAAAGAGTGGTCATGATCTAAAGCCTATATGAGGTGTACCAGAAGTATTGAAACACACTCTGAATTGGAGAAATTAAGATATTTCCCCCATGGCAATGAATGAAAAGGAAGCATTCTTAGAGAATAAATGGAACTGGAACAAAGATGAAGCCCATGGCGAAATTCCCTGACTTCATGAAGAGATAGAGGAGGAAATTAAAACAGGATGCCACAAGATCACTGGGTCTACCCAGGAGAAGAGATTTGAGATTTCTGCATGTGATGCTACGTCAAACACAATAATAAAAGATATTAAACTTTGTATCTCTGAAAGATTGGACTTGGTTCAATTTTACCCTAATATAGTCTGTTGTGTTTTATCTCTGGGATTGCCATACCATAGGATTAGCATTTAGATTTAAAATAGACATTATTGAGCCTAATAAAACCACATTCACCCCAACTCCTAGGCCTTTGATTACATCTTCCTGGATGTACCTCTTACCTGGATCTTCCTTGCCTCCACACATTTCAAAAATTGGACCTTATGATATTAAATGCACAGGCCAACAGCAAATGTTGTTTAATCCGTTATAGTCCCTTAAATGAGTGGAACTATCAATACAGATCAACATCTCTGCAATTAAATCTACCTGCTCACCACTCCTGAATAAATTTATACAGGATGGTTAGCCTGAATACATGGACAAATCTGTCCAAAATTATCAAGGGGAGATATTTTGGAATATGCAATGCTTCGGTATACACAATATACCCAATAATTGTATTGAGAGTAAGTCACCATAGAACTGTCCTTTATCCAGGTAGCGTATAGAGCATGGGCTCAGCTAACTGGGAACAAATGACAAATTGTCGATATTGGTGTGTGAGTTGAATGGGAACAACAGGCATTTATTTGTGAAAGTAATACTATTAAGTCACAAGACATTTGACTTGACACCGAACAATATATTTGACATTTTGAAATACACTGTGATGAAACCCCTGCGACTGTAGTTGTATATATTGGAAATGGATGTGTTTGTATGAGAACCTTTAGTGATTCTATATTTCCAGACAGCGCCACTGCAGAAACATATAATTGCCCAAATATCCATGTTTGTAATCTTATTGAATTGTGGGATTCAACTTTTAACTCTTGAGCCCCTGTCACAATTTGTCATTGCTACAATCTAACTATAGATTGTATCAAAAGTTATTGCCTAGCCCCACTGGAATGAAACTTACATTGGTAAGAAAACTGTTGCAGCATAATGACGTTAGTCAATTGGTAAAAAGAATCCAGAAAAGCAAAGTGTCCTGATTACCATCTATCCTGACACAGAGAAGATACATCATATCCTAGAAAGAGTGAAAAAGGACAGAGAATATAATTGGTGGGACACCATCAGCAACATGAACTTTGAATCTAATGCTTCATCCAACTTTGATTTGTTAGCTGTAATATTATTCTTATTACTTAAAATAGTGTTATGTGCAAATGTTTTACAAATAATGAAGCAAATGCTCCTTATTCATCATGAGGCATTCTCCTATAATAGAATTAATAATACTAAGAGCTATTTGCTTACTTTGAATCTGCAAGTATGCCAATATAGTATGTAATTAACATTAATTTTAGCGCTTAAACTAAACAACTTATCAAATAATTGGACTCTTACCACTGATATGACCCATATTTATGACACAGAGGCAGGAGGTAGCTGTACTATGACTTCATGAATCAATAAAGTAGATTCACTGTGTTCATGGGGTAGATTTTGACTGATGTGCTCCACCCCCTAACCAAGTTCATGATAGTTGGTACAGGCTCCAAAGAAGGTACAGTCCTGGACCTAGAACTCCTCCAGGAAACCCAAAAAGGAGCACAGTTACCCCATGAACATAAATGCATAAGAGTTTGGAACGCCAGTCATATGATTAGTGAGTGGTTTTTCCAAGACTCCTATAAAAAGGAAGAGAAATTTGTAGGTAAAAGGAGTTTTATGCACAACCTTCCCATTGCATGCAATTTGATCATGAGCCAAAAACCTCTTCCTGTACATACAACAGCCTAAGTGAACCTTCTTTGAGTTCTCATGGTGAGGCAGCGTGGCTGCATGGTGGTGATCTCATCTGGAGCTGAGAAGCCTCTGAAGTTTGCTCCTCAAGGCAGAGAGACCTTTTGTTAGTGACAGCTCTTTGGATAAATCCAATCTGAGTTGTCTCTAAACTGCAGCTGGACTGCATGTCTGCTGACTCTCCTCTTCAGCAGGGATGCCTCAGCACAACAGAGATAAGGAAAGAGAAATATATTTCATGCTGTGTCCCGTCTCTTGTCACTGGGTAACAGAATAGCACTGGCCTGGGAGAGAACAGACTTCTTCAGTAGTCTGGACATTTTTTCCCTCTTATTTTTCTGTCTAAAAACCATCCTAGAATTTTACAACATAGACCATGTAACAAAATACCCAATGAAACTGAACTCTGAAATCATAGACTCTTCAGCAACTGGGAAATCTAGTAACAAATTGAAACGTCTTGGAAATAACTCTTAGAACTGAACAGAAGGTTATAATTTCACTTTACAGCTGCACACATGAATGAGTGAGCAGTTAATTTAGATCAATAGCACACCAATGAATTTAAGGGCAGTACTGCAAAACAGCAGTCTATAGGAGTCAAGTATCATGTTTTTTAACAAGCTACCTCCTTAATTTTATTTAATAGACATATTGGGAACATACCTTAAAAACTCCTACAAGTGAGATATATGTTTTGCCCTCTGAATGAGATTATTTTCATGCTTTTGGTTATCCATTAACATAATCTGTTACCATGCTGCTTGAAGAATGTAAAAATTCATAACAAAAGCTCCATCGGTTTTTTGCACTGTAGACCTATATGATTACTTGTTATATTCCCTATTACATGAATCCTTATTTGTTCTTTTGCAGACATATGAAATATTGCCTCAGATTTATCTTTGTCATGATCTTCAAATAGCAAAGGCACATTTTCTTTGCATGAACAATATTTAGTACAACACCCTGAAAAGAAAACTGCACCACTTTTTTCTTGTACTTGATTATAATAACAAAAATGACTTGACTATGTTAAGAGTGTGGATGTTCTGGGCAGAGAGATGACAAATATTTTTGGTGTGAGTCTCTCCTGAATCCCTGGAAAAAGTCTCAAGGATAAAAATTTAATGTATTTTTTTTTCCCCAGTTGGATGTATGATACTTTTTTCCCAGTCTTCCACAGCTCATGAACAGATGTATACGTCTATAACAAATGAAGATCTCTTTATCTAGCTGTTGTATTACTTGTCAAAGTAACTTTAAAAAACCCCCACATACTTCAAAGACAAATAAGAGGAGAATAAGTTGCTTAAACTGAGGTGATTTCTGAAAAATGCTGCGAGAAGTTTATAACAGCTTTTATGGAAACCTTCAAGCATGCATGTAATTAATTCTGTTTCTTGGAAAAAACCTGAAAGAACACTTTCTTAAATTTGTTATAGCTTCCATATTTCTTGTATATCAAGTATATTGGTGGAAAAGCAGCTTTATTTTTCTAGGATTTTTTTCCAAAAGAGACACTATAATTTTTTAGTCTACATTAGAGTCTTTCTTTTGACTTTCTGATGAAGTGGTCAGTGATTGTATGGAAGTCAGTAATCTTTCACATACATCTGCATTGAGAGGAACAGTTTCTCTGAAAAGTATAGATATATCTGTAATGTAACAGGTCTTTTTTTTGCTGCCTAGTCAGTGCAGAGAGGTAGTATCTTCAGATAAGTGCTTATAATATCTAGACTTTGAAATTACCACCTATTTCAAGTATCAGAGTTGCCATTGATGGGATTGTTTTCTTCCCATGGATGGTTGAAGGACCTAGGCTGCTAAATCAGCTTTGTGGAGCTAATTATACATTTACACATTGCAGTAAACATTTAATAAAGGGAAATTACAAAATGGATTTAATCTACATGAGGAACTATAGCTGCTTCTGAAATTTCAACCATGATAGAGCTAAATATGACATGAGTGGTAAGGTGGAAATTCATGAGGAGGCGAGGATGATACAGCCACCTACAAATGGCGAAACATTATGGAGAAATTTGTGACTGTATGCTTACTGTGGCATCTTTCAAGAGGGCTAATAAAATGCAGTGAATCATTGCTGAGCTTAAAATTCAACCGTCATTAAATCTGTTTATAATAGATAGTGAAGAATGTAGGAAAATTTGAAATTTCTATTAGTAATATCCAACAATTTATGGAGTTATCTGCAAGCTTAACTTGTATTTTACTTAAAATACTGATGCAGCATTTATTTTCTTTTCCAGCAAACTGGCACTAAATTAAAATTCATTCTGATACAGGCTTCACCTTGGCAGCCCATGTCCCAGAGAGTTCACAGAGAAATCAAGTGTCGGGAGAAATACTGTTTTTTAGAAGTGTAATACTATGACACAAAAGACCAAAACCATTTGCTTAAGTTTTGGCAATCTCTGTCCCAGAGGGAATTCACACATTCCCAGGTGTGACTTTACAGGTCTGAACTTCATTCTAATGCTTGGAACTCTTTCTCCTTGGCCCACCAGGCTTAAATTTGGTTGAAGAAATGAATAATAAAGTCCTTAAACCAGGATAAATTTCCCTTTGGGACCATTTTACTGTGTGAAACCTATCAAGTTCCCTGTCCTTCAGAGAAATCATCTAAATGCAGAAGCCTGGACTTTAAATAGGTCATGGCCAGGCTTCACAAACGAAGATTTGGGAAGGGCTCTACCCACGATTCTTGCAAGCGCGTTGGTGGCTAAAAAGGCCAATACGAGAAAGGCAAGTCCGGTTGCAAAAGGCACAGCAGAAAGACTCCTTAGATGGTATATTCTGCAAGGCTCGATTCTTTCTGTGTTGTCTTTTCTCCTCAAGGGTGAACCTGCGTGCTTTCTCAAAAGCATCAGCAGCATTATAGATGGTCTGTCTCCAGGCCTCCTGGTTGGAGGCTAAAGTAGACCAGTTTTTTTTGTTGTTGTTTTGTTTTGTTTTGTTTTGTTTTTTGTTTGTTTGTTTTGGTTTGGTTTGGTTTGGTTTGTTTGTTTGTTTGTTTGTTTTTACTTAAAATAAATTTTAGTGAAAGTAGGGATATTTGAAACAATTTTAATGTTTTGGTTTTTAATTATTATTTCTTTGTGAAGAACACTGTCTGAGTCATTATTTCCAGAAGGTGATCTATTATGAAATAGAACCTCAGTGTTTCTGCAAGTGCATGACTGATTGTTTTCCTCTCCGACTCATGCACTCTAACAAAAAATTTAATGCTGCTATTTAATTTAGGGTTATTGTACTACACAAGTTTAAAAAGCCCATTTGTTTGTGCCAGACAGAACATTGTTTTCATGAGATCTCTAGAATACACATTGCATCAAAGAATTGTAATTAATCTCTGCCATTGGTTCTGGATCATCAAAAGCATACTTTAGGTCTGTGTGATCCAAAGGAAATTTAGTTTTAGTGTACTGAGGTCAGTTAAGATTAATTTTATTCCAATGCTCTGTTAGCCCCAGTAAATGTTCATGCCAATTTATTTGGGGATGAAAAGTTAAATGTATTTTAGGAGAACCTGGTCCATCTCATTTGGATTTTTTTTGTCTTGAGGATATTTTACTTACTGCTTATTACAGCAATCATGTAAGGGTGGTGTCTAATCAGCTATGTAATTTATGTGCTGGAAGTGGTTGGTTCACACCTTGCTTTATACTGATCAAGTGAACATAATGGGCAATGAAAGTCATTTTGTTCTCAAAAGTTACCTGAGGACATGTGTGAAACTGGTTTGTACATGGTTTGCTGCAACACTTATTTTTAAATATTCATCATGTTTCAGTTACATCTTTAAATCATAACCTCAAGATGCACTTACAAAATATTCAATTAGAAGATGCATATTATACACTTACCATGGACTATACAAATTACCCATAATGCATATATTGAAAAATTTAATCTTGTAAATCAGAATAAGTTTTAATACAAGGTAAGTGACAGATTTCCAGATTTTGGTATTTTGATTTACAGAAGAGATTGGCTTTAACACTAGATTTGTGTAAATTACTTTGACAGGATATTTCTTTAGCTGTAATGTTCCTTTTGTGTATTTTATGTTATTCACTACAAACCTCCAAATTGCCAGCTAAAAAGCTTTTGTGACAACATTCTTTAGTCTTAAAAGATAAATTGAAATTCTGACATTTAAAGTAGAATAAGTATAAAACAGGTTTTGCACAGCTTTCTGAGAAATACCTTTTAGCTGTTCCCCATAAAATCTATCCCTGTAAAAATGCATGGGTAGAACATCTGTGCAGTATGCATCTCTCCAGGTAAAATGAAGTCCCATATTTTTCAGATAATTTTTTCTAGGTGTCTATTTATGTGTTGTGACTTGGTATGATTGGTATGATTGCATACTTCAAATACTGAAATTCTCATGGGAAAGGGGATTCTGAGAGGTGACCACCTGGATGTTTGCTATTATTGAATAGTAATGCCTATATAGAAAAGAAATGAAGAATATATGCACTTAAGGCTCTACCATACAATTTTTTTCATAGCTCATTTAAATCAACAAGGATTTCATCTTAAGGACCCTTGTGGTTTAACAGAGCTGAGGATTTCTTTGTTTCTCAGCTCCCTAGAGTAGGTGATCAATGTGTAAGCCCTTAATAATAACGTTTTAGATGTGATAGTGTCATCCGTCATCTATAAATATTTTTTAAAATTTCACTTTCAGATCCTTTAGTTTGTGATTGACTCTTTACATTTCTTGACTGTGGACAACATCAATGTGACTTTTATTCATGCTTCCTGCTCAATAAGTCCATCACAAAGAAAATTGTAATTGCCAAAGTACAAATGCATCAATGATCGAATGCCAGAAAGGGAAAGGGGGCTATAGTTTCAGCCAGTAGTATCACTGTCAAGTGTGTCGTGTAAAATAGCATCAATTCTGTATATTTCTCTTAGATGCAGCTTGTGAAAATAACAGTTCTAAAACTGAGATTTGACAATTTTTATTAATATTGGCATTAAATAACTGAGCATAAAATTGACTAATTTGGAAATGAAACTGTGAAACCTGTAATCTCTTATGTTCTAGCTGGTTTTCTCTCTGGAATATACCTTGCCTGACTGTGTTCCCTGTGTAGCATATGATGCTCTCTTCCCAAAACTCTTTCTTTTAAGGGAGATTTAGTAATTCAATCCTCTTTCTCCAGTTATGTGCATTTTTACACTTTTGTAGTTAAAATTTCATCTTTGCTGCACCAAGAGCACTTTTCACTAATTTGGTAGAAGCCACTGAGCTTCAGGTCCTAAAGTATTCTTCAGAATAGCAAACCATACCAATTTCGAGTGTCTTCTTATCTGAACATACTGTATTAAAATGTGTGTGGGTTCTTCCCCACCCTGTCCCCCCTTTATTTAAAGAATATCCTCTTGCAGTTCATCCTGTGCACCTCAGTGTGATGAACGATAAATGGACACCTGTCAACCATTACCAGTATCATACATTGTAAAACTTTTGTTTCTTATGCTACCACAAGCAGTTTGCCTGAGTGTGCAGAATTTCTCCAGACAGACTGTTTCTTTACTTAGTCACTTAGAAAAGTTGGCATTAACCACCTTTAGTAGAAACATATGTGTCTGTTTTTAATAGAGCCAAAGTTTTTTCAGAAATGCATCATCTAAGAAACAACATGAGTAAGTTTGGCTTTACCTTGTCAGTGCCTGTAAAGAATAAAATATTTGTCTTTATTCATGCTGTCCCCACAGCATTTCTGACACCAAATAATGACATTCAGATGTATGCAAACAGAGCATAGTGAGAAACAGGCACCAGCAAAATGACAGTGTTGTGTTTTATCAAAACCTAGTGGTGCACTCAGGTGCTACACTCTTTTTACTGTTTACTTTGCTCGTTATTTTACTGCCCCCGTCCCCTTCAATTTAAACACCTGATTTCTTTGGAAAAGAAATAATGTGTTTTTTGGGTTATTAATGGTCTGTGGTGCGAGCTTTTGTGTGCCTCTATTATATCAAGGACAACAGTACTCAGGCAAATGCATGCTTACCCATCACTTTTGTTTCATCATTCAGACCTTGATCTATCTTTCTCTTTGTTTATCACATGCACATGTCCTCATTACAGCAGATTGGAGTCAGTGGTACTGAAATCTGACTTTTTTATCTGCACCAGCTACCTCATATGCCAAGCTCACATAATAGTATTTGAGATCCCACTGTATCAACTCAAGACGTAAAAAAAACCCCTGCATTATCCTGGTCTGAGATTTTTATAGGCACTTGTAGACAGATTTTCTTGTACTAGAGTTTACAGGCATTCTGAAGTAACAGGCAAAGAAAGTACTCACCTCAAATATAATTAAATGGTTATTCACCATGATATATGATATATGAGGCTTACCCATTTGGGGCCAGAATGATCATCTATGTGAAACTAATAGGAAATAGCCTATGCCTTCACCTTCCAGGTGTTAATTTCTTCCCCCCCCCCCCCGTTTCCTTATGAAGATTTATTGATAGACTCAGTCACTCTTGGTGCCATACTCTGATACGCTTTTGTCCACATTGTAGTGAATTCAGATGATCATGAAACAAATTATGGTTTGTTTATCATTCTGTGAGCAGCTCAGTATTTTGCGGGAAGATTTATAGTGAAATGGTTATATAAGAAAATTTAGCAGTCTTATGAATGCAAAGCCAAGTTCCACAGGGTGATATTAGAATGTGCTTTGCAGAGTGAGCAGCCAGGGAAAACCATGATTTTGAGGCAAGAGGAGGTTCGTTGTTTTGAATCATGACATTGAGAAATTTCTTCCATGTGATCAGGAATGGGCACAGAAAAGCTGTAGTTGTGTTTCTTAAAATGTCTTTGTAGATAGCCAGAAAATGTTCTCTGAAAGATTGTCCATATCTCTTTTCTTTATGGTTCATTTCAAGGTCTCTGTACATCAGCTCCATTCCAACAACTAAAGGTATCACCAAAATTTTCATAGGTCCTCCGTGATGAAGCAGATGACTAAGATTGAGTGTACTCATTACATACAAAATTACAGATAAAAACCAATTTCTAAATACAAATAAGTATGTGGGGCCATGTCTCTCTGCCTTATCAAGGATTCTTATAGTGCCTATTAAACCATCTTTCCCTCTCAAATGTGCTGTAATTATAAATAGGTTCACAATGAATTTGCAATTCTGCACATGTAAATCATGCCACATACCATTATCTGATAGACTTGAGTAAGGTATGCATGACTGCTGAGGTGCTGAAAGATCAGGCAAGGCAGTCAGCTGTGTCTCTTAGCAATAACTGCTGTGTGTTACAGATTAACAGAGAGCAATAAATCAAAAATTCAAAATTGCTCTGAAACCTGGAGCAATACCAAAAAGGAACAATTGTTTACCTGAAGTTAAATGCAGACAAGAGTGAAAAAGGAAAAAAAAACCTCAATAAAAGGGGTAAGCATCCAATTAATTGTAGGCAAAATGTATATATGACTGAGTGGTATGTTTGCCTCTTCTTTTGATGCCTGTCTTTGATATTAGACTTTTCCATTACTCTCCCATAACTCCATTAAAGAAGATGCAGCTTTAAAGGAGGAATTCACTATGTTTTATCACTAGAGGAGTAATAGTTGATGAGATTAATCCTATCTGTGATATAAGTTCCCTGTGGGGGTAAGCATGCTGGAACTGGGGGAAACCTTGTGTGGCTGGTACCCAACGCAGTTCAGTGCAGATTGTCCCTAATGGTCAGAACACACACACTTTCTACCTGCTCGTTAACAATATGGACTGTTTTACATTAGTCTTCCATTTTAAATTGAAATTAATTTACTGCTTAGTAGAAAAGCCGTGGAGAGAACTTTTCTGGTGCAGTGTTTTTCATTCATTATAGGCTACAAAAAATCAAAACCTCTGTGATATCCTGCTGTGAGATTAGTTTTCTTCCCTAGCACTCCAAAAATATGCAGGCATAGTAGCTGCATTAATGGTCCTTTAATGAGAAGGAAAAGCAGGCTGACTGGAGTTTATCGAAAAATAATTTTCATTTCATTTGACTGTTGCTTTTTATGCCCAAATTGTGTCTTAATTAACTGTGACACAGAGATTTAGCTGGTAAAATTTATTCAGATGAACTGCAGTAAACGATAAAAATGGCAGGATTGAGTGTAACATCTTGCTTTTCTACTTTTCCCTTCCCCCAAATTTCCCCTATTGTGTTGTTCTATGAAACCATTTTTAGAGAAAAAAAATTGAGACAGAAGAAGTGAGCTTTTCCATGACGAGAAAAATATTGTTGATTTTGCTGGCAGAGTAATTCACTAGCTCATTTCCATCAGCTTTTATTTCAGAGCAATTGTAAAATAAACCACTCGTAGCACATGCTGTTAATCTCTAGTCCCCGGGGTGTAACTGCTGTTACACAGTATGGGTCATGTGCTTGCTAAAGTGTGCATTAAAAAGGTAGAAATTAATAGTAGTAGATCTGCTTCCAAGCTAAATGGTATTCAATGGGCAAAGTAATTCCCTTAATGGCTGCCACCAATAGTCCTGCACGTTTCTTTTTTATTCTTGACTTCCTCTATTAACAGAGGAAAAAACAAAAAAATCCAGTATGAAAGCAAAGTCCAAAGAAAAGTCATTCAGGACAAACTCTATGTGCTTACTGTGGTGTTCATCTGTCCTCAGCTTCCTTCTTCCCCTGCTCATTTTGAGCAAATTCAAATTTAGCACTAGTTTTAATACATCAGTGTTATATTTACTGTGTGCTTAGTTACATCACCTTACTTCTTTTACCAGTCTCAAGAACTTAGGTATTAAATGTACATGTCTTCAGAAATTAGAAATTTCAGAGAAATTCAGCGACCTTCTAATAATATATTTTGTAAGAAAACTATATGTTTTTTATTTTCTATTAAAATTGTCCACATATAAAATAATCATTGAAGCAGATCTAAAACATGCAAGTTTAAAAAATTTTCATTCTACTGAATTTTCATTCCATTTTTTACAGCAATCCCCTAATCTTAAAGAGCAGTGAAACCCCTGACAAGAGAGACAAACTGTGAGGCAGGAAATAGAGACAAAGAATACGTCCATGAAGCTGCTTTTCTCATTGCACATGCATAAATAAATTAAAAGTCAAATCTGGTTTTGGAGCACATTGAGAATCTCGGTAGCACTTTGCATATCTTTGAGAATACTGTGGTCTCAGGAATTTGTGCTTTTTGTTGTGAGAATATATTCAAACTGCCTTTCCCAAAGCATGAAACATTCAATCTAGTTCTTAGTGAAGCGAGTAGCAAAACAGCCGTTGATTTCCACGTGGGAGAGGGAAGATTGGTCCCCAAATGAATTTACCACTTAATGCTAGTTTTATGTATTGTAATACAGAATAAGTTGTTCTGAATAAAATAACTCTCTCCTTCTTGCCTGCTGCACACCTCATGGTTCTGCTGAGTTGGCATGTAAGGAAGGAACGATAAAGGGAAATAATCAACTACTAGCCTACATTTACATCAACAAAAGCAGACTATTTCCCTCCTGAGGCAAAGGAGGCAGTAAGGAAAAATGTGTAATTCTTAACTAGGCTGCTTCAGCAGCTGCTCTGTCTCTCTGCAAGGGAGATTAAGTCATCATGAACCCTTACCTTCTATACAGAGTGACTGTCGAAGAACAATAGAGGACTTCAGAAGGGAAAAAAACAAAGAAATAATCACTAAACTCTAAACTTATGATTGTCTTTTTTTTTTTTTCCCTGGCCTGTAATGGAACTTCATTGCATGCCTTTCTACAGACTATTATTTTATTCTTGGTGCCTCCTGGATAAATAGATATGTTTCTTGTAATAATGTACATTTCGGTTTTATTTTGTAGCTTTCTCATTCTGCATCAAAAATAAAGTACCTTGAAGGAAATAGTGGTTGCTGATGTATTAGGTATTCTTTAATATTAGAAATGCAGTGCACTCTCTCTTTTCTCTAGTGAATTACAATTGTTACAGAGTTGCCTTCGAGTCATTAAAAAAAAATAAAAAGAATGGAAATTTATCATAAATCTTATCACCGTAACACTATTCTTCTTGTTGTTTCTAAACTCCTATAGGAAAAATATTTAGAATATTATTATTACAATCATCTACTGCTTTAAACACTTGTATAAACAATAAATATGAGTTGAGGGGAAAAAGGATACTTTATATTCAAAACTAGAATGTATTAGTTAAAAATTTTGAAGTGCTGGGTGTTTTCAGCAAGTTGAAGAAGGTCTATCATTTTATTGTATATGTGTTTGACATGTTGTTTTTTGTTAGTTGGACTGCTTTACTTAAACAGGACTCCAGCATCTTGATACCTATGTATTATAGATACAAAGATGTTTTATTTCCATAAGAAAACACTTATGCCCTCTACATCTATTCTGAGTAGGCCTTTTTCCTTAATATGCAGGCTCTATTTCTGTGTGACTAGGAGAAATGTCGATGTTTCTTGACGTGAGAGAAGCCTTCTAAAATGATTTGCCCTTTTAAGACAATTGTATAACTAGGAATTCACACAGCTGATGTTTTTGCAGGACTATGTCAGACCAAGGTTATGGAAACTTGATTGTGTTTAGATATAAATAAATAAGTCTTTACAAATCTTGATTATCATGAGTTTGCAGGTACTTCACTCGAGCAGTTTGGTCTTTTCGTGTCAGTGTATAGTAAAGTACCTGAGCATATGGGCAGCTTGCTGGGTGAGCTATATAAACTAAATATATCTGCTGTCCCCCCACTAGTCTTTGTCTTGTTTTAAATGCTGAGTTGTATGAGAAGCTTCAAACTTGCTAGCTGGATGGAATTTAATTGGAGTTCCAGGTGTTTGGCTGCTCATAGGAGTTAAAATGCTTAATAAAAACTTTTTTTTATGAAGTTGAGTATGGTGAGGGCAGAAGAAAGCAAGGATTCTAAAACGTCTCTTGGAGAGGTTTACTATTGAAATTAAATACTTGAAATCTGTTTCTTCACCACTACAAGTATGCTTTATCTAAGGATTCCCTTTTCCAAGGGCTCAGGCTCAAGTTATTCACATCATGAGTCTTAGGTGTCAGCTGGCACCAATCCACAGGCAAAACACTCACCACAGGGAAGAATTCGAAAGGCCAGTTCTGCCTTTCTCCTGTGGTACGACGCATTCTTATGTACCTCTCTGCTTTAAGACAGTGGTGTTTTCAAGATCAAATATCAATAGTGGCAGAGGTTAAAAAATACTTTCTGTTCTGAATGTATTGTGTATTTCTAAGAACAGCATACTTGAAATATTTGGATATCTCATTTCACCATTAATTGTTTCAAGAAACTTGACTGTCAGACCAGTGGGTATGGTCCCACAGTCCATGATGATGGAGAATACAGAAGGTGAAGAAAAATATCAAAATTATTTGTTTGGCACCCAGAAATTTAGAGTATACTTCTTATAATGTGTATGTTCTCCTGTTCATTGGTAAGTACATTTAACTCAATATAGAGTTCTGAATAAGATCTGATTTCTCCATAGATACCTTTTTCAATTAATAACAAATTATGATGGTATTCATGAATACCATGTTTGGCAATTAAAATCCTTGGCATTATACTTTCCAATTAAAATATTTTTAATTAAATGTTTTTTTTGCACAAAGTCTACTCCAACATTTGACAGAGTAGTAGTGGTTATTTATATCAAGCATATTTTAGTCTACAATTTCCCATACTCTTCATTTTTGTGTTTGGTTTTCTTCATAGTTTTCTTCTTTGTTTGTTTGGTTTTGGGGGTTTGGTTTTTTGTTGGGTTTTTATTTATTTGTTTTTAAACTTCACTTATATTTTTGCTACTTTGATTGATTTTTCTAATTTCTTAAGATATGTATATTTCAAAATTCAGTAACAACATTTCTGTGTCTTTTAATTTCCTTGGCAAATGTGTGATTTTTTGCATGGAAAATGCAAAACATCTTAGGATGTTTCTAGCATGACCTACAAGAAAATTCAAAATCACAACAAAAACGATCTTCTTTGTGGTATGAAGAACACAAAATATCTCTCTGATGCAGAATAAAGACTAAGACAAATATTTTAAACTCTTTTTCGTGTGTGTAATTTTGGATATTCTTAAATCCTGCCCACCATTAATATACCTTAGCTTCATCCAATTTCTTTATTAATCTCTTAATTGCTTTTCTAATAAAAAAGTCACTTCTAGTTAGCAAGTAATGAACGATAGCTATGTTGATGAAGACTAATTCAGAATCTACTTTGATCTTTTACTCTGTTTATATACATGAACTTCACTTTCAGCTACATTAAGGAAAATGTGTATCATTATTCTTTCTGGAAGAAAGAAGTGCTCCTCTAAAACAGAACATAACACACCTCCCTCCAAAAAAAAAAAAAAAGAAAAAACCCAAACCAAAAAGCCTCATTTTCTTGCTTGTGCAAATAAGCTGTCCAACAAGCTGGTGTTGATCTTTTAGTACTGAAAGTGGTCCATCCCAAAATGTGTGCAACCGGTTACAAGGTTTAGACTGTAGAATAATTGTTTCTGCTAAACTGTATTACAGTCTATGATAATAATACCAAACGAGCTTAGATGTATATAAATAATGCATATTGTACAAACTTCAGAGGTAGAATCACTCTGAGTTGATATGTCAATTGAACACATCTGACAGAAATTTTTTAATAGTGTTGTTAGAGAATGTGACTTATTAATCTTTTTCCTTCTCTGCCATATCCCTCAACAAAAAGCTGCTGTTTCCAAGTACGTTTGAAATTGGTAGCATCACATACTAACAGAAGTGGTACCTAAGATCATCAGATGGTAAATCCAAACATATTAATTACATCATTAAAGTTACATTTGGTATACCACTGAGATACATTACAATAACAATAACCTTCATGTTTAATAAGATGCACAGCCAGCGCATGATGTGAGAGCAGTGTACAACTGAGATTATATACTATCCTTGTGTGGGGTAATTGGATTGACTCAGAAAGAATGAAGAACAGATACTGCCTTAAAACTAGCACTGTCCTGGTTTTTATATATGTCTCTACGTACATAAGAGGGTGTGTGCATGTGTGTCTGAATATTGTCGCACTCTGAAAGCCAGATAAAATATTTCAGAGAAGGCAGAGTTGCTTGGTTGCATCTGCTGGAAACAGTTTGTGCTGTGTATGAGAGCTCATGTCAGTATTGTAATTACCTCAACTGAGATAAAGCCTGTGCTAAATGTCATTTTTAACTGACAAACACATGAAACCAAGTACCACTAAATGATTCAGTTATTCTGAGAGTGCTTAGCTCTGTGTCTGGGATAAAATCATTTGTCCTGACTGTAAAACAAATAAACAAATGCAAAACAGGAACAGACAGAAACAGCTTAGAGCAGAGGGTGGGAAAAAAGTTAATATAACCAATCAAGTGGAGAGAGAAATTTGAGAAAGACTGAATAGCAATTCCTAACAATTATACTAAACACTCTTTCTTTTACCACACATTGATTAATAGTCATCAGAATGCAAATTTCCACCATTTTATCAAATAGCCAGGAGAGTGCTTTTTCTTAAATTAATAGCAACCTAAATATGTTAAAAGCAGCATTTTTAACAAGTTGCCTAAAGATGAGGTATGCACTTATTACAAAGAGCTGGGTGTTAAGACGCTATACATCATTGCTAAAATATTCCTTACTGAAGAAAATACAAGAAAGATGTAGTTTTCCAAAGCCCCCTGCATTAAAAAAATCAAATTTTAAAGATCCATTAAAAAAAAAAAGAAAAAAAAAGGGAAAAAATCAGGTAGCTTTCCTCACATCAAGGAACTGTTTAGCTGCAAGGAACAATTTTTTCTCACTGGAAAAATTTTGGACAATTCCCATTGAGCTGGAAAAAGCTTTATTGACTTCAAAAGGTCACTGATGCCAGGTGACATTTACTAAATGTTTTATGTTGCAGGAGTGGAGTGTGGTGTAGCTGCCTCTGAAATACAGTCACAAGCTGAGAAGTTACTCTAGCTCATGACACAGTGTGATACAATACAGAGAACTGAGCTTGGCTTCCAAAACCTGTGTAAAGGGACCGATATGATGTCATGTTAAAGGTAACATGCCCTTTCTCCCTGCTGTTGCTGCTCTGTTCTTGATCTAGATGTGATCCAGTGATTAAAGCTGGGAAAGGTGATGTCTGTATCACTTGTAGGATTTCTTGCATTGTACTTCCAACTGCAGAGGTCTTGGTGGCTGAAAGCATGGCAGAAGCCTAAGCTCAGTATCCATTGTATTTTATTTAGTGTCTTTGAAATACAGGCTTTAATTATTTCCTGTTTCAGCTTTATTGTAGAAGGGAGAAGAAAGTCTTGCTTTTCTTTCACTTTTTTGTTTAATAGGCAGGAAAGGATGTGTTCTCCCTCTCTGAAGAGTTTACAGCCCATTTCTTTCAAACACCTGGCCATTTGCAGTCCCTGATGCTGACTCTCATGCAACTAATATGTAATACCATGCTGTTATACCAAGAAGGATACTAGTGCTGAATGGTGTGTTATTAGTACCAGCAGAACTTCAGAGGGAATGGAGGAAAAGGACATGCAAAATAAAGCCAGGGCCAAGAAATATTAGCATCTAAGGTGGAAGCTAATCAAACCCTCTTTCTAAATAGTTCTCTTAGTCCTTCTAAACATTCTGTTTGTTAATGAATGCAGAAAAATCCATGCCACCCGTGTCACTCATATTATATATATAACTTGTGGTACATATGTACTATGATGATTGAATAACTGAATTAAAAATTATTCTCATATTTTACCTGGTATGCAAATCAAACTTGGAATGGAGCGGAGCAAGAAGACAAAACACAAAATACACAAACGATTACAGAATTATATTTTACAGCAGTTAGCAGTAACAAACTTGACAAGACCACACTAATTTTTTAGGACATGTTGATTTTATCAAATATATCAGATATAAATAATAATAAAATAATAGATTTCCTGTAGTTTTCTTTGCATTGTAGGAAATCTCTTGTTGCTCAAGTAAACTAAATTACTCTTATTGTTTAAATAAAAAATACAACCTTATTTTTATAGAAAGGCAAAATTCTGAGGTAATAATGAATTAGCATCAAGACAAAATATTCAGACTTTTTCTTTTCAAGTATGTTAATGAAAATTTGTCTACATAGGGATCTTATTTTGCAAAGGTCAGTGGCAAGCTTTCAGAGGAGACAGTATTTACAGAGGGTTTGGTATCTGAAAGGCCTCTCCACATGGCCAGATCTATCTAACTGCACTCCATACTGCTATCAGTCAACAGCATGTGCAGATGCACCAGCAAATTTGTCTCTGCTGGGTATGTCCATCATGGGATTTTTGTCTTCGGCACATCATGGACTTTCTTGGGGAAATCATTTAAAAGCAAGCAGATGTTCTGGGATCTGGGTGAAGTGTGCAAGTTCTTCACAGAATTATAGAATCATAGAATCATAGAATAGTTTAGGTTGGAAGGGACCTGAGGGATCATCTAGTTACAGCTTTCACATCACAGGCAGGGCACCTAACACTAGACCGGGTTGCTCATTCAGTCTGGTCTTGAACCTTCCAGGGATGGTGCAGCCACAACTTCGCTGGGCAAATTGTTCCAGTGCCTCACCACTGTCACAGTAAAGAATTTCTTCCTAGTACCTAATCTAACCCTAACATATTTCAGTTTGAAGCCGCTACCCCTTTCCTGTCATCTCATGCTTTTGTAAATAATCTCTCTCTTGTAAGCTCTCTTCAGATACTGTAAGGCATCAATTAGGTTTGAAACCTTGTCTTTTCCAGGCTGAACAATCCCAATTCTCTCAGTCTTTCTTCACAGGAGACGTGCTCCACCTCTTTAATCATCTTAATGGCCCTCCTCTGGACTTGTTCCAACAGGTCTATGCCCTTTCTGTGCTGAGGACCCCAGAGATGGACACAGTATTTAAGGCGGGTTCTCGCTAGAGTGGAGCTGTTCCTCTGATGTTCTATGAACTGTTTTCTGTAGGTACGAAAGCAGAATTTCAGATTATGTTGTTAAATATATTGAAGATGTACCTCTGTTACCATCATCAGAAACAGAGGCTTGTAAGTGTGCCATTGTCTCATGCCGGGTTTGCAGTTCATCAGGTGCACTACTGGCATGTTTTTGCTGAAATTTGGAAAGCAGCACAGGCAGCTGCCTTGCCAGTCGTACCAGGAGTGGGAGCAAAAAAGAAGACAACGTGGATTGGCATTTCCTTGGATCAGATACGTACTCTAAAAAGCCACTTCTGAGCTTCTGCAGCACATGCTGACTAATGAGAAATGATTGAGCTTGAGGGCTTTGCTGACCAGTACTGGCTGCAAAATGTTGTGATGGCAAGTGACACTTTTTTGGGGATGTGTGCATAGCTTGGCTTCTGTGGCAGCATTTTAATAGCAGAGGATTTTTTTGCTCAGGTTGTTTACCGTGATAATTAATTGTGGGTGAGGTCTGATAGTAAAATAATGTTTCATAGCCCAGAAGGGATGAGGATTTACACATGGAATGGGATTTGGGGAAACATTTTCAGACCTTCTGCAGTGGTCTTCCATTGTATGGGTGGAAATAAACATTTCAGTGCAACGTGTCAGAGTTGACAAGTATATCATTTGCAAGATATGAAAAGATGCTCTATACCTATGGAAGTTGAGAATTTTAACTCTATTTAAATATTAAGAGTGTGAAGAGAGACTTTCACAAAACATGAAAGTGAACTTCAGCAGGACTGAAATTTGTTCTTGTTCTAGATGTCCTTGCTCATCATATCTAGCTATATTTTGGCTTAGAATGTAGATTTTACCTAATGAAAAGGTTAGGGACTCTTTTATTTTAAAAATGTATGCTATTTTGCACAATAACTAAAATAATGAGAAGTGTAGACACATTTTCTAATTAATGAGACTAGGTGAGAAAACACCAAGAGCAAAAATTTTGTTCTGCTGACATGATCAGGTTGATTTTGTGTTTCTATTTCAAGATTAAAACTTTTGTGCTAAAACTGAAATCAAGTTAATTTCACGAAGGTTGTGTATGGTGTTATGTACAGACATTCCGATGTACAAAAGTGTTTTGGGAAATTACCTGAAATATAAATGAATTTTAAGAAATTCAGTATAATTCTCTTGCATTATTTCACACAGCATTCAGAAAACTCATAAAATCATACAGCACTTTGTGAAATGTTTAAGAAATTGCAGTATATTTCTTTTTGGAAACTGTCCTTCTATGTTTAAGAAGCATGGTTTTCATGAAGTTACACTTGTTTTTTAAATCACATTTTAGATCATTTAATTATACTTCCAAAAATTTAATTTTACTTTTTAAAATAGGAAGAGAGATTATATCAAGCTATGGTAAAGTGTGATATTTGAATCAGCAACAAGAAAAGTGCAGAAACAGAGCTCAGTACAGTGAAGCAGTGTTGTAAGGCCAATCCCATATTGCACGATCATGACCGCCCTACTCTTTTCTAACAGTGCTGTGTGCAAGTTTTGTACTACCAGTTTACAAATGAGTGCAACTTCAATCCCTCAGCCTTGCCTGTTGCCTGACTGCAAACCTGTAAAGTAGTATTTTATGTTCAAGTGCTTTAGAGATAAGAACAACTGTGGCTCCAGAACATTTTCAAGTAAAACAATCTGCCTGTTCGTGATCTTTACATTTCCTTGCTTGTTCTTTATTCTTTTTAACTTGCAGTGAAATCCTGTCCTCCCCCTTCCTGTCAGCCCAAGAAATCTCTTTTTTTTTTGTTAAGACTGCTCAGGGTTTCTTTAGGTATCTTCTTTTCTTTGGTATTCTTTTTTCCCTCTCTTCTGTTGCATTTGCCAGGCACCAAGACATAGCTGAAGCTCCAATCCTCAAAGCAAGTCAGCCCAGTTTCATTGAGATTGGGAAGTGAGAAGAGGAGCAGGCAATTACTGGTTTTTGTTCGGTTGCCATGGTACCAAATGGAAAATATTTTCCATTTCAGTTTTGAGATCCTGCCATCTGAGACTGTTCTCAGGGTTAGCAAGTGATAGCCTATGCCTTGGAGAGCTTTCTCTTTTATTTTCTGTAGTTCTGGGGTGATTTGGTTATATGCAGTATACAGCAATATGTGATTGCTTTGCGAGTCTGAGGATCAAGATGTTGTACATGGCTTTGAGAGGACATGATGAATTAGTGGAGAGTGGAGGTAGAGGGATAAAGATGACCAGGGAGAACTAACTGCTCATGAAGAACAAGAGCAGGTTAGTGGTAGTACTGGCACTGCCCCTGGTACTTATTACATTGGAAGCTGTATCATTGCTTTGCTTGTATGAAAAGTAAATGTGTCCATTTGAGAAAGCAGAGGCCAGCCTAGGGAACCTTGAAGCCCATTACCAATATATTTCAAATGAGCCAGTAACCAGAACAGTCCCCTGGGAGATGCAGCAGAACTGGAAGGGAATAGCTCCTTGTGCAGAAATGAGAGAGGGCAATCTGACCTACAAATATTAAACCTGAAATAGAACATATTGTCAGTAATAAATTTCATTTTATATCCATTGTAAACATGTACAAAGCTCACTGTAAATATTTTCCAAAATTTATTTGGAATTTTCAGCCACATTCTGAGTTTATCATATTATCCCTATGCATCTGCATGTGATATACATGTTTATCCTGAGAAAATATTTCCTCAAAGGAATTATATTCTCTTCTACTGTCCTTCTGTCCATAAGCTACATCAATAAAATAATAAAGCTAACATCTCTTCTGGGATTTTAAAACAATGGTTAACTCCCTCTCATCCCAAACCACAGCTCAACAAATATAAACCTGGAGCTTTAAAATTTTAGCACTTACAGGAATATATTGCTCAAGCATTAATATAAGCTAGTATGGATATTTTACAGCTTGCATGGTATTCAATAACATATAAAAATAATAGGTTTTGTTACTTGATTTGCTCTGACAAGCAGTATCATGGAATAAACAACATAAATATTTGAGCGTGTGTCATGGCATTTTTTCAAATTTCCCTTGGAGATTTGGACTTGTAATGAACAAAATACATAGAGAGTAGGTGGTAGCCTGGCTGGCAATGGACTCCATACACACTCTCAAAGAAATCATGTACTTTACAATTATTCCTCCTTTCTAGTTCTCACTTTTAATGAGAGCGTGAAATAAAGAACTAGGGAAAGACATCTCACTCTGTTAAATTATTGTCAGCAAAATAAACACACCATGGCTATACTGATTACTGAACACTAAGTATTAAAATGACTTAGTCACAGCAAAAGCACATTAGGCTGTGGTTTTTCTTCGGAGTTTTTGGATGATGTGTCTAATACAAACATGTGGACCATTCCTGGATTCTTTACTTGGAAAAGAGCTGATTTGTGGAATAGACCTTTTCACATGAGTCCTTTTGCTCCTGGTTCTCTGAATTGTGGCAAATATCAGAGATCTAAAACAAGATTCTTTTGTCATAGCCAAGGAATGGCACAGCTAAGAAATATTTTATTTTGCTTTCCTTCAAGACTCTTTTCAGTGTCTTTCTGTTTATTCAGTCCATCCTGGTGTGATCTATTTTTAATATTAATTTGGAGTTTGGTTCATCAGGTGGTTTATTCTGGTGCTTTGTCGTGGAGACTTCTTGCACCTTCACTTGGTGGGGTACACAGTTTTATCAGATAACAACAGTAAGTCAGTTTGCGACTGCAGAGCAGTGGTAGGGACACAACAAGGCTGGCAGATTACAGAATTACTCAAATTCACAGTTGTTAAGTGCAGTGTGAAGCATAGATCCTACTCTCCTCTGGATTTAGAGCACACTACACTTTGCTGACTTTCAAATGCATGTATACCAGAGAACTCTCAAACCAACATGTTTGTCCTACTACTAGGTTGTTGTGGTTCACTTCAGGAAACTGAATAAGCTTAGAGTGTTACTTGAAGGGGACAAATCTTAAGTGAAAAAATTTTGTAGTGTCCTCTTTATATTGAGTAGTGCTCAAAACTGAACCTTTAACATTTATACCCAGGACTGTGGAGCTGAATGCAGGAAACTGCCCTATTGAAGAGGTATGTTTACATATCGTATATTAGCATGTGTCTATACCACAATATTGTGTGCAACAATCTAAAAATAGAACAAGCTCATCTGTTGTCTGTCATTATACAGTGCTTTAGGAATGATTACGAAATAAGTTGTTTGCCAAATTACTGGGGCCATTTGGAATTTCATGCCGGATTTCTGATCTCCCGTCCTTGTTTGATGCTTGATGAGAGTTAAAGGATTTAATTTTGGAAGAGTGAGCAGGGAAAAAAAGCTGATATGAAGGACAAGTGTCTAAGTTTGAGACAATTTGGAATGGGTGGAGACCTTGGACAGAAGTCTCCTCCATCGGATTCATTATCCCGGTTTCTAATACAGACACCAAATGCGTCCAGATGTAAGCGAAAAAATAACTCTTTAAGAAAAAGAAATGCTAATAAAAATACTGATAAAACTGGATTAAACCATCTGATAAGGAGCTTCCCAAGCCCTGTCAACTGAACCAATTCGAGATGGTGGCCGGCCTCCCCAACCCAGGAAAAACACATGTGGCCACAGGATAAAGACCATATGGCTGCCCTTCCACATGGGTTTGCCTCGTCCATGCCTGGAAAACCTGGCAAGAGCGTTTGGAGACTCAGCAGTGTCAGGAAATGGCAGATAGTTGGCATTTTATACCGCAGACACGTGTGTGGCACGAGTGAGGCTGCAGTGCTGGTACAGGCAATAAGAGCAGGGCTGCGGACCCCCCAGGAGACTGGAAGGACCCACAAGACACCCGCTGGATCCAGCAATGAGATTTGGTTGTTGTAGTTTCGATGTTCATTGGTCAAGGTGATGGTGGAAGCCTGAGTGGTGAGGGAAGCCCTGAAACTCAGTTATATACACTCGGGTGGGAATGCCTCCAGTACCCCTCCTGGGGCAGGGAGCTTTTCACCGGATGATGTAATACTGTGAGTCACCTGATACTTTGGGAGTCTTGGACACCTTCTAAGATGTTTCAGCTGTCTCCTATGTCTGTGCAGCTGAGTCCATTATGGACCATTATGGATCATCAACAAGAGAGGAATACCTTTGGGCCAGGGGTGAACGTTCTAGGGAGTTATGACAGGTAAGTCATCTGTGTAAGGAAAAAGAAACATTAGCCCAACTCTGCTTCTTTCCTTATTTTGTCTAATACCCAATTGTAGCCTGAGGTGTTGGATGTGCACAGCCTTCAGGACCTGGCCTGGGTGGCCACTCTGCACACTGTTAGCAAAGCACAGGACTGATTGAGCCATTAGCACCAATAGCCCAGTCTCTCATAGCATCTAGGTGATCACTGCAGGCTGTTGAATGTTTGAGTCATTAATCACTAGCAATTCAGTCTAGCAAAATAACAAAAAGTCAAAAAGGCATATATGGAGAAAAGTAAAGGTGGATACCAGAATTTCCGTGTCACCCAGGACACCAAGGCACAAAATAGACAAAGGTGATCCAGTTGCACAGTTGATAGCTGCTAATACTCAACAGATGTATTCTCTAACCCAAGAATTCTTAATAAAACTCTATTTCACAAGGATCCTTTATCTGCTGCATGCTTTTCTGACATGCCCATGGCCTACAGGATTAATGGCAACTGCTAGGATTTCATATTGTTTTGCCAATAGGTGTTCAAAGGTAATATTTTTCTAAAAATAATTAATGAGAAATTAAATAGTAAAATTATTTTCTTAAAATAAAACTAAATAAAATACTGCAGTAAGTTTAATCAAAATGCTAATGTCAAAAATGCAAGGGTGATCGACCTACCAAGGACACCTGCATCTAATGGGATTGAGAACAGTGCATTGCTTAATCTGCAAAAAGATCAATGCAGGTGGCCTGGCAAAACTGACCAGATCATCTTTCTCTTTACCATAATGCCTAGACTTCAGAACCACTTTATCAAAGTCAGGGAAAGCTTCTTTCAGTCATATTTATGAATTAGTCAACAGAACTAGCTCTTTCTTCCTCAGTTAAAAGAACTGCTTGACAGGATAAAAGACTTCAAGAGTTGATCTCTCTGAAAAAGGGACTTTGATAAGTTTTGACAAAGTTTGTATTGCTTGATATCAAAATACTCTGTCATGTTGTGATTTTTATTCTTTTGTTACGTACTAAGTCATGCAAACTTTGGCATGTATCTCTTAACATGTTTGTCACAAAAAATCTAAGTGTGCTGAGGTTTCTGCAGGTGAAACCAAACTCTGTCAGTGAGAATAACTGTCTGTCCTAATTAGTCTGTCAAAAATCAACACTGACTGGCCCCTGTGAATGTGGTTTGGTTTTTTTTCATTTTTTTATTTTATTTTTAATAAAAACTAGTATTTGGTTTTTTTCCTCTTTTTAAATGTACTGTATTCCACTTTAAGAGAAATCACACAAGTGTAAACTTGTTCCAATCTTTATCAGTTCTTAAACATTATTTGTATGTGGAAACAGGTGCACATCCTGTGGCTGTAGTGTAGCACAGAGATTGCCCAAGTATAACATACTCAGGAACACAGATCCCATCCTTGTCAGGGAATTGGCAGAAGTTCAATAAGAAGACACAATTTAGGAAGAGTCCTGGTGTCCTTGGATTAGCAGGTAGAGGTTAAAAATTGAAGGTGATATGCTTGGCCAAGAAGAAAGAGAGCTGATAAATTCTTGGAGGAGAGCCCAGACAGAACCTACCCATCTGGTTTATACATAGGATAACAGCAGGGACAAAGCAGTAAGACTTCATTATTTTGTTATTATGTGAAAATATTACTGATATCAAAAGAATTTTTAGTAAGCAGTTACACCAGAAGAATAAGAGGATTTTGAGAATGAAAAATTATGTAAGAATAGGTAAATAAACTGTATTTTTATGGAGGACACATTTCTAGTAAAAAACAATCACAGGCTACCTGTACTTAAAATGACAAAAAATGCTGAAGATCTCTCTCCATCTGAGAAGAAAGCCAAACAAGGAAGAAGAATGTAAAATAGCTATTTCTCAATGCAATTTTCAAGTTTTAAATACAGGTAGGTTTTTTTTGATATTGTTCTCTGTTCCTTCCAGAACAGAGGCTGAGTGCATTTGTGAGGAAATGTTGTAGTGTGACTCAGGCTACTGAGTTTACTAAGGAGTTATTTTTTAAAATCTGAAGATGGTGATGTCAGATATCTTCTCACATTTCCTTTGGGCCTATAGCAAATTTTGCTGACCTCTGTGCAAACTTTTCTTGGCTGACAGTAATCATAACTAACAATGTAAAATTCATAATTGGAAATGCAAGAAAGAGCGAAGATTTGCCACAAGCAGCATCTGTCCCTCAAAGATTTTGGTAGCCTCCACAGGGAAAGACCCACCTTGTGCAGCATGTAGAGCAGAGGTAATATGACTGCAGCTCTTCTGGCCTGGAGGCAAGGGCTCAGTGGAAGGATTTATAAAATGACATATTTTGTAGCTACATTCACTACAATGAATTTGCACTTGCAGTTCCTAGATCTTGATGTTTAAATGCCAAATTATACTGAATATACTTATTGTTGGAAAACTGTAATTTAAAAGAAATAGAGAAAATACATAATTAGAGATACTAAGGACACCCTTCCCAGCTGCCTTAATTGCCTAAACTCCTTCTTTCATGTGTTTATTAAAACAAAACGACACTTACTGTTCATATCAGCAGACTAACACAGATTGACCAATGCTTAGGTTTGCCTCCAGAGTCTACATACTGTCAGGGCTTAGCAGTTAATCATTTGCCTTATCAGACATCTCATCAGCCTAATTACAACCAGGCCTGTTGTAGATCTTGATTTGATAAGATTTCTTGGAGTGACAATTTGCAGAACACACCATCAATGAGTCAAAAGTGGGTTACCAGAGACAATGATTCTCCCTTCCTGTAGTGTCTAGCAGCAAACCAGTTGCATTCTCAACAATGGGGAAGGCACAACCCTGTCCCAGGCATTTTCAGGGAGAAGAACTGTTTTCTCCTATTCTGGATGTGATTTATAGGTATTAGGCCACAGACACTTTTTCTTATCCTTCTTTTGCCCAGTCTTTTTCACGAGGCACATTTTAAGAGCAAGAGTGAAGAGAGCAATCTCTGTGCTTCTGATGGGGCAGCAGGTACTGTGTGATGCATGTAAAGAGCAACAGCAAATGTAAATGTAACTGGAATTGTTTGACAAACTGCTTCTGAGAAAAGACACTAAGTGAAGAGAAAAAAACTGAAGAAATTTGAAAACTTCATTACAGTTTGTAATCACAAATTATCTTTGATAGATATTTGTGGTGATTTCATTTTTTAATTTGATATAAATAGTTAAAAAAAAGGAAAAAGGAAAATGTGGTGTTCTCTGTCTTTCATTAGTGTACAGAGAATTCTCTATAAAAAATGAAAATCCATCTCTCTTAAGTGTGGTACTTAGTACTCTGTGTCAAATAATGCAAATGTACACTATAGCAAGAATTTAGAAAAGTAAGGCTTTTGCTAGACAGATTAAAATACAGAAATATAAGTTAAAACAGCTGTATATTGCAATGAAGTGGCTAGCACTACAAAGGACAGTGATTTACTATAATAAAGAAGGAGACATCAGCTCTTATTTCATATACACTGATTTTTTTAATTGAGATGATCGACTTGGAAAAGTAGGAGACCCATGTTTATTTCCTGATTCAATTATCTGGATGGCACTAAGTGTGTTCATTCATTCATTTGTTCGTTCATTCATTCATTCATTCATTCAAAGAGACACTGTCAACATATTCTGTGGGCAACAGGTAATGAATGTCAAATACAAATTTCTGTCTACACATTCAGTTCCAGTCATCTATTTGTACTTAACAAGGCTTGAGATTTTACTATGGACAATGATGTGCTTGTGACCAAGTGAGTGCAGCTCTTGGATATACCCCAGGTACAAGAGTGAGCATTCTGTAGCATCCTTAACGCTTCTGGAAGAGAGACTGTGTTCAGAGGAAAACAAAATATCTTCCAGCACCTGAATTTTAGAGCTAATTTTTGATTAATTAATTGATTCTCAAAAATTTGATTATAACTGTAGGTCTGTGTGTTATACGAAGTGTTTCAGTGTGAGTTGCTATTTGATGGTATGAAGACGAATATAAAAGGAAGGGGTAGGGACACTAGAAGTGTTTGCTAATGAGAATCCATTGCATACAACAATAGAAAATATCCAAATCTAGAAACTTCATGACACTGGACATCACTGATTATTACATACACTTATTTTTTTCACACTGTCAGTGGTGGTGAGGCTATTGTTTTTCATGATGTTAATACTGCGATACCTGTGCAGTAGCCCTCATTACACAGACACTATACATATGTTTAGTGAGGCGATGAGGTCAATCTAGTTTCAGGTCATCCCTCTCCTTGATTTATAACAAAGATTTTCGTATCAATGGTGGTTTTGTTTTAACAAACAAAATCCTGTATATCAGCTAAAAGATTCTCCACAGTTGCAATTCTTATCAAAATGCGAGTTTTAGAGCTCAGGTGGGCAATGATGACAAGTGTATGTCTGTCCAAGCAATGGCATAGGAACCATGTTAGCCTAAAAGTGACTTGTGGCAAATGTTATGCTGGGTTCCAACAAGTGTTATGGTGTGGCATCTGACCCTTTTGGATGACAGATACCACGCTAGTCTTCAGACAATCAAGAGGGAGCAAAGAAGTTGAAATGACTCAACAGTTCATGACATTCTTGTTGTCAAAAATATGCTCTCTATTATCTCATCCACTACCACCAAAAGATAAGCTTATCCTTTGTCGTGGTTTAGAAAGAGAAGACTTCATATTTAAGGTTGTTTAGTACACAACAGTTTGCATTCTTATTAGTGGCAGAGTTTGTTTCACTACTAAATAGCTTTTCATAATTATACGAGTTCAATAAAAAATTTCAGATGATAATTTGTTCCTTTATGCTGATTATTCTGAAACTCCGCATCCAGTTGGTGGCCGGTCACTAGGGGTGTCCCCCAGGGATCAGTGTTGGGCCCAGTTCTGTTTAATATCTTTATCGATGGTTTAGATGAGAGGATTGAGTCCACCATTAGCAAATTTGCAGATGACACTAAGCTGGGGGGGAGTGTCGATCAGCTGGAAGGCAGGAGTGCTCTGCAGAGGGACCTGGACAGACTGGAGAGTTGGGCTGATTCCAACAGGATGAGGTTCAACAAGGCCAAGTGCCGAGTCCTGCACTTTGGCCGCAACAACCCCCTGCAGTGCTGCAGACTGGGCACAGAGTGGCTGGAGAGCAGCCAGGCAGAGAGGGACCTGGGAATTTGGATTGACAGGAAGCTGAACATGAGCCAGCAGTGTGCCCAGGTGGCCTAGAAAGCCAATGGCATCCCGGCCTGTGTCAGGAAGAGTGTGGCCAGCAGGTCCAGGGAAATGATTCCTCCCCTGTACTCAGAGCTCGTGAGGCCACATCTGGAGTACTGTGTCCAGTTCTGGGCCCCTCAGCTCAGGAAGGATATTGAGGTGCTGGAGCAGGTCCAGAGAAGAGCAACAAGGCTGGTAAAGGGACTTGAGCACAAGTCCTATGAGGAGAGGCTGAGGGAGCTGGGGTTGTTCAGCCTGGAGAAGAGGAGGCTCAGGGGAGACCTCATCACTCTCTACAACTCCCTGACAGGAGGCTGTAGCCAGGTGGGGGTTGGTCTCTTCTCCCAGGCAACTATCAGTAAGACAAGAGGGCATGGTCTTAAGCTGTGCCAGGGGAGGTTTAGGTTAGATATTAGGAAGAAATTCTTTACAGAGGGGGTAATCAGACATTGGAATGGGCTGCCCAGGGAAGTGGTGGATTCTCTATCCCTGGAGATTTTTAAGATGAGATTGGATGTGGCACTTAGTGCCATGGTCTAGTAACCACAGTGGTACTGGATCAAGGGTTGGACTCGATGATCTCAGAGGTCCCTTCCAACCTAGATGATTCTATGATTCTATGATTCTGAAACTCATGTCCTAGATTCTTATCTGAAGGAGAATGTATGTGTTTTAACCATGCACAAGAGAGCAGTGGAACTGGCAGAAACTGATTTGCTACTGTGCTGAAACTAAGCTAAGAAACAAACCTGGATTTGTATTCTCTCCTCAGATTTCCTTGAGGAAATGATCCAATGACTCATTCTGAAAGTAGTGGGGGATGTGTGTGGGGGGACGTTGGGGTGTCAATGGGTGTGGAACTACAAACCATCTCATCTTTAAGCTCTCATACCATTGTGCTTAGTTAAGTTCTAAATGACTCATAGATGACAAAATGATTCACCAGGTCTTTCACCAAAAGTAGCACGTACATCACAATTAAGTCTGGGTAACTGTGAGATATTCTGAAAACTGTGTAGCAGCTGATAACTAGTTTTATTTAATCAGGAAATGATAATTCTCATTGAAAATTCTCATAAGCGCTTTTTTGTTTAATTTTTGTGTCAACTCTTCATTCAGTGCTGATAGTTCCAAAACCTAATTCCAATTGCCATTGAATAGCTTACTACTGTTTCTCCATTCCAGTACTGTGTGAAACTACCTTTGTGAGCAAAATAGGTTTAGATTTAGCATGATTATACTCAAAATTTGAAATAACTAGAAATTAGTGAGTTAAAATCTCAATGTTGATATTTTGGCATGATGCTACTTTTCTTCTAAACAGACTTTCAATGTGGTAAAATAATTGCTTCATTGGTCAGAGTATAGGCAATAGGTCAATATTTCATACAATTAGGCCCCATCTCACCATTAAATTACTCAGTATTTCAGGTCTTTGTAAAGATTGTAGAAAAATGTTTCTTATCCTGGAAAGGGCTCATCAACTTAAGTAATTTTGGAAACTATACAAAATTCTTAATCCACAGAGTTTTCCTGCCGTTTGCTCTGAAATTGCCTGCTATTTGCACTGAAATTGGATTCAGAGAGGAGGGTGTTGCATTATCATACCACTTCTGAGATTCATACATGTCACTGAACAGCTTTCAAGAAAAATGACAGAAGGCCATCACCTTAAGCTATTTAATTAAATTGGGAAAATTACAGGAAAAATTGTGTGGATTTATGCTTGAAGTATATTATATGAGTATTGTATTTTTAAGTTTTTTTTCCTGCACAAAGCTCCTGTAATGTGTTTGTTGCTCTCGAGAACATTTGAAAAATGTCAACAAATGACTTCACATTCTGTTTAGGAAGAGGTTTCTCTTATGAAGTTTGGTAAGTATTACTTTAGATATTTATAAAATAAAATGTTTCAATAAAAGAACAAAACACCATAAAGTCATGGCATATACAATATCTGCGGCACAAAAATGGGAGCAAGCCTAATGCCACCTGGACAGGTTGCTGGCTTTGCCAGACTGAGTGGTCTTAGCAATATGTTCACAGTATTTGGCTGTATAAAATCACTGGAAGTAAATGCCAGAAAAATGGAAGTTACTTGTATCTAATGTTACCACTATACAGGTTAACTTACTGTGATATACATAAAACAGGTCAGTTTATTTAAATTTTTTTAAAATTTACTGCTACACAATTGGCTCTAACCTAGTATGATTTATACCAGCTGCTTAATCGTGTGGGAGTATAAGCTGCCATTAAAATCATAGCGTTACCAAGTGCTGGTTGTTGCCTTTTGTATGAAATGCATTACATTCTGTATTTTGCCTGCTGGTCTTATGCTACAGTCCTGCAGAATTTCTAGTGGGTTTGCTGCAATCTACTCCATTTCCTTGAAGCAAAGTATCACTTGTGACTCTGGAATTTATCCTAAATTTCTAAGGATAAAGATACTTAATTTGAAGAGTTTGGCATTTTTTCCTTATTCATATTTTTTGTCATTTATAGTTCCTAAAATGGTAGTACCTCGAAATCCTATGGATGACACCTAAATAGCTGAAATAGATCAATGCATTTCTTGGTTTATTTTGTAATTCATCCACTGCATTGAATGGTGGGTTTATACCGTAACTATCTGCTCAAGTAGTGATAACAATGCTGGAGTGCTACCAGTGCATTAATGACTGAACTTGCCTGAAGCACTAGCAGTTGTTATTTATTCTTATAACTTATCTATGGGAAACTTACCAGTAAAAATCAAATAAATTAATTTTTTAAATGACACATCTGCTACAACAAAACATTTGATCCTAAAACTTTCAACCTGATGCAGTCCATTCTGGAGGACCCACGCCTTATTAGCAACCAAAATGAAAATTTCTTTTTCAGAAGGACCATTCGTGTTGTATGTAACAGGTTTTAGTGTTTACCAGTGGGAATGAGCATCTTCTTGATGGGCAGTGAAGGCGGAAGCTGAGAAGATAGAAGCTGAGAAGACAGAAAATAATTTTATTTCCTGTGACTGATAATACTGTACTTATTTTCTAGACAAATGAGCTATCCTCATGACACAGCCCAGCAGGTAACATCCATGGCAGTCCAGAAAGCAGGAGATGTCAGTAACAGAGAATAAAAAGAATTTGATGAAAGGGTAGGGTTTATAGTGCTGCATGCCTGGGATACTGTCAGGTATCTTCTCCAGACACCAGGTCTCATTGTGGCAATATCAGCTGGAATAGACTGACTTTACTTGGCTCATGGTGGAAAGAAGCTGTTCCTCTTCTTTAAAGGTAAAATTAAGTCAGATGAATTACCCTAAATAAGGCAGCTTATGTTCAAAAATTCTTTGGAGATGTGGCCCAGATTTAGTGCAGATGCTCTAATCCAAAAAATACATTTTCAACTTCTTTTCTAGAAATAAGGAATATTGGATTAAGGCTGCAGAAATGCATTTAAGTGCTTTCAGCAACATCCTTACCTGACTGCAAGGGAGAGAGAGTGAGGTAAATGTATGATCTGTTTCTTCAGAAGTGATAGCTGAAGTCACTGAATAGGAAACTATTACTACTGGGCAACTGATATCCATCTATCATGCGGCTGAGTACTATGAGTTGCCTCATCATGTTAACTGCTATACTAACAGCAGAGTTGTTCCTCAATCTGGCCAACAATGGGGAATTCCAGAGGCAAGGGGCCAACTTAGTAATAAATACAATAACGTTAATTTGACATCTCTAGTAAGAAGTGATTATGACTATGCTAAATTAAAAAGGGATAACCCCACTTGCCTACACAATACCACCAAAACAGGGATATATCTCTCTTCAGCTTCCAAATTTGAGTGCAAATCATTGCACTTAGGTTATCCTGGTTTAGGACTGTTGACATAATCATTCAGGAATAGATGAAGCTTTCCATGAAATCTAATATGAATAAGAGGAAATCAATAAAATTCTGTCAAATAAACAAAGACTTTTGAGGAACTAAGTACTTTGAATGATCATAGTATTTGCAACAATTGCACCCTCTAAATCTAGTTGCTGATTTTAAGCCATATCATCAAATATTCCAAAGGCTCTTTCAGTTTCTTGTGCAAAGATATGTAGAAGATGTTAAGAGTATAACCCAAGAAAATATCAGAGGATGGTATTCAAAATACTCAGTTGCACCTGCCACAACAGAAGGAAAGGAATCCATCTGGATGGGCCTGGACAAGCTTGAGAAGCGAGCCCATGGGACCCTCATGAAATTCAACAAGTCCAAGTGCAAGGTGCTGCACCTGGGTCAGGACAGTCCCAGCCATAAACATAGGCTGATAGAAGTCACTGAGAACAGCCCTGTGGAGAAAGTTCTAGTGATTCTGGTGGATGACAAGTAGTCACGAGCCAACAGTGTGCATTGACAGCCCAGAATGCCAATCACATCCTGGGCTGCATCAAAAGCAGTCTGTCTGGGAGGTTGAGGAAGGTGATTCTGCCCCCATACTCTGCCCTGCAGAGACCCCATCTGGAGTACAGCATTCAGTTCTGGGGTCCCCAAAGTAAAGGATGTGAGCCTGTTAGAATGGGTCTAAAGGAGGCCACAAAGATGATCAGAGGGCTGGAAAACGACTCCTATGACAGGCTGAGAGAGATGAGGTTGTTTAGCCTGGAGAAGAGAAGGCTCCAGGGAGGTGGTAGAGCAGCCTTCCAGTATGTAAAGGAAGGAGATAAAAGAGGAGTGATTTAGATTAGATGTTGGGAAGAAATTCTTTACACAAGGGTAGTAAGACACTGGAACAGGTTGCCAGAGAAGTTGTGGATGCCTCATGCCTGGAAGTATTCCAGGCCAGGTTGGATGGGACTCTGAGCAACCTGGTCTAGTGGGTGGCATCCATACCTATCATGGGAATATTGGAACTAGATGATCTTTAAGGTCTCTTCCAACTCAAACCATCATTCTATGATACCATGTTCAGGTGATGCTCCTTGTTTTCAAAAAAGATGCACAAAACCAGCTTGAATGTGTTCTTTTGGAAGGTTTTTTAAATGACTGGTTGATTTACTTATTGGGTGAACCTTAGTCAAGTGCAAAATATCTTCTGAATCTGAACTGTGCTGTTGACAGTAACTGCCAGAATTCATAAAGTTTTATTTAAACTTTTCTGAACTATAACAAATTCATCATTGTGATCAATGAGACAGTATAGAAAGTACTAAGACAATAATCACTTTTAGACAATTTCTTTCTTTACAAAGCGTATTTTCTTATAAGTTACATAAGTGCCAACGAGTAAATGCTTAAGAAAACATCTATGCCTCATTAACACCTACTCCCAAAATAAGCATGGCACTAAAGGAGTCTGTACCATTATTTGGTCTGTTTTTAAAAGAGAGGTTGAACAAGAAAGTGAGTGTGATATGTTAGAATTATCTCATACTCTGGGGAATAAAATGCATCTGGGAGTGGTTTCTTCCATTTGATGGAAAGAAAATATTAATGAGTAGGACAAAGTCTCTGACAAATTGATTCTATTTAGCTGGCCTAACACAGATAGCACTTTAGCAGAGTGTTACATTAATAACCTATCCTTTTAGCGTTCCTGTTGTCTTGTGGAGGCAGGTGTCACTGTTTTCCTATTACTTTAAACAAATGTAATTAAGCAATGGTTCAGTGTTTTGACTTCATGAGCCAGATTCTGATTTTTTTTTTTCCAGGCTGAATCTGCCAATTTATTAAGCTTATCTTGCCTCTTTAAACAAGATCAGGATCTCGCTTCATGTGTCTCAACCTTGATAAAACTGCTCAGCAATGAAAGCACAGAATTCTTATTTGTTTCTAGACCACTCTTCACTAAAAAGCTGCCTAATAATTTGATGCTTCTGGCTATATAGGCAGCTATATGAATAAATGAACATCACTTGCAAATCACAGGTTTGACTTGACAGGAAATATATGAAGACTTGTGACTGGACTGTAATAGAGAAACCTACTTGTGGATCCACAGTATTATTACAAATCACTCTACTACCTCATTTATATTTTACTGCCTTTGTCTGGCCCACATATTTAAATAAGCACCCAGAAAAGCACAGCTATTGTGGTAGAAGAAAGTTCATTGAATCAGTCTTCACTGTGACCATTCCAGCTGCAGCAAGAGCAATGTTAGGCAGCACATCTGAGCTGCATGGTAATCCCAGCAGTCATTCCTGTGTAGGTACGTTGACTCTGCCTGTCTCCTGAGAGCAAATATTTTGTCATGTTTCACCAGCCTCAGGGAGATGTTTTGTTCTGTATCCAGTTTACAGTACAAGAAAACTCCGAAGATTCAGAATTGGATTGGGAACCTTCTTGGAAATTTCTTCTTAACCAAAAAGCAACATTTTTATTGGCCTTTGGGGATCACTAGAGTTGTTGTAAGGGGCAGGGTGTCAGAAGGAAGTATCAGGATGTAATACAAAATTTCATAGCATTCAGGACAGGCATAAGAAAAGGCTTGAGCTGTGGAGAGAAACAGAATAGGGGGCTGGCTAATGCTTGGTATAGAGCTTCAATACAGGGAAAAGTGTTGCTGCAGCTTACAGAGGTGGCCGATTGCTGTTATACACTTGACTCTAGATCCAGAGGTTTTACTTAATCTGGTGTTAGAAACAATTTCAAAACTCAATGATAGTCCCTTCTGTCCCTCCTTTGCTGGTTGATTTAGAGGTGGAAAAAATCTCCCACTGCAGCCAGTTATGTCATTAGTTCAGGTACAGTCTGCTCATCTGGTGGAATTAACAGTTTGAACATCCCGAAGCTCAGTGTGGGTTTACATATTGAAAGTTTATTTTCAAATTTAGAAGAAAGGAAAGAAATTAGAAATGTTGTTAGGGATGGAAAGGCAAACACTTCAAAGCTAGGAATTTCCCATATTTGAGGCAATAGCAAGTAATCATGTAGGTAGGTAATCATGAAGATTTTATCATAATGCCTGTGCACAAGGGAGTCAATTAAGGTTGCTTAAGCAACTTTGCACACTGTTTTTTTTTCCTAAGAGCAGAGCACTGGGTCATGAAACCTTAAGGATCTTTAAATGTAGGCAATCATAACTAATATTACAGTAATACCTAATCTTGGCAACCTGCTAAGATACGAATTCCTAGTGATATATTATACCAGTGATTTCTACAGGTGGAGTTTTGTAAAAGGAGTGTTTCCTTTTATTAGTCTAAAATTTGCTGCCTTTCACCATCTTCTCATACCTCTTTAGTCTTATGAAGAATGCCATGCAGGAGCTGTTTGACGTATGTTTTTCTGTTTCAAATACGCTTTTACATGCATCTATCTCATTTTGAATCTAAACAACTACACCTTTCTCAGTTTTTCATGCGGTTTTATGAGCTGACATCCCTGGCAGATAAGTGATCTTTTCTTACAGCCTCTGCACCTTTCCAGAAAACTTAAAGTTATGTCCAACGCTGGAAATTGATGAACTGGTCAGGATGTCACAGAAAAAACCAAAATCATGATAGGTCTGAGAAAGGGAAAAAGATAGATGGACGAATAAACAGGACAATTTTTTCTGTTTCTGCAAAAGGGTAAAAGAGGCATGGTTTACAATGGAAAAATATAATAGAACAGTAATAGGAAATATTAAATATTTAGTTACTTAAGTGCATCAGAGGTCTCACTGCATGTTCACATGCTTCTGTTCTTCCACCTACCTTTCTCACTAGATCCTACAGAGAATTCATAATTAGATGACAGTCACCATTATTGTAGAAGTCCATGCTGGCACAATCTTGAACAACTTCCAAACTCGTAAGTCCTGGATGACTTCAGCAATTGTGGGTTTTAGTGTGTAGGAGAAGTATTAACAAAAATTCAGCCAGCAGGCTGAGACGATTATCCCCCTAGGTTCAGTCCTTGTGAAACTACATTTGGAGCGCTGTGTCCTTTTTGGGTCCTTACTACAAGAAAGGTATTGACATGGTAGAAGAAGTCCAGTGGAGGTCCTCCAGAATGGTCAAGAACTGGAGCATGTGGTGTGTAAGGAAAGGTTGAGGGAACTAGGCTTTGTTCAGACTCAGGGGAGGAGATTGAGGTAAGACCTTGTTGCAGCTTACACTTATCAAACGGGAGGAAACAGGGAAGATGTAATCATACTTATTAGACTAGTTAGGGTTAGACTTGAAGGTGCGGAGTGATAGGAAAAAGAGTCAGAAGCTGGAAAACAGGAAATTCTGACTATGTCAGAGGAAAATGTTCACCATGGGGATAATGAAATACTGGAATAGATTGGAATGGAATATCCCTTTGGTTAGTTTGGGTCAGCTGGCCTGGTTGTGTCACTTCCCAGGATCTTGCCCTCAGTGGGGAGAGAAGGAAATATTGAGAGATTGTGCTGATGCTGTGCCAGCACTGCTCAGCAGTAGCCAAAACACCGGTGTGTCATCAACACCTTTCTAGATACCAATGCAAAACACAGCACCATGAGGGCTGCTAAAGGGAAATGAACTCATCCCAGCCGGATCCACTGCAATCTTAATGTATTAGGTTTCTGTGGCCAGGTCTTCGTAATGGGGAGGCTACAGGGGTAGCTACTGTGAGAAGCTGCCAGAAGCTCTCCTCATGTCCAGTAGAGCCAATGCACGCCAGTTCCAGGACAGACGTGCCACTGGCCAATGCCAAGCCAATCAGGAATGATAGTAGCTCCTCCAGGATAACGTATTTAAGAAGGAAAAAAAGTCATTGGGCAGATGAAAATTGCAGCCAGAGAAGAGCAAAATGAGAACATGTATACAACTCCACAGACACCAAGGTCCGTGCAGGAGGAGGGACAGGAGGTGCTCCAGGCACTGGAGCTGAGGTTCCCTGGCAGTCTGTGGTGCAGACCATGGTGGAGCACCTGTGCCCCTGCAGCCCATGGAGGACTCTCAGGGTACAGATACCCACCTGCAGCCCATGGAGGAGCCCATGCTGCAGCAGGTAGATGTTTGAAAGAGGCTGGGACCCTGTGGGAGGCCCACGCTGGAGCAGGGTCCTGACAGGGACTTGCTGACCCGTGGGGAGAGGAGTCCACGCTGGAGCAGGTTTCCTGGTAGGACTTGTGGCCCTGTGGGGGACCCATGCTGGAACAGCCTGGGTGCTTCTGGGTGCTTCAGGACTGTACCCTGTGGACGAGTGACCCACACTGCAGCAGTTTCTGCAAAACTGTTACGTGTGGGATGGACTCATGCTGGAGAGCTTCATGAAGGACTGTCTCCTGTGGGTGGGACCCCACAGGGAGCAAGGGAAGGACTCCTCTCTCTGACAGTGGCAGAAACAATTGACCATAACCCCTTTCCCCATCTCCCCCCACTGCTGGAAGGGAGGAGATAGAGCTGGGAAGGAGGGAGGAGTGGGGGAAAGTGTTTTTAAGATTTATTTTACTTCTCATTCTCCTTCTCTGATTCCGTTAGTAATAAATTTAATTAATATCCCCATTTGGAGTCTGTTTTGCCTGTGGCAGTGATCAGTAAGTGACCTCTCCTGGTCCTTATCTCAGCTTGTGAATGCTTCCTTGTTTTCTCTCTCCTCTGTCCAGTTGCAGAGTGGAGTGAGAGAGTGGGTTTGGTTGGTACCTGGTGTCCAGCCAGGGTCAACCCACTACATTGACTTAATTGACAGTGCTTTAAGTAGGGCTTGAATTACCCATGTCCTTTTCAGATTCAACTATTCCACAGTTTTGTATGGAACCAAATAGATAGAATCCAGTGCTCAAGAAAAAAAGATTTTTGTTTCATAAAATTTGCACTAAAAAATCTAAACTGTTCACCCTCTGTTATTAATACTCAGTTAAAATAGAATTGAATGGAAAATGTACAATCAAGCACAGTATAAAACAATTTATTTTGTCACATAAAGTATCAAGACCTTTTTCAGGAACAACTAACTTTTGCTTGTAGCACATTTTAACACGTTTTTTCAGCACACCTTCCTCTTTTAGTATCGTCTAAAGATGTAAATCTTACTATTTAGGGGTTGTTTTGGTCCATTTTGAGGGCGTATTAATTCCCTACTAATACCAGACATAACAAATAAATAATTTTGATAATATTCTGGCAAAGGGATTTTTTCTTTTAACTACTTTTTGTATGTGCAGTCTTGTATGTCTCTGGTGATCTGTTTCTCTTGAATCACACAGTATGTTCCCTAAGTACACCATAAAAATAACATAATCATGATGTTATCTGTTCTGTTACAAAGTATATGACAATATTGTGTTTGTGGTTAAATACAGCCTCAAGGACCTCATACCAATGCCAAACAAGTAAGTTGTTTTCAATTAAGGACATCGTCTCAGTGCTCAGTAAACACAGAAGATTATTTATGTATGAGTTAGATGTTGCTGGAAAATGTGTATTAGAAACATCCAGTTCAGCTTTTCTTTGGATGTAACTAAAAGAAACAAAGACCAAGCACAATAATAAAAAAATTATGCCTATAGTAAACCTGCGTCATAGACGTTTTTGTTAGTTCATTTTGTGTTTTAGATAATGTATGGGTACTCCTAATGATTCCATTAGATTTCAAATAAGAGAATTCAGCACAAATGTATTTCTACTGAGCAGCAGAAACATAATTTCTCTGAAACTGCAGCTGCTGTATCTGAAGATTACTCTCTTACTATCCCTTAGGGAGATGACTGTCTCTGCCAGCTGACTTAGTTTTTATACAGCCAGCGATTTATTAGATTGCTTTGCTCTTAAGTGTGATAATAGGCCTTATGCTTAGCAAGGGTTAGAGACTTCCAGTGCATTAATATTTTATGGCAATGACAGTCAAGACACATTTTGTTTACCTAACAAGACAAGCCAAGCTACAGCTGATGTGTTGCTGGAGATTAGATTTAACTGGTAGGAACTCTGCTGGTTATGTCTTTAATGCTTTGCAATGACTTCTGTAATTGTAATATAATCACTTACATATTTGATGCATCAGTGTTTTGCTGCACTACCATTTTTTGTGACCCAAGTATCTACAGACAACCTCTCTTCTGTAGCCATATTACTCAGTTCTTCGGTATTGATATATTTTCTTGGGTAGTTTATTAGATCAGATATAGCAGTATTTGGAGCCCGAAAAACTCCCACCTAGGATCCCATATAAACCTGCTTGGGGGATTGAGTTTACAATGAAATTGATTGAATGTTTCAATCTTATGAACATAAACCTTAGTTCCTGTATTTATCCCGTACACTGGCCAAGGTAGTGCCCTGGTTTGCTGTCACTCAGTTTCAGTGACAGTGATAGCTTTTGCTGCCCAAATAAATATTTCACATGGAGGCGTCCTGTGCTGGTTGCTTTTCACTTCTCAACAAAGCAGATTTATCAGCTATTAGTGGTGGAAGACAGAGAGTGAAGATCACTGGCTCAGGTGTCTGGTACTAATTCACCGTTATCTACAAAAAGCTCCAGGGATAGGATTGAGCATATTTACCAAGTGATTGCATATTGAAGGGTTTGATGCTTCGATTACTTAGGCTCAAGTATATCAGATGTTAGATGCAAGTTCTGCAAATACTGATATTAGTAGTTGTATGGTTTCAGCTGCGAAGGTGGTGCTTTTGGAAGGGGTGAGAAGAAGTCAGAAAGGCAAAATTCAGCTTTTGTTATGAACTGTGTTGGTCTGTGGTCCTAAACATTTAACTTCACTTTGCATCATGTTTTAAATGGGCTTTGTAAGATTGAGTTCATACAGTTCTCTGAAACCATTTAAAAAAATTCTCTGTAGAAGCTTAAAGAAACCCACAGGTTAATAACTCACATGTACTTGTTTCTAACATTTACATAAATATTATGAAATAGAATAAGAAGTTGCTCTATCTCATTTCCAGAATTAATTTTTAATTGACTGTTGTTGTTTGTTGGGGTTTTGTTTGTTTTTGTTTTGTTTGTTTGTTTAGTTGTTTTTTATTCTACTTATATTGAATATAATGACTTTTTATTTTAGTGGTCCAGAGACTGAGACCTGATCCTGGAGTATATGTTCATGATAATGTAGAGGGCAAATGAGATTTGCAGTCTGCAGCACAGTGATGACTGGTAAGCTGAGCACTGTATTTTCTCTACTGTAATGATTTACAGAATGTGTGAGGCACTACTGCCTCTTCCCAGACACCCTTGTAGGTGAAGCTGTAGTAAGTTGTGATCCTGGCCCCAGAGAGTCCCAGTGGAGTTACCTGCGTGCTGGTCAAGAGGGAATTGGTCACATATGTGATACACATAAGAAAGCACATCTCTTAACACAGTAATAAAAGGAGTAGGTGGTTGTGCACATATGAACAAGATAAATTTCAGGTAAATTGAATTTTATAGTAATAATAATTTTCTCTACTAAAATCATTATTTTATCTCAGTGAAATTAGGTTTGAGCATTGTATGCTCTTTCGACATTCCCCTTGAGATGCACTGACAGAATAAGAGATATGATCAGTCACAGAAATAATAATGAAGTCTGCCAGTCATGCATCAAGCCCAACAACACAAATAGGAACCATCTAATTTATGACTTGCAGGGAGCTAGGTAGGATTTTCATTTTCAGAGCAAGTTAAAAAAAAAGAAGTAAACCCAGGAAGCCGCGGTAGGCTGCCAACATTATGGTTACAGGGTCAAAGTTTTATCAATACTGTGTTTCAACAGTGGTTTGTGGGGTCAAGTAAGCTGAATTGTCACCATTTGGCACCTATCTGTATGTATGGTTTGCTAAGGATGTTTAGATGTCTTGTCCCATGCATTTCTGGTGCTGTGGATGTTTGTGGCCTGCAGGATGTTCAAATACTGTCCATGGTGGTGCAGTGTGGCAGTGGGGTGGAGGCAAAGCAGTGGCACATCTTGTCAGTGGTACTAGCCTAGGCAAACGTCGTGGCTGTGTGTGTGCTTCTATTTTCTAGGGATGACAATGTATGTAGATGTGAATGTCAATTGGGCATGGCCCTCAGGCTCTTGGCAAGAGGCCAGCGTGACTACTCATGGTGAAAAATATAAGTGTTTCTCCTGTGGGGGCTCTGAAAATGATTTTGTCTTGAGAGGTTTTGGGAAGCTCACTGGGTGCAGCACTTACCCAGATTCAGTAAAAAGGATGATGAAAAGAGAAGGGATTAAATGATAGGTAAAAGACCTTTTGGGTCAGATGCTCCAGCTTCTGCTTTCTTTCTTTAAGGAGTATTTATAATCACACCATTTGACGTTCTCTGAACTGATGGTCTCGCAATGTGCTCTTCAGGATTTTCCTAATGAGACTTATTTTACAATGGGTTTATTTTAAAAGGAAAGTGTAGATTGTGCATACTTTAGGCAAGTACGTGTTGATATTTATTTGAAATCTGTACAGATTTATTTCAGCTTACATTTATGCACGTACTGTAAACATTAAGATGGGTAAATCTTTGTTTACACAATGTGAGTGTAAACAAATGTGTCATAAATACCGGTGATCCAAGCTAGTACAAATTGTTCATACTGAAAACCCTTTGTAAAAGTGTCCTGAAAAATTTTCTGTGTGGTCTGCCAACTTAGTAAAGGGAAGAATACCATATTGTTTAGGTAATCATCTATTTGTTTAGAAGAATATACACATAATCACAGCAAATCGTATGTTAGCAGTAGCATTTGAAAACATTTGAACAACATAATCTACAGGCATAATTCTGAAAAGTGGTTACATTTAAAAAATTAACATCACTTTGTACACAATCTGAACAGAAATATATTAAAAGAAGAATTTGCTTTCAGTAGTTTCTGAAATCTACTATTGCAAGAATATTGTGAAAACTGGCAATTGAATAAAGTAGTTGGAATATCCTTTTAAGCTATTTTCACTTGGACCAATATTTAATTAAAAGCAATAGTTTCCTTCCATTCTAACTAGTCTCTTTTCCTGATTACCTGTAAAAATTAAATGGAAGCATTTCAAGAATTAAATAATTCTTATATTTTATATCATTATTTAGATTTATGTTGCTTGATATTTAACCACTGCTATGCATGTACTTGTCAAAACGTGAGAGGTAATTAGTCCAAACATGTGTGACCTTTACTTGGAAACATTTGCAAACTACATCATTTTAATGCATGTGTAATTTGAATTGAAAGAAGGGAAAATAAAATCAATTACTATGTTTTACAGAAAAGAAAATTCCCCTAGAGATCTGAAAAATAAGACCATTCATTACAGAAGGGAACTTTTAAAAAACTTGTAACTTTGTATGAAATGTACCATTAAAATGTATTACATGACTAGAAAAACAAAAAGTCATGTCAGAAAAACTTAAAAAAGTTGTATCACCTATTTATTTTTCAGGAAAATTTCCAAAGTATACAGGAAATAGAAATCTTGCTCAGAATCTTTTAGTTTATTGAGTTCTCTCTGCCTTGAAAATCATAGTAGAAATCTCTGGGGACTCCTATAAAGATGTATTACATCATAAAGCAAACTAAGGATAGTAACCCATGTTATTAAACTGTCAACATACATTATACTGCAATCTATCCATGATCCAACTCAACTTAAAGCCTCACTGTTGGCAAAAAGTTTAAAACATAAGACTACTCTCTAATCATCTAAAGCCCACGGTACTTCGGAAAAAATGTTGTAATAATCACTCCACTACTCCATTGCAGTATGTGTGAATTTCATTGGTTTAGTACTGCAAATGCTCTACCACTACAAGAAAGGATTCTGAAGGATTACCACTTAAAAGGTTTTATTAGTGATGCTGTAGATTTCTTATTTCACAGAATATTAATAAAGGTTTGCTATAACAGACATAATGAAAAATAAATCTTAAAACCCACTGCTTAAACCTTGCTTAATTTCCACATTAATATTTAACAACAAACCTGATAAAGTTACACTGTTTATAAAGTCTGCCTTCTCAACTAAAGAAAATAGTTATTGCTTTGAATGCCGAAAAGCTGGAGATTGGTGCTATTTGGAACCAATTGGCAAGAATTACGATAACTAAAAATTTCAAATCTGTTGATAACACATGTTGAGAAAAGAAATTCCAGCTGTATATATTAATCTAAATCATCATTGTTAGTTTCCATTGCAGCATTACTAATGAATCTTGAGGTTTATTATAGATATTCTTCACCTCAAAGTTATTGTGGGAGGTGTGGCATACAAGGGGTGTAAAGTTTTCTTTTTTTTTTTTCCAGGTGGTTTAGGAGAGAAGACATGAAAAAAGAAAAAAAAGAAACAGGAAAGCAACAGAGACTAGTTGATGGGCTCCGGTAAGTCTTGAATTGATGGTCATAGATATTCCTGTAGAAGATCATAGCAGTAAGATTATGTTAATGTATTAATAATGACTATTTTTATCTCTGCATAACAAATAAATTGGGAAGCCTCTTGCAGAAAAGATGTCATATAACACGATACTGTGATCTAGAAAAAATGAGAATGTCAACCCTATTGAAATAATTCCTCAGAGGTATTTTATTTAGCTTAAATATGTGTTTCTAAGTTAAAATATGAGAGACTGAAGTAATTAAACCAGTAGGTTGTTAGAGATTAGAAGTGGTCAAAAGCATGATTTAGGACATGAATGTGGAAAATGGAAGGAACTTAAACTTATTGGCTTCCAATCTGCCCATAATCACAAGTGGTTAAATACTTGTGGTAAAAATTCAAAAAAATAAATAAATAAGTAGCAGAATTGACATTAACGGTCACCATCTTTATTTGTCAGTCATCATGGCTAGGCTTCGCGAACGAAGATTTGGGAAGGGCTCTACCCATTTTTCATGCAAGCGCGTTGGTGGCTAAAAAGGCCAATACGAGAAAGGCAAGTCCGGTTGCAAAAGACACAGCAGAAAGACTCCTTAGATGGTATATTCTGCAAGGTTCGATTCTTTCTGCGTTGTCTTTTCTCCTCAAGAGTGATCCTGCGTGCCTTCTCAAAAGCATCAGCAGCGTTATAAATGGTCTGTCTCCAGGCCTCCCGATTAGAGGCCAGAGTGGACCAGTTATGGTGATCAATATGCCCGAGGCTGAGTTGTTGCTTCAGGGAGTCCTTGTATCTTTTCTTTGGAGCTCCTCTCTTGCGGCAGCCAGTGGCAAGTTCACCATAGAGCAGGATCTTAGGGAGGCGGTGGTCCTTCATCCTAGAGATGTGCCCTGCCCAACGCAGTTGCGTTCTCAGGAGCATGGCCTCAATACTTGTGATTGCTGCCTGTTCGAGAACAGATGTATTGGTCACATAGTCTGACCAATGGATGTTAAGGATTGTACGGAGGCAGCGTTGATGGAAGCGTTCTAGGAGACGCAGGTGGTGGCGGTAGATGACCCATGATTCGGAACCATATAAAAGAGTAGACAGCACTATGGCTCTGTAGACACTGATCTTGGTGCTTTTCTTCAAGTGTTTATTACGCCAAACTCGTTTATGGAGTTTTCCAAAAGCACTGTATGCCTTCGCTAACCTATTGTCTATCTCCCCATCAATCTTACCATCTGAGGAGATGAGGCTGCCTAGGTAATTAAACTGTTGGACTGAATTGAGTTCTGACTGGCCGATGGTGATGTGGGGACGGTGGGGGACTTCCTGAGGTGCAGGCTGATGGAGAACTTCTGTCTTCTTTAAGCTGACTTCCAGCCCAAAGAGCTCAGCAGCCTCTGCAAAGCAGGATGTTAAACGCTGCAGAGCTGCTTCTGTGTGGGCAACAAGGGCGGCGTCATCAGCATAGAGCAGCTCCCGGACAAGATGGTTTAGGGTCTTAGTATGGGCCTTCAGTCGCCTTAGGTTGAATAGGCTTCCATCAGTACGATATCGAATGTAGATACCGTCCTGATCATCGAGGTCTGCCGAGGCCCTTTGAAGCATCATACTGAAAAAGACTGTGAATAGGGTAGGAGCGAGAACGCAGCCTTGTTTCACACCGTTCTTTATTAGAAAGGGCTCAGAAAGTGTGTTGCCATATCTGACTTGGCCGTGCTGATCCTCATGAAGTGAGATGATCATTTTAAGGAACTTGGGGGGACAACCTAAACGTTCCAAAATCTGCCAAAGACCTTTTCTGCTCACAGTATCGAAAGCCTTGGTGAGGTCGACAAAGGTTACATAGAGACCTTTGTTCTGTTCCCTACACTTCTCTTGCAGTTGTCTGAGAACAAATATCATGTCTGTGGTGCTCCTGTTGGCTCTGAAGCCACACTGAGATTCAGGTAGAATTTCTTCTGCTATAGCGGGTATTAGTCTGTTCAGGAGTATTCTTGCCAAGATTTTGCCAGCAATGGAGAGCAGAGTAATACCACGGTAATTTGAACAGTCTGATTTAGTACCTTTCTTCTTATACAAGGTGATGATGACTGCATCACGAAGGTCTGAAGGTAGTTCGCCTAGTTCCCAACAGCGCACCACAAGCTCATGAAATTTAGCATGGAGTGCAAGGCCCCCATGTTTCCAGACTTCAGGTGGAATTCCATCAACCCCAGCTGCCTTGCCGATTTTCACCTGCTGTATGGCCTTGAGGGTTTCTCCTAGAGTGGGGGCAGTATCCAATTCGTATTTCACTGGTTGTTGTGTGATGGACTGAATTGCTGAGTCTTGTACTACACGGTTGGTACTGAAAAGAGTCTGAAAGTGTTCAGACCATCTATTCAGAATGGAGGTTTGATCTGTCAGAAGCGTTTGACCATCTGCACTGAGTAGTGGGCTTTGGACTTGGTATGTAGGCCCGTATGCTGTTTTCAGGGCCTCATAGAATCCTTTGTGATCCCCTGTATCTGCACATAGTTGAGTTTTTGCAGCAAGATCGGTCCACCATTTGTTCTGGATGTCACGGAGTTTCTGTTGGAGCTTGCTGCAAGCAAGACGAAAGGCTGTTTTTCTAGCGTGACAGGAAGGCAGTGCAAGATGTGCTTGGTGGGCGGTTCTCTTCTTCCTCAACAATTCCTGGATTTCTTGATTATTTTCATCAAACCAGTCCTTGTTCTTCTTGAGGGAGAACCCTAAGGATTCTTCAGAGGATTGCAGGATGCTACTTTTAATATGCTGCCAAATTGTTTCGGGAGAGGAAACTGCAGAATCTGTGGAATGGTTATCAAGCTTAGTTTGAAGGTTTGCCTGGAATCTTTCTCTTACTGTGGCTGATTGGAGATCGTTAACTTGGAGTCTTCTCCTTGGGATACTGCCCCTCTTGGGTTTGAATTTGAGATAAAGGTTGAGTTTACAGCGCACAAGCCGATGGTCTGTTTGACATTCTGCGCTGGGCATCACGCGGGTATGGAGGACATCGCGGACATCTCTCTGTCGCACCAAGACATAATCAATGAGGTGCCAATGCTTAGACCTGGGGTGCATCCAGGTTGTCTTCAGACTATTTTTCTGCTGAAAGATAGTATTGGTGATGGTGAACTGTTGCTCTGCACAGAATTCTAGCAGAAGTCGACCATTATCGTTGCAGTTTCCAACACCATGCTTGCCTAATACTCCTTTCCAGGCTTCAAAATTCTTACCTACTCTGGCGTTGAAATCACCAAGGATAATGATCTTATCATCTGCGGGCACCTTTTGGGTAAGACAGCGCAGGTCAGTGTAAAATTTATCTTTTTCAGCAGGGTCAGCTTGGAGAGTTGGGGCATATATACTGAAGATGACAACGTGTTGCTTGTTGTTTAGTGGAAGGCGTAGGGAGATAATGCGGTCAGAGTGACCTGTCGGCAGATTTTCGAGTTTAGGGACAATGGAGTTTTTGATCATGAAGCCGACACCTGAGAGATGTTTTTCGGTTCTGGGCTTACCTGACCAGAAGAGTGTGTAACCGGCACCATGTTCTCTGAGGCTGCCTTCCTCGTGAAGGCGAACTTCACTGAGAGCAGCAATGTCGATGTTGAGACGACCCAGTTCATGGGCAATTAGGGCAGAACGTCGCTCAGGACGACCACTATTGGCAGAATCGAGCATGGTTCTGATGTTCCAACATGCTAGATTTAATTTGAGTACACCTTTGGAGGCAGGTGCATGCCTTTGACTTTTGCTCTTTGTGCGACCGCATTGGAAGAAGATGCCCGTCGGTCTGCGGTTAACCAACCGGGTGAAGGTGGAGATGAGCTTTGTTTAGGCCACCTTTTCTAGGCCCCTCTCCGAGTGGAGCAAGCAGTGCTGTCCTTGAAAAGGCTGCTTGGTCGTTCAGGGTGCTGCCCCAAGAGACTCTCATCTCCGTCAGTCTCAAATGACCAATATCCTGAACCGCCTGTATGCAGGGTTGAGTCTGCGGCTCCCAGTGCATCTTTCACCTACCGTTTCGACCCTCGCCCGTCGCTACAGGACTTTTTGCATGTGGGTAAAGCCTTCAAGCCTGCGCAATGGATTTTTTAGGTGAGATGCAGTATGCGCGGAACTGAACCCACCCTTTAATCCTGAGGTTCATCTGCCAGGGCCGAGCAAGCTTGGACGGTGGCAGCGAGGTCCTCAGGACGTAGGTTTGATTAGAGTGACCTTCTCTGAGATGGATGGCCTTCCAGGGCTAAGCGAGCTCCATCTGCCCGGGTTTGGGATGAGAGTTGTCCTTCTCCTAGGATGACTGCCAGAAGGCTAATGAGCTCATCCTGCCCAGGGATGTAGTTTATCTGGTCCTATGGTTTTGACCTGTCTGGCATGGGCGACCCTACCGAAGGCATGAACCCTCGCCAGCATAGCTCGCAACTACACAGGGGTACATAGGCTATGTTCCTGTTAGAACGATTTGGGCAAGTCTTTTATTTCCAGTAACAACCCTTTGTCCTGCCCACTCTTTCAGGTTGTAACAGAGCAAAGCAAATATATCCAGAACATGCCAAACCTGGGCAGTAGCCGCAGGAGAGCCAAAACGAAAGAAATAAATAGACAAACAAACAAACAAACAAACAAACAAACAAACTGACCAACCGTTCTGGCCCCCGTACCTGTCCAGGGCTGAGGTACCTTACAAGGCCCCAGCCTGGCCGGGACCCCCATCAATCAGAAGAACCCTCTGTCCACCCAGACCTTATCCTTCCCCCACTGTGTTACCACAAATTCCAGGTGCACTGCTCACATGTGATGTGATGTTTCATACGGGACAGCCCTGCTCTCCCACCCGCCAGTCGAAGGACCCCCATGGCCAGCTCAACACCCATCCCTCTGCTCCGTCCCCCTCCCCCTCTCCCTCCCTCCCCAAACCTGGAACGGCAAACCTCTGTGTGCTCCGAAGCTGTGCTCTCATCTTCCACGGGGGTGCAGTGCTCGCTGGCAAGGCTCCCCCTTTCTCTCCTTTCTCCTGCCGCGGCCTTGCCTGGGGTCCAAAACCGCGCGCGCGGAGCGCGCGCGGCGCGAAGCCCCCGGGCCGGCGCGGCGTCCTGCACAGCGCCTGCAGCAGCCCCCGATTTGTCAGTATTAGTGTAGCAAAAAATGGAGTATTTGTAAAACATTTTCAAAAGTCTAAACTGTACTGTCTCACTCATAACAGCAAACTATCATTCAAACTATATGGCATAATATTATTTTTAAACCATCATTGTTCATTATAGCTACAATTAGATATAGTAATTCTTTTTGTATGGAAAATAATTTAAGACCACATTCTGTTTTCTGGAACATAGTCCTGTCCAATAGTTGCCACAGCAGGAAGCTTTATTAGGAACATGTAAAAATAACTGAGGAACAAAATGCCTAATGTAAAATGTATTTACAGTTTTCCTGAGCTAGACTGTAGTTTTTGCTAGTGAGAAATTACGGTATACAACACAATGCTGCCAAAGAAAGCATCCATACAGACCCTGTAGTGTGCGTCTGAAGACTAACATTTCCTGAATACATAAATATTTGGACCGAGTTGCAGTTTGGTACATTCTTTTCTGGGATCCTTCAGACTTATGCCCAGGAAGTGATGACTACTTTTTCCTCTACGATCTGTGGGGTAATGAAAGAAACATCTAGTTAACCCATAACAGAAGCAGTAAAAATAAGTAACACCTTCCAACTTCCTTTCTTTCCTACATCCAGGGGCCCTTAATACTTTGAGAGTCTGATGAGCATCCTTACAAAACACCTCTTTTGTGCTTTAACACCTTATTAGTGTTTTAATGATTGATACTTATAATTTAATCAAAATAGGATAGCAGTTGTGCTACTTCCCTGTGCTTATGTATTCTGTAACTGAGAGAGTACTTAATCTCCTCATGTTGTGCCTGTTGGAAGACCTCACTCTGTGTGGAAATGTGGATGTGTAGTTTCTGTTTGGAAATAAGAATGTAAAAGTTAGCTAACGAACAGGAACTCCATAGCCCTTGCACCAGGCTCCTGCATTGCTGACTGGCTTATCTATAGGACAGCTGACAACATAGCCTTTAATACCTTGCTGTGAAGTGTCACAGTTTTTTAGGGAAAGTTCCTCGATTCTGGTATTCAGACCAATACTGTTTATTCCATACAATGATTCTGCAATGAGCAGAGGGATATGCATTGAGGGGTTGCACAGAAACAGGTTTTCCTTTTTTCTTCAGGATGAAGTTGAATGTGAAGGAACAAGTCTCCTCAGTAAAGAATGCAACCCTAACAAAATGTAAAGCAAAAAGCAAAGCAAAAAACATAAACCAAATACATTACTTTATATTTTGGCAATAACTTATATGTCTCCTCTTGTTACTGAATTATGTCTTCCAGCCCTTAGAGAGGTTAGTGGTTGCCTCTGGCTGAAGTGACAACCCCAACACGTTTGTAGGCTTGTCTGCTTTTCTATTTTCTGATTGGAAGGCAGATTTGCAGAGAAACTCATTCTCCACAGGGAAGAAGACTTCACTGCATGCAGATGCCCTTGTTGTTCTGAGTGTCATCTAGGGTGGAGCTAAGGAAAATTCATCTAATTTTCTGCAGGTGTGCATAAGTTCAACAAAGAGTGGTGTTGATTCATGATGACTCTCCTGTTCTACAGGCATTTGGCCAAAAGTGAAAGTTTGCTGATCGTCTGAGGAAAAGGTTAATCCTTAGAAAAGCTGAAACTGCTGAATTTGAAAGAATGAAATGGAAGAAGTATTAAATCAAGTATTAAAACAGTCAGGACATTGACTTCTATTTGCTACTGCAGTATTTAGAGCTATGTTTTATTACTTCTGGACACAGAAAGACGGTCCATGGTGTTCTTACCCTGTCCCTAGGCTGTTGTTGCATCACAGACAAAGAAATACTAAATCATGCCTCTCATTCTTTGACCATGATTGAGTAAAAACTATTACAGCAAACAGCCAAGTGTTTTTTAAAAGCTAAGGAAAAGGAGAGTTTCAGATTTCAGGTTAATTTTCCCAGTAGTCAGGCTACTTTCATTTAGATTCTTATATTCCTCTGTTATAGAAAATGAGGTGTATGTAATTTTTATCACAACTTTAATTTTCCTATTCCAATGTGAAAGCAAAATTTTACTTTGCAAAAATATGAAAGTCTGTTCCTAATACCTTAACTTCATTTCCTTTGTACTGCAGGAATCATTTATATCACATATATTTCTGGAGATGTTGCTGTAACTAGCTATACACTGACAATGCTGAAAATAAGAGCATTCACGTGCTGGAATTATTTCCAACCGTTGGGCTACAAATTCAGATTTCTGCTGAAATGAACAGTGGTCAAAAGACCCTGAGATGCTCCTTTTTAAAATGTATTCCAAGATGTTTGTTGAGTTACTCCTTGAAAAATTATTAGCCGTGATGAATCTAGCAATACAACAGTGATGAGCTACTAAATGTTTTGTGCTTAATTTAGCACACAATTTAGCAAGAGATGCTATCTCCCAACTCCCCCATTCCTATGCTCCATTCACAAAGGCAAGACAGGTCATTCCAATATGGTTGTTCAGCACTTAGTAATGGGAATCAAATCCTAGCAGTAGTACTTTAATGTGAGTATTAAATAATTATGTCAATAGCATTAGTGTAAGCAATAATGAATACAGTAGCAGATAGGTAAACAGTGAGCATCTACAGACTCTGTAGGAGCCAGGACTATATAACAAGCACATGGCTACTATTTTAATTTTATTTTTTGAGTAAATGTAATACTTTCCAAAATGAACTTTTCATCTTTCGGCATTCAATCAGTCGTCAGAAATCAATTTCAGCAAAATGCTGTGCCCATCATGAACACATAATCCCACAGAATTTGTACTGTTCTTTGCCAACTAATTAAACCAAAAGCCATCTGTGGTACTTAACTTGGTATTGTTCAGTTCTGTGGGTGAACTGAACTAGCACTGAGATGTAAAATTAGTGTGGGAGGTATTTCCTACACTTGTCTACTCAGCTCATGGAAGATAAAAAGAGCCTTGCATCTGTGGATGCACTATTTTATGCTTCTAAGCCAATTTTTCCAAGACCTGTGTTAACTGTGGCGTGTTTATTTACCCACAGAAATCAGATGGGAATGACTAGTTGTGTGGACATTTCCACTTAGAACTCCTCTGCTCAGCTCTTCCGTACAGAATTTCTCAGGTGCTTGACCATATCCATTTGTTGGTATAGTATTATGGCTGCTCACAAGTTGTTCATAACTTTTAATCAGGGCATGGATGCCAAATGAGCAAGGATTAAAATGCCTAGCCTCAGGCAAGACAAAAATGCTGATTTTCTTACAAGAATGTCTTGCCTCAGTCATGATTTTGCCCTGATTTGCCATCTCTGCTCTATCCACTTACTTGTATTTCATATGTTCCCCTTCCTGTCCTGTTAATTTGAGTGAAGCTATTCAGGCATCCAAGTCTGCTATTAAAATGGCTGTTTGGCAGTTGTGGGAGAACCACTGGGTCTGCTTTTTGCTTTCTAACTCCAGGCATTTTGGAAAAGACAGTGTTCAGTGATGTCTCATTTACTGAGGAATAGTTCCCTGTTCTACACAGCAAAACCTGAGAGAATTTCAGAAGTCTAAGGTGGCTTTCAGAAATGCCAAGCAGGGAGGAAGAAGCAGTGCTGGCAGCATCCACATCAGATATATCCCTTGATGTCTCCATATGGCATAAGCCTCTTTCTTTTGTCAGGCTCTTTCCTCCCTTCAGCACTGCTTCTCGTTGACTGCATGGACTCGTTACAATTATAAGCAAGTATGAAGTTCAAAACAAATGCTTACCTAATACAATAAGCCAAAGGTAGCTTTTGTTATAGAAATTTTTGAAAATTAACAAAATCAGCAGCTATTCACATACAGTTTGTGACTGGAAAAAAGAGCAAGAATGAGCAGTTAATTCACTGAGACTGAGTACAGATATGCTTAGCTCAGTAGGCTTTGCTTAAGCTGAAAATTTTCGAATATGTTTCCATCATGGTGTAGTATGGGTACAAGTGGTGCTGGTAGTCCTTGCAGATACCAAAAATTCCGTTTTTGCCCCATCAGCTGAGGTGTAAATTGTTCCTTCCCAGTTGTATGAGTAGGTCACTTTCTACCAGTGCTTGTTGTAGGCATTGCTACAGAGCTGTACAACAATCTGGGACACTTCTGCATTCCTGGCATTGCTTTTAAGCCCATCATAGTCTGTATTCTGAAGTTAAAGTCTTTGAGCCAAAGCTAAGTGAATTGTAGGTTAATAATAAAAATATTATGAGTAAGGGGTAATCTGATCCTTGAGAGGGTTTTCAAGATCTGGCTCCGTGGAATAGCACAGAATGCAAAAACTTCTACTACTTAAGGCACACTATATTTTTTCTCTAGGTTCTAATTCTCTGGGTACTAACACACTAAGAATTCAGTCAAATGGAGACTGATTACTTGATGATGATGCAGCTGACTGTGGGTTCAGGTGAATTTAAAGTCCATCAGTAAAAGGGACTATTTCAACCTGAAAATGGAAAAAGTGAAACAAATTATGACATGGCAGCAAACAAGTGAGGAGAGACTACCTGTTTTACAAGGAAAACTGTGCTAGTTGAAGAAAAGTATCCTGAATATCTTAGAAATCTTTGTTTTAAATCTAGAGGGCACATGAGCTTAGAGAGAAAAATGAAGCAGAGAAACCCTCTATATTTTGTTTTGTGCATGTTTCCTGTGCCATTAGAAGAATATTTGTTTCTAAAGTATTATATAATCTGTGTTTTGCTTACTCTTGGTACTACGCATCTTGTACATCAGAATTCCCTGTAATATAGAACTTTGAGAAGCACAGTTTGTCCCTGATTGTAGTCATCCTCAGTTTGTTCCATCTTCACTCTGCTTTTTTGCATCTGTGTCCTCTGTTCTGTTTATTTTTCATTCTGTTCAATTTAAACCCGACTTCTTCCACTTCATCTTTTTTTCTCTATGGTATTATATTCAAAATGTGTTTCAGACTTTCTACCTGGAAATATGCTCAAAAGTGTTAGTGTGTTTCTGCTTCTGTAGGGAGCAATATTAAAGTTCCCATATGTTTCAGTGGTGCTGGATCAAACCTGATGTTACTAACTTCAAAGATAATGAAGATATTATAATGAGCATTTGTATTTGAAGCGCAACACGTTACATACAGTATGGACATTTCTGTAGCAATCACTTTACACTTAAGAGGCCATATTTAAATCTGTGGCTAGATGCTAATCAACAAAAATATAATTTTTCAAGTAATTAATTGAGCTGAAAAGCTATAAAGCACCTTACAATAATTAGGTTTTTTGTTTTGGTTCCCCCTCCTGCCCATCTTCAATGCATGTGCCAAATAGTTTATATGCCGAAAAAAACCCAAATTTTAGGACCTTAAATCAGCATTCATTGAAATTGATTCCAGCTTTTCAGAGACTATTTTAGGGGTTTACTGTATCTCTTCCATTAATGAACTGCCATTTTCCTGTTGGGTATGAAAAAAAAAAAGGAAAAATAAAACAGGTTTCTTGTAATGAAAAATTTGTTCAAGAACAAGTATTCTTTTTTTCAGTTTCCAGGTTGTTAATCAGTAACTAACTATCCAATGATACTTCCCAAACTGTTAATACTGCAGCTGAAATAATCAAGGGTGTGGCATATGAACAAGAGTAGAGTGTTAGTTTTTATAACATTTAAAACAAAAGATAAAATCACTGTCAAATGAACAGGGACAAGAGTGTTAAGGAAAGATATTTTGTATCAGACTGAAATATGATATGACAAGCAATAATGCAGCAACTATACTGAAATGACTAGATGACATCCCCAAAAATTTGAAACAATTTAAAAAACTGTGAACATAGAATAAAACATAATAGCAAACAGCTATAAGGGCACTGTGCTGTTATTCAAAGAACACTCCAGTAATCACTGTAGTGAAATGTTAATAGATAGAATATTATTATTTCTTCCTTTATTTTATCCTTTTTTAATCTTTGTTTACTGGATGATCTGAATGTTAGCTATTAAGTTATTCAAAGGCAACCGAAGTTAAAATTTCATCTCAGTTGTGTATTTCAAGACTGACACCTGACAGTACTTTAAACAAAGATTGGTATCTGGTAGCTCACGTTTTTGGGGAGTGGAGATTAGGTGTTAAGCACTAGCACAATTCAAAAAGAATGTATAAGTCTCCATGTCTTTATGGCTTGGGTTTGTTTTTGTTTAAAGGGTATTTCTGATTAGCTAAGAAAAATGTTTAGACTGAGGACTTTTTAACACTGCTAAACCTGAAGTTATTTTTGAAATATGTCTACTAATAGATGATGATGATGATGATGATGATGATGGTATGACTAATATATATGCATGCCAAACAGTGACAAATATAGCTACAGCCTATATGTAAGTTTTCCATTATGAAACAGCACAGATGTGCCACAGGGAAAATATAAGGTATTAATATCATCCTAGATGATTGTAACTGATGTACATACAACTCTGGAAAAGCTGGTACTTAACAGCTGTACCAATGCTGAGAGTAAGGACAACTGTCAGGTCTGAGGCTTCCCTGGTGTGGAAAGGTGGGTGGTATAGCAGAGGGTAAAAGTTGAGTTGTGGTAGTCCCTGGATGCAGCTTTAAGATGTCCTAACTGTTTCACAAATGTTACACAAAGTTGTTAGCAACATGAATTGTACAATTGCCCAAAATATTGCTTTTAGAAAAAAGAGAAAAAAGCTCTGTGCTGATGGCAGCCATCAACTAAAAAACAAATGGTACAGCCTGTGTGTGGGGAAGAAGCAGGAAGGCTTCCATGGGGGAAGCAGGAATGGTATCGTTCTTTTCCAAAAATCATTGCTTAAATAATTTTATATAAAACAAAATTAGAAAGTAGTTTACAATTCTATGACACTACAGTAATAATAAAATATATGCTAATGAAAAACCTTTGAGGAAAATACTGTTTTCTGTGGCTGTGGGTAGTGCTACAGTTACTTTTCTTACTGGTTTTGTTTCCTCCTCTTCCTTCACCATATCCCATCACAGTTTGCCAAGAGCTGCAACAATGGTGATCTTATTTGAAGTGGGTTTTATTCAGGCATACTGTGAGACAATTTTATCACAGACAGAAACTGTGCCTTTTCTTGGCAGCCAGTATTTTCTTGAATTACACTTCTCATGTGTACTTGGACTTGAACAGCACAGAGTTCTCTCATCAGAAATGGTTTTACACCCAGGTGAGCTGTTGTTTCTGCCAGCAGCCAGAAATCCAATACAAACAAGTTGGGGGTGGGGAGGGCAGGCGATGTTTGCTTGTTGTGAGGGAGGAAGGGTAAGTGAACTGTTGCTAGGCAATATGTTTCTGAATGACAGATCCTCTGCTTTGCTAAGTGACCAGAGTAATTATTTTTGGCAAATCTATGCAGAGCTCTGTGGGCTGTCATTGGCCTGCAAAGAAAGAAATGGGTCTATAAATATACAAAATGTATTTGATTTATAAAACTGGAGGTGTTGCAAGAATGAGTTACCTGACACATGTACGCTTTTCTTTAACTCTCTGGGGGTTTTTTTCTGGCTTTATGAATTGGTAACTTTGGTGTGAATGAGGTTTGTTCGCATCCTCCTCTGAGGTCTTCTCCAGCTGCTGTCTAGGCATGTCATCCATACCACGTTTTTTGGCGCTTCCAGTCAGAATGCTGGAAAACCAATGAGCCAGTGCTGCTCTTGGATAAGCTGCAATGGCAGCAGGTGCTAACAGTGTGGATTGGTAACAGCCACTTAAAAACCCAGTGCCCTCGCCAGCTTTCTCCAAAGCAGAATTGTGCTGTGCTTGCTTTTGGCTGCAAGGAGTTCTTCCAATCAACACTGAAATGAGAGATGGAGATACATAGTTCCAACATTTACTGATAGTGTCTGAGCTGCATGAGGAAGCAAAAAAATACATTCCCATTTTTTTTTGGTAGTGTTTTCTCCAGTCATTAAAACCTGATTTAGATCCTGAAGATGGGGACTTTTCTTGCTGGGTAATCCTGTTGAAGGATCTGCATGGCATGTCCTTTAAATGTATGCCAAAGACATAGGTTTCTGTTCTCAGTCTCCAGAAAGTAGGTGATACTTTTTGGGTTGAGGAGAATTCTGAAAAAAAAAAAAAAATCTATAATCTTTTTCATAATGGTGCAGTTTTTTTTCATCAGAAGGAATACAAGGTGTAATGTAAATGTAATGTGTGTACTCACTGTCTTAGGGTTGAATCTAAACCTGTGACTTCCACTTATTATGAAACCTTAAAACCAACCCTAACTGTTGCCTAGTTTTGCGTTTTATCACACATTTGAAACTCAGCCCAGGTTCAGATTCAGGGTGATGTGGTGACGGAATTTTTTTTCCCCCACACCTTTCTTTTCTTCATAAAGCTTTTTGAGAAAACTGGTGGTGATTTTGAAGTTTAATATTCTGAAATTCAGCCATTCTGCTTTCCTTTGTGGGGGTATTTTTTAACGTTTCATTTGAAATTGAAAATCAAACCAAACCTCAGGCAACAAATTCCCAAATATTAAAAGTAAAAAGAGGGTTTGTGTAAACATCTGTCAAGCAAAATGGATAATTTTGTTCAGCCTGTGCTCTTGCATTGCGTTGTGAGGTGCTATTCTCACATGCAGTGCTGAGCTCCATCCCCCATCTTGCCCATTAAAGCAGCACATTGGCACTGTTCATCCCAAGTCCTGAAGGAAAAAATGCCAATGCAACCTGGGGTATCTTGCAAGTGAACGGGTCAGGGGACTGAGATAGAATAATGAGGCCAGGAAGAGCCAGGTCACCAGCAGAGTGACTGGAAGATGTGCTGCTACAGGACATCAGCCTTGTGCCATTTATCACATGGTATGATCCTTGCAGAGAGGGTGGCAGAAGGTGGGAGAGAAGCTTCTTTTTCTTGGTTGTAGGTTAGTGTTTGGTTGTTTATGTCGTGCTATTTGTAGTTCCCCTTGCTAAGGGAAGAAAATCGATCCCAAGTATCTTAAATAAAGACAGAAAGATGCAACTTGCTGTAATTACCTTTGAAGCATGGATTTTTTCCTGCTGCATGTTGTTGCTGGTACAGCTCTGGCTAAAATAGTTGCCTGAAGCATCGGTACTTCTTTTTCATCTGCTGCTTTGTTCTCAGGGGGCTTTCTGTAGTTGGCAGCCTTAGTGGAAGAAGATCAAATAGCTCTGGCAGCTTTCGTAGTATGGTAGGATGTCATTTAAATAAAATGATGCACATGTATGGTGTAAGTCAGCCTCCTTGCTGAGAGGGCATAACAAACAATTAAAGAGCAGTTTCCTCTGGGGATGAATGGCTTTTGGGGAACTATTTCAGTTATATGTGAATTATATATGTATTGCTAAGGACAAGTGAACTTGTAAAGTTAAACAGCTGAGAAAAGCCTCTGACAACAACACAGTGTGTAACCACAAGGGAGCTTGTCTGTGTTTGCTGATGAGGGGGAGAAGGTTTAGTGGATTGCAGTCAATAAAATGTGTTAAAACAACTAGAATAGCCATAGCTCCTAGTTAAACAGCAGAACATGAACTGATAAATGAGAGTAAAATAATCTGTTTAATTTTAGCTTGAAGACGGGAGCTAGATTACATCCAGTTTACTGCTTGGCATGCCGCTGTCCTAATGGAATATGTGCATGTGTACACACTGAAGGCATCAAAGACAAAATCCAATACTAGATGGAATTATACAGAAATATCCCAGAGTAAAGGACTGCATCTCTGATTTACTGAGAAAGGGATTAAATGAGGGATAGGGGAACAAAACAGAACTGGCAAAATAGACAGCAAACTACTGTAACTGGCACTCATCTTCTCACAGAGAAGAAGCAAATTTTCCATGGGTAACTCTGGGAGCTGCAATGTAGCGTTGGGTCATGGGCTTATATGTATTGCAGAGGAAAGGTAATTGAGGTTTTATGCTTACAACAACTGATGGCTCCTAATGTGGTGACTGCAAGAACTGCTCAGTGGTATAGCTACTGAATTAACAAACAGCAGGAGACCTCTAACGAAATTTTAACATCTTTTGGTAAAGAGCTCTGGTATGTGTTGGTATCAAAGATGTGCAGAAAAATTGAAGGAGAGGTCCCCAGAAAAAAACTTTTTGAAAAATACAAATCCTGCAAAAGCTTTTCTGAAGTACTCTTTGAAGTTGCATCTGTGGGAACAACAGAAGAAAGGGACATTTAGTCCAGACTCAAACTGTAGATGAAAGGAAAATGAAAAGTGGTTTGACATTTTTAAGAGATGAGTAATATTAAGACACATGACCCTGTATAATAGGAAAGCTGCTGTTTCAATGATTGTGGAATTGAAGACTGGAATTTGAAACAGATAAATGGAAACACTTTTTTATACAGAGCTTAATGCAATATAGTGCATTAACTTGTGTAATTCTTCAATATAGGAAGGGCTTCACGGGACCCTCTGAGAAACACATAATGTGAACAAATATATATCCAGCAGCATGAGTATTTTCATAGGAAGTGATATAATTTCCTGTAATTTGGGGCACAAAACTGCTATTTTGTGAAAATAGTAGAGGAAGAAACTTCCCTGACAGGCACTTTATTCCACAGTATTATGTATTATACAATTCTCTGGGTCTTTACTGAATGCTTTAGTTCACAGTCAGTTTCAAACCTCTGGGTTAGGTCACACCGTCAAGCAACTTCTGTTTCTGGAAGCTAAGAAAGAAATTCACGGTTGCATTAAATTCACCTAAGTTGCACAGCTTTCTCTGAGAAACACAACTTGCCTGACCAATTAGCTTACCCTTTTTTGATTTCTCATTTTTTGATAACTAAAAAAGATTCTTTGAAAAAGTCACGATTTTCATGTTTGCAACCTGATATGCAAACATTGTGTGTTAAATCATTGTTTCGCATTTTATAAACATTGAATCACTAAGTATTGCCATAGATACAGAATTTATTGCTGATATATGATAATTAATTATGACGCTATTTTGGCATTAGTATTTAATACCATCTGCCTGTCTGAAATCCGGTTGTTCATGGGACCTATCATCCAGTATTTCATTCTTACAGTTTTAATATAGAAGGGAACACAACTCATAAATTATAAACACAAATATGTGCACTCTCAGATCTGACTTTAAAGTCTAATGCTTTCATCTACCAGAGAGCACTGTAGTCTTGCTACTGTTACCCTTTCACTGAACTCTTAGAGAGGTTTTATTTTATGGAAAGCTACTTGGCATTACTTGCTTCAATGTGCTCTTATTTGCTTTCTTCTGATAAGTGCACTCTATGACTTGCAGCACTTTGAAGTAACAGCATTTCAGCTCTTTCACAATTAATGTTAACTTCTCATTGTTTTCAGTTGTGTTAGCAAGCACAGTCTTCTGTTGACTTCTCTGCTGTACTTAATTTTTGAAATTTTCCACTGGTGAAAAACCGATCTGAACTGCCTTCTGCAAAATACCTGAAAGATCTTTTTTTTTGTATCATATATTTTATATGTTTACATTGTACATATGCAAAAATGCCTACACAGTGATCTTCCCTTATGTTTAGTCTGAATTCTTATGAAGCTCTTGTTTTGAGACTGTTTTCCAGAGAGGTTCCTTCTGTTATTGATAGAAGAGACTGAGAAACGCTATCCTAAACAAGTACAAGGTACATTTTTTGACTGAAACACCAGAAGTTTTTAAAATCTCTAATGGGATTACACTTAATCACCTGTATGAACAACCTGGAAATGCACAACTTTATTCCTATGTTATTCTCTCTTAGTTTCGTATATAAAGGTTGATCTGACAAATTTTTATTCGTGGAATTAGAAGGTGTTTAATGTTTAATAGAAATTACTGCATACACAAGGAAGGCTGATTTTGAACATAATTGAATATTCATAATAGAGGCACATAAAAATATTCTTATATAACCTCTATAAGTATTTTTATATAGACATTTTTGTTTGTTTTCATTCCTGGGAAAACTTAAAAAAGCCTTCTCCAAAAAAAGGTAAACTGTTACTGTGTCACTTTAAAGTTTTTTTCACAGATTTGGAATGAAAAAGGTTTTTAATTTTAGAAGCAAAGTTGGATTTCTGAACATGCTCATGTATAGCAATTTACAATTATTGAAGTAGTTTGATTTAACATGCTGTATCTTGAAGAAGAATAAGAAGCGCTCACATTACAATACGCAAGCTCACAAGTCACGATCCGATTACTTCCAAACTGAAAAGCTTATAAAGAATGTGAAGTACTCTAATAATTTTAAATTACTCTATATTGCACATTTTCAGGTCTCTGATCACCTCCAAATTCAAGTGCTTATAAAACTGCTCCAATAATTTTAAATTGCTATGTGCACAGTGATTTAAAATTGTTAAAGTGCTTCAAAGTTTTTTAATAAGCACTTTAATTTAGAAGTGAGTTGAGCAATACTCCAGTATACCTTTAAGAGATTATTAAACTGATGTAAAAATTTACCATCTGGAAAGAAAATTAAACTGTTTCTTTAAAAAAAGTAAAATGAAGTGGGGAGAGGAAGAGAGAGAGCAGAGGAGAAGGTATTAGAGGTAACAATATGTAAGCAGTGAAGAATACAAGGATGGGAAGCAGAAAAAATATAAACCAAGTAAAAGGTTTCTTTGCTGTATGAAAGTTAGGTGTTCAAAACTTAGGGCAGCTGCTTAAATGTGGCCAGGAGGCTCCCCTTAAAGTTATGACAGCACCACTCAGAAGGTTAAATCAAGACGATAGTGACAGGGAAAAGGATCCTTATGGTTTAGGAGAGCACAGTTGACAAACACAACATCTTTTAAGCTATTCAATATCTAGATGCCACTAGGCTTCTATGTAGATGCACATTTTTTTCCTTAATGTTCATTAAGCTGTAAAATTGTGTAGGACTCTTAAGTTGTAATTATTTGAATGAAATAAACAACTGATTTATTAACTGATTTTTGCTCTAGGAAGAGCATTTCTGCCTAATAAAACACACTTTCCATAATGGTGTTTCTTTTGTTCTATCCCAGCCTATCATTTTACCAGATTTTTCTGCTAGAAATTTGGAATAAAGATACAAACTCATTAAACACAGCAAATTAAAAATGTAATTACCTAATGAAACTTGTACTTCAGTTATTTCCTCAGTTGATGTAACACCTTTTGGTTTTAATCATTTGACTTAAATATTGACTTATTAATGATATGTATAACAGGAACAGACCTCTCTATAAAAAAGCAAGAGAGGCAAAATATCAGACCATATACCTGTAAACAATGAAACCAATCATACAGCTATCAGTGTCATATGAAATACTCATTAGGTAGGAGCACTGATATGATAGCCTTAGCCAAATTACCTTTTATGATTACGTATTTTTCCTGGATATATCCTTGTAACCGATCCTCAGAGCCTGGTCCAGGCTTTTCACAAGTACAGCTTCTGTTGAGATTTTTGAAATACAAGGAAAAAATATCCAGTTTTCTTCCTGAGAGATGTCCAAGCAGATAGTGGGCTCATTGGCTGCAGTGATCCAGGAGGAGCTGGCACAGAGAGGACAAGGACTGTGTTGGCAGCTGGGGCTTAGAAGGCAGAAAACGATGAGACAAGCTGCTATTTCTCACTCTGTTCTCATTTTCCTTTTTGCTACAGGAAGGACAGTGCTTTGTTTGGTGGGAGTGCAGACTGTGTTTTCAGTACTTGCTTTGACCTTTAATCAATATCAATTGATTCTGTGAAGACCTGAAATCTCTGACCTCTGGCTGGTTTTGCAAAAGTAAAATTAAAAGATGCTAACATTTTTCAGTTGCTGAAAACACCAGAAGCACATCAGGGACAAAATTAAACAATGTTTTAAAGCCCATGTGATAACTTCAGCACTATTTGAGGTGGATGCCTAAATGAAAGCTTTTTGTATTTCAAACTCAGGATACAGAAGTGCGACCAGGTATCACTTTGGAAAACTCCAAGCTCTTTCATAAACAACAAACAACTGCACAGCTCACAAGTGTCAGAGACCATCAAACTGCCTTCATAGACTGATTTTAAATTGGTCTAGAGAAAAAATTTGAAATCAGGCTCCATCTCCTTTATTGTAGTGTGGACCTGTCTTTAGTTCTTGGAAGCACAGAATCATATTGACTGTCCTTTTTTGTTTTTGAGAACAAAAATATCTTTATGGCTGTGAAATAAAGAGCACTGCAAAAACTATCTCGCTGATTAGTCATACATTTGGCCTTTAAAGAACTGAACAAAAAGATCAATACCCTGATTTCCTTTTCATCTGTCTGTACCATGAAGCATAGACCTCTGGCTTTGTTTGTTGTGTAATGAAGGAGCTAAGGCAGTGCTAGCAGAAAGAAAAGATTATCTCCCTCTGGTAAATATATTGATGTTACAGACAGAGGGAGAGGACAGCAGAGAGAGTAATGAGAAATTTGACTGCTTTTCTTCCCTTCCTTCCTTTCCAGCTTAGCGTTGCTACATCCCAGTGAATTAGCTGCTACAAAGAGGAGGAACTGTTTAGAGATTGGCAACGAAGAGCATTTACAATTAGCTGAATTGATTAACCTTTACAAATGCTGTTACTTTTTGTGTTTTTTCCTCCACACCAGTGGAACAATATACCTTATTGATTAAACATATTCCTTTATAGTAGCACTGACTTGTCTATGGCTTCCCCAGTCCTAAAAGCTGCCTCTGTAATAGCTGCTGCATGTTCCTGTGAGGACTTGACACTGGAGATTGATTGGCATTGGGCTAGAAACTGGAGACTGATGTAAGCACTGGAACAGGCTGCCCAGGGAAGTGGTTGAGTCACCATTCCTGGAGTTATTTAAAATATGGACTGGATGGGGTGCAAAGGGACATGGGGCAGTGATGGTCTTGAAAGTGCACATTTAACAGTTGAACTCAATCTTAGAGGTCTTTCCAACTCAAACGATCCTATCATTCTACGATTCTGTGATTATGTAAATAACTCTCCATGTCTTGAGTGTCAGGAGTTACACTACAAAAGCAGGAGAATCCAATTTGCATTCCAGCTGCTCCTCTAAAGTAAACACTGTACTGAAACAAAGGGAGTTATCCTCTATATTATATGTCACCTACGCTGCATAAGACACATTTTCTTGTCTAACTGGGAAGAGTCAACAGCTAAACATAAATAAATAAGGGACGTTATTTGCAACAACATTTATGGCTTGGGTATTTTATTGGTATTTTATTTTGCATACATCATGTGCAAATTTGGCAACGACAAGATTCTGCTTTTCAGTGATGTGTTTTTAAATCTCTTTGAAAGCTGATTTTGATGATGGTGTGATTGGCAGTGAATTGGCCTTGCTAAGAGAAAGGGCTCTGAGAGATCAAGAACTCTTGGAAGACGTGTGGTGCTAAGTGGGTTCCTTTCTAGCCTAGAAACGTATGAAGTTTCAGGAGGATGTGTGCAAAATACCACTTGATGTTTCATTCTTACTTTGGGAGAAGGGGTATATGTGATTTTTGTGATTATGAAAGCTGATGACAGCACAGGCTGTTTCAATAAAAATTCATCACATTCTGCCTTGTGTTAATGCCCACTGTACCTGGGAAAACTCTCCACTTTAAGAAGGGATGAGTAGAAATTTAATTTCCCTGCCAACTCAAGCTGAGGCTTCTTCTGTACAGTCTTTGATGTATTATGAAACATGCTGAATTACACATGTTGTTCTACTATTTGCTTTTCAGCTCAGCAGGGACTGAACAGAGAACGCCAAATTCATTTCACTGAGGGGTGTAGGTGAGTTCAATGAAATGTCCTTCAATGTGTAAAAAAGGCATCAGGCTTCATTGATGTACAAGAGTCATTAAGACTTAGAGTTTTAGCAGCACTCTTTCAGGTTTTCAACCAAAAAATAATGGCTTGCCAGTAAAACTGAGAACACACAGGACATTAAGAGGCTTAAATTAGGCATTCTTTTAAATGTAGATAAACTGGTTTAAAGAGATCTATTATCTAGCAAATGTTAGCAGAGAAGATGTAAATAGTACACATATACATACTGTTTGCATATTGAGACATATGGTAGCTTTTGCGTGTATTATATTAAACATATATCATCAAGTATTTAATTGTTAATATAAGGCAACCGATGTCATTCTGTGAATCAGAGGAACAATGGTGGCACTCAGCCATTTCTTTCCTGAATAGCTGCTGTGTTTTCTAAAAATAAAAAATCAGGGAGCTGCTGTAGCAAAGTCTGTAGCATTCACAGCATGACAAAAAAATTAGAAAACAGCAGATGCAGCACAAATTAAGATGTATTTAGCACAGCAGCCCATCAGATGTGTGAAAGTCTTTTGTATATCAGCTTTGCAAGGTTGATGTATTGCACTTTAGACAGCTGATAATGAACCCTTCTAGCAATTAGAGATGGAAATACTGAGGATTTGAAATTGTGCTGTTCCCAGTGGGGGCAGGGAGGAAGCGGGAAACCCCAAAACCCTTAGCTAGAAATTTCCTGCTTTGTGTGTGCACACTGAGCAAAACAAAGCAAATGTTTCAGTTTATGCACATGTACATTTTTAATTTCTCACTTATATTTTTTTACATTTAATGCTCGTGTAATTATTATTTCATTTTATGTGTAATTTAAAAAATATATTTCATTGTTGATGTTATGGCAGTTTTATGGCTGGTACAATGTCTCTTGCTTTATGTGGTGCTTTATTTAGTCATCTGATGGGAGGACAGTAATTTCAGTAATCTAGTCTTCAAACAACAATAACCCTTTTAATAGTTTAAGTAGTTTACAACGTTACAGTTTTATTGCATTTTGGTTTTTTCCCTAATGTTTCTGTTACATGTCCTCTTCCTACTTCCCTTTCCATGGCCCAAAGCATAGTTTAAAAATGATGGAAGCTTTGCATAAGGTTGTGGGTTTGAAGCCCAGACTCAGTTCTGCGCTTGATCCTCCGAAATGCTGAGTGCTCTCAGCTCCAAGGAACCGCAATGGAAATGGAGAGTACTTAGCAGCTCACATGCCTGAGCCCCCTGAGGAGAACAGTGTATTACAGTGGAACTGGGATCTGTCTGCTGTATAGATAATAATAGTTTCCACTTATATAGGGTTTTTCATCTGAGAATCTCAAAATGCACTACAGATTATGGATGTGCTACAGCAGTGACTTTGTTATGGCTGCAGAGACATTTGAAACTGAAGCAGGCGTTAACGCTCTTTGTTATTTGCGAACAAAAGAATGTATCTTAGTGCCTCCTCACCAGACTTACTATCATCAGGCTTTATAAAAAGTAATTAATTTTTTTTCTGTGAACTAAGGTATCTATTTAGCGTGAATTATGGTTGCTTAAAAACAGTCTTGTGTCGGTGTGTGTGCCCATTATTTTATTATTTTTAGACACAGTGTTTGTACTCCCTGCTCTCAGCTGCTGTGCTGCTTGAAGGTGAGTGCCTTTTGAGAAAACACACCACAGGCACTAGACTGGGCAACAGGGAAACCCGGGCTGAAAGTACAGCCTCCTTACAGCTGTCTGCATAGCAGTGCTGATGGCAATCACCGTTGCCCGCAGAAAGAGCACCAGTTGGTCTCACAACCGATACGAGCAGAACAGTGATATTGTGAAAATGCCTTCAGGGTGTCAGTCCCTATATTACTATTATGCAATCAGAAGTCTGAGCCGTAAGGACAAGAACTATCCAGACCTCTGCAGAGGGAGCATGGGAGGAACTTTGTGAAAAGTGTGTTCTTGCACAATGTAGAGAATAGAGCTACCAGGATACTGCACTTGGAGGTTGTGGGAAGACATGAGGGGTCTTGGGCATGAATGACAGGACCCATTTCCTGTGATTCAGCATTGCACCTACTTTCATAACTAATGAAGATGACAAAATGGACAAAAATCGTTTTGTGATTTCTGATTAGTTTTATTGATTGTAGGAAAAACTTTCGTTATTGCTTTGCATCATGAAAGAAAAAAAGGATGAGAACTGATGGCATATGAGTGGTGTGAAACCTGCCTGTCTAATACTAGGCTGATCCACTGCCAAAGAAAACTAGGTCTGACTGATTAAACTAGGGGTGATGCCTGCCCTAACACTGTTTTTTTTTGATTCTGGGTGCTAATTCTTTACATTTTCAGTGCAAATGCACTTTAGTGATACTTTTCCTTTGTCCATAATGGGATTGAAGACAACCTGATATAGGCACAATTTTGATGTACTCTTTCACAAATTTTGATATGGAATGAATCATTCTACAGTAAGAAACTCTGTTAACTTTCATCAGTAGTATAATCCAAGGTTCTGCAAATGGAAAGGTTTATAAGACACATTACTCCATTGCATTTTTGCTACTGTTACTAGTGTGAGGGGTGAATAAAATATCTACTATGCATATTTGTCATAGCGACCATTTCGATTAGAGCAAAGGGCTCTCTCCAACAATAGAGCTACTATCCTATCTTGGCTTTCAAGCCGTAGCTTTTGACCTTCGTTTCAAAGCTGTATTATACTGGTAATTATTAACAGTGATCACTTGGTGTGATAGTTTTTAAATTAGACCAGATTGCCAGCAAAAGCATTCTGATTGCATTTAATCAGGAAATGAAGATGATTCTCTCTGGGCAAATGAGTTACCTGTACATTATTCAAAAAAATAAAAAGCAATCAGGCAAGATTCTGTCATTGTCAACCTCTTGTTTACTGAGATCCAGAATAACAGTAGTACCCACTACATAAAATATTGCCTAACTCTTTTGATTTTATAAAGCCATGGTACAGAATTATTCCCTGATGCAGACTAAGTATCACTGTGACAGAGACCAACAAGGTTGTTTTCTGGGTCACAGATAGTTCATTTTTTATGATTACTGTTTTTTTTTCTGCTGAGTGTGCTCTAAATGATCATCTTAAATATCATCTTTTATTGTATAGATGTAAGTAAGCCATGGCAGTTGATTACATACTAGCAAATTAAATGTTGGAAGTTTTAATAATAGTATAATGCATAATGTAGTAATAATTATTATTGAGTTTTAACAAGCATGTACATATGTAAAAATGGGTTATGCTTGTGATGGACAAGTTTTCTATACACCAAATAAAAAAAAAAATGTGATTTGGTTTTTTTTCCCATCATTCTGCTCTACTGTATCTTGAGATTACTTGCAAGAATGCAAAGCTTATTGCTGGTAAACAAAACCCCAGAGTTTTCAATAAATAGCTGTAAAATACATGGAGTTAGATGCACGATAACTACAGCACTGTGGATCAGGTTACCAGGGTAAGTAATCAGTGTTTCGCTTTTGCTATTTTGTCCTTGGCCTGAGATGAGACTGGAGAATAGATTAGGGACACACAGAATTACTAAGAGTCTTGAGGAAGTATCAAGTCCATGTAGATTTATAAGTCAAATTTTTTTCAGCAGTTTACCTTCCTCTCTCAACCTCAGAGAGAAGCATAATGAAAACTTTTTCAATTTTTCCTCTTTCACATCTATTCTGTCAATGTAAGGACATTTTTCTTTTTTTCACCACCAGTCTCAGCTATCAAAACATGGGAATAATTTCAATTAAAATATGGCAAGTTTTAATTTGAGCAGTTTGCATATTTATATTATGTCTGTAATAGAGGAAGTAGAGCAGGGGGGTGGGGGTGTGTGTGTGTGCAGTGTGCTCAACAACATACTTTCTAAGTTATCAAAAGAAGACCTACCCTGTAATATTTCTAATGATCAACCTCTTTCCTACTTAGTCAATGATAAGACTGAAAGGGCCAGTGCTTCCTGTGAAGAAAACAGTCCATCCTGATGAAAATGCAGACACTTAACACACTTTATCCTCCACAATTGCAAATAGCTAGTCATAATTAGGAACCCTGCTGTTGGGAAAACTGCTCACCCTGGCACTAAAAAAACCCCACTGAACTTTCCCTTCTTGTATTCTCCAAATCTTTCTGAAACTAAGTGTCTACACAGTTTGCCTGAAAGTAACACTCCTGCAGAAACAACTCTTGCATTGACCCTTCGGTGCTCCCACCTCAACACTTTCTTCTACTTTCTTACTGTAAATGAAGTACTAATTGCTTATGATACATCATTCACTCTTTCCTTTTTAGGAAGTGCCTGGGCATGAGAATAGCATATGCATTTACTTGCATTTTTTCAGTTTTCTTATAAAATGCCTTGATTGGTTGCTCTTACCTGAAAATTACATATCTGCAATCAGAATCTTCTAGATAAAAGTATGTCAGTATTGAAGAAATAATTATTGAGGCGTTTAGGAAGGATTCAAGATCATTGCAAAAATAATAATGATTTGAAGCATACCCAAGTATAATTTACCTCTGTTGGGCAGTAAGTCTTATGAAATGCCCTATACCAGTTCCATCCAATATAGTTAAAAATGTACAAATATAAAATATTTCCTTTCGATATTTGTCTCATTTTCCATGTTTTCAGTTATAAGCCATGGAAACCTGTTTTGGTCTCTTATGCTGTATTTCGTACTGGAGACATGTGGTCCACACATTGATCTGTCAAAATTATGTATCTTCAATCAGCCTGCAATTATGTGATCTCTGAGACAGATATGCACCTAAGTCTTAAGGATAGTATTTGCTTCTCTTTGAACCAGTGCAGTAAGATTTGTAACAAACTCCTCTTTTGTATTGTGGTGATACAAGCTGGACGCAATGCCAGCTTACCTTGTTTTCATGATCCTGGTAAAAGATGCTCCTTCTCTAGTGGGGGAGGGAACACAATAAAACGAATGATGCAATTTTTTTCCTGCCATCTGCATTTTTGTGACATTGTATTGGATTTGATTGGCATGCCATTAACTTTACATTATTTAAAAAATTCCTGCAGTATTTCCTGTGCAACCAAATAATTGAAAGACATGTCATGCAACATCTTGTTTTAATGACACGCATCAACATTCAGTACCATTGTAATGACATTGCTGCCACTTAAGATGTCTAAACCAATATCCAAGGGATTTTAAGTTCGCTTTTTTTTTGTAAGGAAATTTAACATAATCCTTCAAAAATGAGCCAGGTTATAGAAAATGTCAGGGTTCACTGTATTTAAATTACATCATATATATATATTTTATGTCATCACCAAAAAGTTAAGATGAAAACAGAAAATTAATTTAGTTCTGTTAATTTACTATATGAGATCCCAGTATCAAGATTTTGTATGAGAAGAAACACACAGTAGGTGCCTCCTCAGACACTGAACAGTTTGAAAAAGGCCATTTTAAAATGGAGAATAACAAAAAAAACTGGCTGTTTGGCAGACAAAGCTGTATTTCCGTATAAGGTTGTCAGGCTGCCAATAAGTATTCGTGATTGCTGCTTTCCAAACTTTTACTACTGACTTCAAGTGTCTGTTTTTGGCTCCCAAAACTTCTTGTGGGAACAACATAGATATATAATGCACTGTATAGTGTCTATATATGCACACAACCTCACATATATGAAAGAGAGAGAGAGACAGACAGACAGACATACAGAGAGACATACAGAGAGATACCCACTATACCTTTCACAAAGAAAGGACTAAAAGAGAGACTGCATGCAAATTCCCAGGACAGGTCTTAATTTACAAATATTCCTGATACTTTAGTGGATAAAAAGATAGTGGATGCTTATCTTAAATCCTGTAAAGTAAGACAAATTCTTGCTTCAAGAACAGAATTTTTTGTATTGATGTTTGTCTCAGAGATTTATTAGTGTTCTAGGTTAGAATTTCTATTGTAAAAATGAAAAAGGGGAGCTTTTAGAAATGCATCATCACTTACATCTATTCTTTTAAGGAAATTTTTGGTTGGCTTTAGATCCTATCATACTTTGATACTTTGTAAAAGTAATTTTGCAAAATATGTCAAGTTCTTATGAAGAAAGCGTAATGGAATTTAGGCAGTTGAAAGGTGTGTTCTTCGAAGTGTGTACTCAAAAAATGGAAAATATCTAGATTTTGCTTTTTTGGGGTTTTGGTTATTGTTGGTTTTTTCATGTGTGGTCTGGCAAACAAAGCATTCCTTTAGAAATTCTGTTTATTAAGAGACTTTATCCTGGGAAAAGTGTGATCAGAAATAAAGTGAATTGGGAGAACTACTAATAAAATCCTTAACTGTTGATTGTAATATGTGTCTTGTTCAGTGTTGTACCTTTCTGGGCAGAGTAAAAGAACTAGTCAAATACTCTGTTAAAACATTTTGACATGTGAGGGGATGCTACTTGCATCATGTCATGATATTTTCTTACCCATCCCCCAGTTCATATTGCAATTGACATCAAATTATGTTTTCTATTAAAGCAGAGGAAACTGAACAAAATGCTCTTTCTGATAACCACTCTGCAACATTGTGACACACCATTTTGCCTCATCTCATATGTACAGAGCAGTGCTACTTATTTGTTACAGGACTTCGAGTTCCCCTGTGAATGTCACTTATACATACCCTTTAGTATGAGCTTTTGTAATAACATCTCAGATTTAGCTAGAACAAGCACAAACGTAAATGTAGCCAGACAGTTCGCTGTTGATTACACTTATGAAGACACAAGAGTGTACTTTATTCCTTTTATTGTTCATTGTAGTTTATGCACAATGGATTACTTATATTCTGTTACATTTACGTAAGCATTTTTTAACAAAATGCTCATTTTGGAGAGTCCTGTTATGTTTTGAGATAAGACATCTTCAATCACATGGAATGAAATTTTTAGGACACTGAATGCTAGTATACTCAAAAGAAAGAACAAAAGTCAGCATGTATGCCGTGAGTACCTGTTTTATTTTTTAATTCATTTTAAGTGGTCCACACTCTGGAGGCCAGAGTAGCATTGTTCTCCTGTAAATGCATAAACACATATTTGCCACTTTTTCCTAATTTTCTAAGGAAATTGGTTAAAGTCTAAGGTCTAAGGACTGATTAAAATATCTGACATTAACAGTTGTAACTGATATTGTCAACAAGGCCAACCTCATTTAAGTTATTCTGAAATTTTACTGTTTTCAAGGGGTTTAAGTATTTTTAAATTCTAGAAAACTGTATTCAACCTTACACTATGGAATATAGGAAGCATCTTCCTGTATTTTCTCTCTCTCTGATTTTATGAATCTTGCATTCTTTTCTGCATAAACCAGCATATTCTAGTTATTAGGACAGTCAGCTGGGCATATGAGTGCTATGCATTTAAATTCCTCTTGTTGAAGTGACAATTACATTTTAGGGTCCTGTCTCTTGGGTGAGATTTTGAGAGTTACAGCAATAACAGTAAACCTTAGTGTAGAAAGAAACATTAGTTTGACTTTTACAAAAAAGCTTTGCTTTGGGCTGAACCTGGCTGCCACCAGGGATTTGGGGCAACTCCCAGTGTCAATACAGGTGGGGGGATGAACAGATTAGGAGGAGCCCCGTCAAGAAAGACTAGGGGTTGCTGATGGGTGAGAGGGTGGACATGACCCAGCCAAGTTCTCACTTGAGCCCAGAAAGCTAATCATATCCTGGCTGCATCAAAAGCAGCATGGCCAGCAGGGTGAGGGAGGTGATTCTGCCCCTCTGCTCTGCTCTGGTGAGACCCCTCTCGGAGTGCTGCGTCCAGCTCTGGGGGCCTCAGCATAAGAAAGACTTGAACCTGTTGGAGTGAGAGCAGAGAAGGGCCATCAAGACGATTAGAGGTATGGAGCACCTCCTTTGAGGAAAGGCTGAGAGAACGGGGTTTGTTCAGCCTAGAAAAGAGATGGCTTGGGGGTGAACTGATTCTGGCCTTCCAGGACCTGAAGAGAACCTTCAAGAAAGATAGAGAGAGACTTTTTACAAGAGCCTGTAGTGACAGGACAAGGGGTAATGGTTTCAAACTGAAAAATACTGGGTTTAGATCAGGTATTAGGAAGAAATTCTTTAGTGTGACAGTGGTGAGGTCCTGGAACAGGTTGCCAAGGGAAGCTATGAATGCTCCATCCCTAGAAATCCACAAGGCTGAGATGGATGGGGCTCTGAGCATTCTGGTCTAGTGAAAGGTGCCCATGTTCATGGCAGGAGGGTTGGAACTGTGATCTTTAAGGTCCCTTCCAACCGAAACCATTCTATAATTCTGTGAAAAGAAAGCACTTGCCAGGGACACATCAAGTACTGTCAAATGACTACAGGACACCACATACTGATGAGACTTTATTGGTCAGAGCATGCAATAAATGTAGGCTTGAAGCCTGGAACTATAATTTAGGAAGAGCTCATGCTCCTGGCTACTTCTGCTTCCCTGGTTAGTGGAAACGAGTAGAAACAGAAGCAATATTAATTGTCCATTGTCCTTGCTCTCACCATAAAGAGTTTCTAAGTTTGACTTCAAGTGAAATATATTTTAAGAACTTACTTTTATATATCTGAACGGTTGTGAATCTGGCTTCTAGCTTTCCAATCTGCTTTTGTTTAAACAGAATTTTATAGCTTGAGTAAGTATGTTAAAAGAGATACTAGAAATGAGCTCTATGGCTATTGGTAGTTTTGGTAGTTCCTATTCTTCTCTTTTTTTTTTTTTGCTTCTACAGGATACTTTCTGTACGTCATATAAAGAAAGTATTTAAAAGAGATGTTTATAAACTGGAGGTAAATTGAAGGCAGACAAACAAGATGTGAAAGGGTTTAGATTACTCAAATTTGAGGAAGGAGGGACAGAAAAGAAAATGTGGAGCTTGGGAAAGCATGGATTAAGGAGTGTCACAGGGCTGCTTGTGAAAAGGAGGGGAGGAATTCTTAAACACAGTGCCAGAATGTGAAGATCTACACTGGAAAACTGTACTTTCCTTCAGACGAAGAGTGACAGAGCCAATTGAAATCTGCTGTAATTTTCTGAGGTCAGTGGGGAAGTACCACAGCTGCTGATACTTAAAAAATAGGCTAGATAGAGAAACTATTTGAGGAAATTCAGTACAGACAATCCAAACCCAGATAAACTACAAGTCCATTACACCTCTTCTATTTGTGATTAAATACATTTTTTAACATGGTGGATGGAAAAATGTGAAAAGCATGTGTGATTCTCCTTAGTTTATTTTTTTAATGCCTCAGAATTATGTCAACCAATGTATCCTGAAAATACAGGGTGATAATAAATACAGAAATTTGGATTCGCAAAAAAATTACCTTAAATTTTCCTATTCGGTCTAGTGAGGATTCTGATATTTTATTTCAGAATTACAACACAAAGTGATGTTTCTAGTGCAGCTAGAAATTTCAGCTCTAGTATGGCATGTTATTGCTACAGAAAATAAGAGATCACAAATATAACACATCAGTGACATTTTTCTTCAAGTCACTTTTAGTTCTGAGGAACACTTTTCCAGTTTTAAAAGCTAAAACATTAATCCATGAGCATATTTTTCCCCAATAGTTCTGCACAGGTAAAACCAACCATTTCCATGATATTCAACTTTATTATAGTAAAATCATGATTTTTAAAAAATTTTTATAGTACTGATTTGTTTTAGTGCTTCATTTATACTTTGTTTTACTATGTCATGACAGCGTTATGACAGGAAAAGCTTCATCTTGGAATGATTATTCAGATTATTATATGGATGAAGAAAGCCAAATGCAGAAAAGGTCAGTGTAAAATTTCCTTGCTAGGGTTGCAAGTAGTCCAAGTAGGATATTTGTAGCATCAAATGTAAATATGTGTTTGTTTTTATTTTTTATTAACTATATAAACACTAATTCCTGAATGTAGGCATAAACTGAACAAGAGAAATCTATGTTTGAAGTTGTTCAGACTATCTAGCCTTAGGACTCATTCTCTAGTCCCTGTCAAGCAAATGTTTGGAGCAGGGACCAAGGTATCATAATTACACTGTCAAAGAGCTTCATTCCCACCATTGACTTGAACCAATACTGTTGATCTTGTGCTTACTGGACTGAAAGTCTGGACCACAGAGCTGTGGGATTTGAAAGTCCACTCTGTGCTATTGAGAATTGATGGGTAAAATAAGGAAAGAATTTCAAAATAACCCCCCAAATTTATAATAATAAAATCAACAGTTATAGAGTTAATAAATGTAAGAAAGTGTAGTTTGGTTGTGATAACCACTTCTGCAGGATTCAGTGTGGAATATGGAAAGATTGTAAGAAGTATTATCTCACCCCTTTGCATGAGGAAGAAAAAAAGTTGCCAAAGCAATAAAAATTAAATTCTTCTGATTTTTGCATTCAAATATTAAGTAGAATTTTATCTTTGCCTGAACCCAAAACACCTGACTGAAGTATATTCTAATTCACAATATACACCTGTGAATGAAAAATGTGCTGAAATCCCAATATTAAATTTCCTAGCTAAGAAGTATGTCTCTAAAAGGTAAAAGCAAAATTTGACATTTGATTATTTTGAGTGTTGGTCCTCAGCAGATTTAGTCAGAATTTATTTTCTAAAGTGAAATGGTGAGGGGTTTTTGTTGGTTCTAATTCCTGGCCATAGTAACAGGTGTGACTGTCCAATTTGTTCGTGCTCCCGTCCTCCTAGAACAGAGTGGTGATCGTGAACTAAGACGTCTGGGCATTTGTGGCATAGCTGTTAATTGCTTTGTGTTTGTTACTGTGATGATGTAATATTTTCACCATGCTAACCTGCTCAATAGAACTACAGATGGGTTTTTTTCTTAAAAAGTTGAATTTTCTGGTTTTATATGGTTAAGGTATAGCATTCAAGGCAGGCCATTTTATAGGCCAGTATTAATATTTTTCAGTGAATGATAGTTCTTCCTGTAGGTTTTCTATTACTTAGTAAAATATATACTTGTTTATGAAATCTTTTCTCTTGGGATATTGAACATGGATTTATTGATAAGGGTTTTTTCTGTATTAAAAAACCCTCTTTAGTATAAACTGCTTCAAGTCAGAAAATGTAAAGGTAGAAAGAGGTATCAAAACTATAACCTAAGTTCTTTGTTTGCCACATTTTATTTCATTGTTCACAAATTGGGAATTTAAAATATCCCTATTGAGGGAAACTGAGCAGTAATTAATCTTTTAGCCCTCAAATATTACTCATTTATTTTTTCACAGCATTTTATCAAGGTCGTCATAACTCCATATTGTAGGTGTTAATATTTATAATGTGTGGCTTTTGTGAATTTTAAAGGTAAAAAAATTAGTATTTTAATTGCTCACCACTCAGCAAAATTGCAGATGAAATTACAGGCTGGCAGAAGTTGATGGTGGCAATAAGTCCCGAGTGAATAAAAGTTGGTGCAGATATGAGTCTCATAGCCCTATTCCTTTGAACCTCAGTGAAAGTGAAAGCATGAAAAAGCAAACCTTCTGCAACTAAATATTTTTCCTCGGCCCATTGCAAAAATAGAGCAAGCAGTCATTAGTACAGCGATTTATGGCATCAGGAAAAGCCAAATTTTGTAAATTATTATAAGTATCATGAATCTCATACTGCTAAGAAAAAGTCTAGTGTGGAGTATGAGTTTAAGACCATTTTTATATTTTAAGTTGGATGTAGTCTATCAATGAAAGGAGACCAGGAAGTTGGGGTTTCTTTGTTTGTTTGTTTTTTATTTTTTTGTTGTTTGTTTTTTTTTTTAATCTCTATCTACCAATACCATCTCCATCTTGCTTGTGTTTGTCTTCATCCAGGTGTTAATCAATAAATTCACCTATTACTACTGCTGATAATAGGCTGACCAACAGACAGTATTGGACTGTGACAAACATGAACATCTGTATAGGACTCATGCTCAAGTTTGTCTGATTGCTGCCTATAGGTCTTCACACTGTGGACCTGTGCATGGAGAAGTTCTTTTACAGATCTATCATCAACCCCTAGTCACTGTGTATGAACTATTAAGGCAAAAGATGCTTCAGAAAATAACATCTAAGTTCTCACATACCATCACTCTCAAGCATGCTTTCTAAATGAGGTTGTGTGTCCTAAACTACTTTATTCTTGAAAGGTTTGGAATCATTGCATATACTACAGACCTCAAGGGCTGTCACTCAGTGACTGAAGATCACTTAATTTATTGTTCTAATATCTATCATAAGCATTACTTTTTCATATTCTCACTGACTTCTCATTTGTCATGGTTTAACCCCAACCACAATCAGCTGCTCTCTCACTTCCCTCATGGTGGGATGGAGGAGAGAATCAGAAGAGCAAAAGTGAGAAAATTCATGGCTTAAGAAAAAGACATTTTAACAGGTAAAGCAAAAGCCACGCGCACAAGTGAAGTAAAACAAGAAATTAATTCACCTCTTTCTATGGGCAGGCAGGTGTTCAGCCATTTCCAGGAAAGATGGGCTCTGTCACACGTGATACCAACAGGTAGACAAAAGCCATAACACTGAGCATCGCCTGCCTTTCTTTCTTCTCCTCCCAGTTTTATATGCTGAGCATGACCTACCTATATGGTCTGAAATATCCCTGTTGGTCAGTTGGAATCAGCTGTCCCAGCTGTGTCCACTCCCAGCTTCTAGTGCCCCTCGCTGGAGAGGTGGAGTGAGGAGTAGAAAAGGCCTTGGCTCTGTGTAAGCACTGCTCAGCAGTAATGAAAACATCCCAGTGTTATTATCAACCATTTCCAGCACAAATACAAACCATAACATCATATAAGCTACTATGATGAAAATTAGCTCTGTCAGCCAAAACCAGCACATCGTTTTATGGTACTCTTAACAATATTTATGCTGGTCAACTCTTAGATAAGGGGGATGTTTCCAAGGTCAAAGTTTGCCTGAGCGTAAAGGAAGAACGGTATTGCTGAGAAGTGAGTAGCAAGATCACAGAGCCATCGAGTGATACACTGCTTAGGGTTGGAAGGAACCTTAAGAACAATATGGTTCCAACACCCATGCTGTGGGCAAGGAGGTCTCCCACTTGACGAGATTGATCGAAGTCCCATTCAACCTGGACTTGAACAGCTGCAGGAATGGGGCATTCACAACTTCTCTGGGCAACTGGTTCCAGTGCCTCACTACCCTCTGTGTTGGATCACCACATACATTTGTCTTTTTGATGGTGAAATAGGGAATGATCAGCTATTTTTAATGTATTTTATTAACATGTGTTTCTGCATGCATGCAAGTGTTCGGTAAGGGAAACAGAAGTACACCAGCAGATGAACAAGCTCTGAGACAATCTTCTTCTATTTTTTGCCCTTAAAAGAGAAGAAAAACTGCTTTGTCCTTTTTGGTACCGAAACTGCTTAACAAACAACAGTTTATACTGAGCTAGCTGGAAAAGTTGAACTAATACAATCCAAATTTTAACTACTTCAGCCTTGAAAGGGGAAATGAATCAAACTAGTCCCATCTACAGTAAATCAAATTACTGTACCTTACAATTCTAAATGACTTGCACAGTGCAAGTAACGCTAAACCTAAATATATTCAAGTAAAACTGAAAAAAATTATTATTTCTGCATGAAGAAATATGAAATAATCCTTAACATAGAGGAACGCTTACATTTCATTAAGTCTGAGACAAAACATTGTATCAACTCCGGGGAAAAAATGCATCAGGTTTTTATCTGTTATGTAGTACCTGATACTTATAATGAGATGCACCATTATTCAATATTCTCAGTTCATATTTTCTAGGATTCCTACCAGTAGAATTGTGAAACATTACTTCAGTTATGTCAGCTGTGATTTAAAACAAAACCCACCTGGAGCATGTAGTTAATATCCTGTGTAAAAGCTGGCTGCACATTGGTAATTCACATTAGAGAGACAGAGCTACAAAACCAAATAAATCTGAAGTGGTTCATAGAATCACAGGGTGGTTTGGGTTGGAAGGGACCTTTAAAGGTCATGTAGTCCTAACCTGCTGTTGGCAAGGACATCTTTCACTAGATCAGATTTCTTAAAGTCCCATCCAACCTGGCCTTGAATGTTACCAACAATGGGACATCCACAGCTTCACTGGGAAACCTGTTCCAGTGTCTCATCACCCTCTTTGTAAAAACTTTCTTCCTTATTTCCAATCTAAACCTATCCTCTTTCAGTTTAAAACTTGCTCTTTGTCTTGTCACTGTAGGCCTTGGCAAAAAGTCACACTACATCTTTCTTATAGACTCTGTTGATATATTGAAAGACTGTAGTAAGGTCTCCCTGGAGCCTTCTCTTTTCCAGTTCTCTTGAACTTTTGTTATAGGAGAGGTGTTCTAGCCCTTTCACCATTTTTGTGAGCCTCCTCTGGACTCACTCAAAGAGGTCGATGACCTTCTTGTTCTGGGGGCCTCATGAATGCAGCACGCATTTGGGGTCTCACCAGAGCAGAATACAGGGGCAGAACCCCCTCCCTCAACCTCCTGGCCATGCTGCTTTCTATGCACCCCAGATTTGGGCTGGCTTTCCGGGCAACAAGTGTGCATTGATGACACACATTCAACTTTTCATCCACTTTTCATCCATTGAGTCTGGCTGAGATGGAATTAATTTATCAGCAAGAATGCTGTGGGTGAGCATTATCAAAGGTCGTACAGAAGCATAGGTAGGTGACATCTGTAGTTCTTCCCTGTGACACTGATGCAGTCACTACATCATAGAAGGTCACTCGATTAGTCAATTTATATATTTATCTGCAGTGCAGCCTATGCTGATTACAAGATTAAAGTGGACTACATAGTATTAGGAGATTTGTCATAAATCTCTGTGCCAGAGAAACAGAAGTGAGATGTGTTTTGTTACTGTGGAATCCACACATACCAGTATTTCTTGAACACCATTTAAAAATAGCCTTTTTGCTATCTATAGGGCCATATTATACATAAGTCTGACATATTCATTCCTGATGGAGTGGGAAGCTTTTTCTGCACATTTTTGTACTCTCCTCTATACCTGGGAATGGCATGGAAACAGTATCACATGTTCAGAATCAGTTATGATCCACTGTGGTTCTGAATGTTGTTTGGGATTGACTTAGAATGAAATACAAGCACAAAACTGGTAAATCAAAAGGACAGAAAAATGACAAGTATTTAAAATTAGAAATTGTCGCTGTTTCAAACTTTTGAAATTCAGAGAAAAAATACATGGAACTTCACAATCTTTTTAGGTCATACAGAGACATACAAAATATAATGATTTTTGTGCCTTCTTTTTTTAGTTTGTAGACATTTAGTAAATTTGTGAACCACTTCAAAATTTCTTCTCTAAAGAAAACAGGGTGTGGTAGTTATTTCCAGAGTGTTTTCAGAGTGTTGTGTTCCATTTTGCAGAAAAGTCTTCTCCCTTTATTCTTGCCTCCCCCAGAGTCTCTCAGTATCTATATAATTTCAGACTTACTGAATGTACTTCATGCTTCATATTGCTTAATTAGAGATGAGAAACATTAGCCTAGTTACAGATATGCATTGATGTCTGAAGGTATTGTCTATTTTCCCCATCTCTTGTCTCCTCATATGTTATATTTCCCATTGAAGGTGAAATACTGTAAATAATTTTTAAACATAATTCCTGAATGAAAAAAAATAATGCATAGACATGTAAATTTTTCTAAAAATACAAACTCTGGCTTGAGGTTTGATACTATGGTCATAAATCATATGCTATAACATTGTAAATGGGATAACTGTAACATTATATTCTCTGGGCAAGGTTAATAGATTCAGTACAACTCTAGCAAGATATTGTAGCTGACATTTCCCTATTTCTTTCAGAAAAGCCTTTGTAAATCCTCAACTTGCAAATTGGACCAGATTAAGTCCCAGTAGAGAAAATCCTAGATTTAGTGTTTTTAATTTCCTAAGTTACTGAGTAGGAACCAACTTTATCGTCAAATGTGAGCAGGGTGCTCTATCATGTTTCTTTGTTATTCGCAGCCAAAACCTTTCCTAATGAAACAAACTGACTAATATTGCTCACAAACATTAACTCACCATGTGCAACAAACTATTGTGTAAAGGTGGCTTAATGTTTTTGGGGTTTTTTTTGGTGATTCCTGTCAATGCCTTAATATGGAACTGTCTGCCTTTATTTCTCAATGACTTTTAGAGAAGAGAATTATTTATGTAATATAATATACATTTTTGTCAATTTCCCCAGCATCTTGCTTTTCAGTGCAAATATCTCAAACTGTACTAATGTCCTTGAAAATCTCCTGTTAACTTAGTCTCTCATTAAAGCACTGAGACTCTGTGCTCTCTGTAGAACTTTGAATGTCTTCTAAAAGAAAGACAATGCCTAGAGACAAAATATGCAGGCAGATTTTAACAGTGATCTCATAGGATACTGTAAAAATGTCATAACTACCAGAAATCTACCAGCATAATTCAAGAAATCCCTTCTTCCTCCATAGACAACAAAAGTATTTCAATGGTGTATCCTCATATGCACAGATTTTTTTCCTCTTTAGTGCACAAAAGTGTGGTCTCTTCTATTAGTGTTGCATAGCTGTGTGTTCTTCTTGGGTTCTGCATGCATTGCTTTATACAGGTTTATGTTACTTCATTCTTTTATGCAGATTTATGTTACTTATGAGAGTGGAACAGAGATATTTCTAGGCAAAAGAAAAACCCACAAAGTCAAGCTACTTAAAATATTATATAGAGTTTTATACTTTGCTACTATTAATTTATTTTTTAACTTCAGATTAGCTTTCAATTCTGGGGCACCTACTAGACAATTCAGGAGACCTAATTTTTCTGTCTACATTTGCTGTTTTATAAGCAGTCTACTTCATCACAGGGAAATATTTAAAACTAACTGCATTTTTAACACAAAGGTAATCTGTCCTTTTGAAATATTTCACATACAAAGATTAATAAATTGAATATGTTGCTATAGCAACCATGAATCAAAGTATAATAAGTCTAGACTATGGTATTCATGTCCTTTAAAACAAAAATCAAATGTACATATCAAGTTTTTGATTCAAGCTGCCTAGAACAACTTACTAAAAATTAAAACAATAGTGATTTATTTTACCCTAGACTGCCTGCATGAAAAATTAATTGTGAAGCCTCATGTTTAAATACCCACATTTTTTCCTGTGCATGTTAGCATGTTATGCTCTCAGAATTTTTATCATAGATGTCCCTTGTGGGCCGATTTAAAGTAATTCTGATCCAACTGTGATATGGAAAAATTCATTAGTATACTGATAAACTATTTCTTAACCAATAGTAGGCACAAGTGGTTTTCATTTACCTATGGGACAGGTGGATGAAAAATGTCCTTGGTAATAAATTGGCTCCCTTTATCACTTTATTAATTTTATAGAAAAAAAGACTAGAATGAAATCTATGCCTTCAGTGAACTCTGTAGCCTCAAGTGATGGTGATGGCTCAGTCTAAGAAAAGGTTTCACCAGGTGACAACCTGATGGGCTATGTACCACTTCTCTCTTACAGTTAACTTGGTTCTCTAGTTGCATTTACAAAATGAAAGGGTGTTTTAAAATCTGTTTTTAATTAATTCATACTATTTGTGAAGAATATGACAGGTGGTATTGGTTCTAGTGAAATAGGCCAAAATAAGAGGAAGTGTCTGTCATGGATTTTGGGTACTACTTCATAGTTATTTGTTGTATGATCAAATGTATGAAATGGTTTCCACATGAGAACTGTGACTCCTGAGCTTAGAGAAATCGCTACCTGGGGAGTGAGTGATGGTGAAGGAGGTTACAACATAACATCAGCTCATGAATGGCATGGAAAATGTGAATGAGGAATAACTATTTCTTCTCACAGTATGAAAACAAGGGAGCATCAAATGAAATAGCAGACAGCAATTCAAAATAAAGAGGAAATAGCTTTGCAGTAAATGTGTGAAGTTATTTCTGCAGGGCACATGAATACCTGAAGATTACAAAGATTGCCTGAAGATGCTCAAAGCAATTGAACAATGAATTGGGAAACATCTGGGGTGCTTGGTTAAACACAAAGATGGGACATTTGGCTCAGGAGATCCTGCAGTTAAAATTGTGGAGACTGGGAAGGATTTTGGAAAAGTCTTGTTTTGTGATAACTCCATTTCTAATACTTCTCCTCAGGTGTTCTCTGTTGACCACTCTCAGAGAAGGCTTTCTGGGCATTATAGATTATAGGTGTGGCCTTCTAAGGCACTTTTTATTCTGTTGTGGTGGTTTGAAACTCCCAAGGATCCAATTTTTAAGTTCAAGCCCCCCTCCCACAGTCTGCTCCTGTGAGAGGGTTTAGTGATGGTATGGACTTGATATCTTTTTCACTTCATGTGGAGAGTTTTCAGACAAAACACAACCATTCGTTATTGGGGGGAAGGGAAAAATATTTACAAAGGTTTATTTACTTACACCTATATATATATATATATATTTACATTGAATTAAATTCCTCTTTTCCTTCAATAAAAGTCCAAGAAGGAAAGAGAAAAGTCTTTCTGTCACTGCACAGGCCACAGTTCCTTCGTTTCAGTTTTTTGTGGCACTGGTTAGTGTCCTTCATTTTCCTAAGGCAGCAGATTTAAGTATGGCAGTCAGGATTTTGGTTCTTACTTTGTGGAAATTCCAACCCCGAGCCTGAGCCTTCGGGGGATTTCCTTGTAGATCTTCACTCCTCTTGGGGTAGAACATTGAAGGCAGCTTTCAGTTCAGTCTTACCAAAGCTCTTTTGCTCTGTCTCAGCTCGCTAGCACGATAGAAGCAGCAGCAGCAGAGGGTACGGCCACCTCCCCCGTGTTCCATCCTGGCTCAGCTCTCAGAAGACTCTGGGTTTCTCGGCTCCTCTGTCTCACTCTAGCTGCTGCTGCATTTTGGGACTCCCTAAAGGTTTGGAAGTCCACCCCTGCTCTTCAGCAGGTGTCTGGGTTTTGGGAAATTAATACAGTCTTACCCCAAAACAGCTCTGTTGAGTTTTCCTCTGTTTCGCTGCCAGCTCTCCCTCCTGCAGGAACATCTCTGCGTCCTTCAGCCGGCTTCATGTTATCTTGTTGTTATTGGCTATCTTTTTGGCTTTCAGCCATCGCTGTTCCTGTTCAGGACTGCTCCGCTGCCGCTTTCAATGTTTTCTGCTGCTGCTGACAGTAAGGAAATTCTCCCACCTCTTGATTACGGGACCCGGTCCAGCTTTGACACTACACCGGGTCTCTCGTAGCCTCAGCTGGGGCTGGGGACTCTTGGCCCCCAGAGGGGGCTCACTGGCCCCCTGCTTCCTTGTGGTTCAGATCATGGCTACCAACCTATTAAAAAAACTACCTCACCACCTTCTCTTCCGTTGCTGTGGGTATGTAATTTCCGTAGGGCGCATATGAACCTTTGATTGGTCTAGTATTATCAGTGGGGCAAACCATTACTGCCCCAGAGAAAAGGTTTTTCAAACCACCACATCTGTTTATTATGTCAAGCAGTAATAACAAACTTGACCGAAGAGAATACAACAGAAAAGAGTTTTAAAGGTATTTTAAAAAGAAGATTTTTTGTTCTGGCATCACCTTATCCTATCAATTTAATAAGCTTTTTTATGTACTTTTCTCCAGGAGCTTGTGTCTGGTGTTTTTGATCTCCATAAAGCCCAGAATAGAATCAGTACTACTCTAAAATTAGTGGGAGGTTTGGGACTTCTTCCCTCAGAAGTTTAGAAATATTGGATACAATTTTCTATGTCTTGAAAATCTAGTCAGCAGAATGTTTGGGAAAATGAAACTTTTGCAAAATGTATTCAACATATGTTCTTCATCTGTTTCTTCTGGAAAAGGAGAGATGATGATGTAGCCAACTAGACCCACATATATCTATGATGAATTTCACAAGCTGGAAGAGGTGAGACCTCTGGGGAGCACAGAACCTTTATGGAGATAAGATGAGAAAACATGCATTTTAGTACTTTGCCTAGGCTTCTCCTTACATTAGTTTTTTGTTCTGCCTTGAGAAAAGTCTGATTGAAATGATGAGGATGAAAAATGAAACTCCAATAAAAAAACTATGTACTTACAGGATTTGGATTCTTTAATTCAAAGCTACTTGAATATGGAATGAGCAGTGAATATCTTTTAGAAAGTGTTGCCTTCCTACCCACACTTTTGAACAATGTGTAAAATGAAAATACAGTAATATCAGTAAATTATTCACAAAGAATTCAGTTTAGCAAGAATTAATTTGTCCTCGTAAATATTTGACTAGTCCCATTGGCAGAAGTGCCTTATGGAATAAGAGAATATACATATATATGTGTGTGTGGGGGGGGGGCACGTGCGCGTACGCGTGTGTGTTTACATATGAATATACAAATAAAATAGTAGATGGGCTGGAAAAAAATAAGGCAATAAAGGAAAAGTCCTAGGCTGCCCATGTAGCTGAAAACACATAAGTTCTTTCTGTCAGATGACATAACATTTTTTAAGAGTAGCTAAGTAAAAAGTTTTTCCACTGCTTTTCCCAAAGCTTTGTGAATCGGCACTCTGACCTTGAAAAGACAGGTGCAGGAGTTTCCTTCTAAATTTATCTCAAATAATTACAAGATAAGGTAAGCAATTTTTGGCTAGGCAGAAGGGGTTGAGGGTGGGGGTGGTGCTTCTGTATTCAGATGGAGCCTATTGGTGGAGCTAACACAACTGTCAAACTCTGAATGCCCTCAGCTGTCAGGCACTGCACGACTTCCAGGTGTTGGTTAAGTGGATGAATTTTAGATATTTTCTGGGAATGTGGGTCTTTCATGGCTTACTGTTTCTACTGGGAAATTTGGGCTTTTGCTGAATCCTTTTGTTTCACTGATGGAAAGAAACAGGGCTGTGGCACTAGTGTCAGTTCTGTAACCTCTATGTCCCTATCAGGATTTGTCACAGCACAGCTGCACTGGAGCTTGTTTCAACAGAACAAAGTGTCCTGGTTTGTAGATGTTTCAAGGTCATTTTAAGACTGCTTGCATGTGTTGGACAACAGCCACACAAGAAAAAATCTTGATATAGAATTCCTACTTGTGAATCAAAACCTCAAACACTTTGTTCTTCACTGATCAGGAGGCTGAACTATATCTGACTTCTGCAAGAGCTCTGCTGTCAAAAAAGTTGGACTCATATTTACCAGACCCTTGATCAAGGCTGTTGCTGTTTGAGGCTCAAAATGAAAATTCCTTGAGGTGAGAACTGTAGTCTGACATTCTGACAATACTGTTTGGATTCTGGAAATAATTTACCATCTAAACATATTTTTGAGGAGTTAGACAACAGAATTTGGGGGGTGAGGGAGGGGGCAGTATTTTTCATTCACTTTGCTCAAATCGGCATTTTAGATTTAGTAGATATTTTTGCTTTCTGCAGTACTGGATCTTTAGCACGGCAAGGCACCCAGATATTTCATATTACTGCACCATATTCACTAGTGTAGTATACTTGATGGGAAGGTTCCTATGTCCACTAGGAAAGGAATGGCAAGAGACCATGTTATAGTGTACCAATTAAATGGCAAAAGTAGCTCCACAGGATGAGAAGAATCATCTGACATACCTCAGATTTTTTGCCTTGTAATACTGAATGTTTTAATGTTTCTGAACTCAGGTAACCTAGTGAATCACCTCCCTGTCCATGTGCCTTAGCAGAGCTTCTAGGAGGATCTGTTCCATGATCTTATCAGATACAGAGATGAGGATGATAGCTCAGTAGTTCCCAGGGTCCTCCTTTCTACCCTTTTTTAAAATGGGTACAATGTTTCCCTTTTTCCACTGACCTGGGCCTTCACCCCACTGACATGACTTTTTGAATACCATGTTGACCATCTTGGCAGTCAACCAATTCCCTCAGGACTCTGTGATGCATCTTGTCGGGTCCTCTGACCTACGCATGTAGAATTAAGTGTCTAAGAGTTGCCTATCTAAGTGAGAAAACGATGAAACCTCTATGTGTTTATGTCAATGAAATCACAGCTATGTAAAAAAGAGAAAATAACTTTGAAGCGGGGATCCCTCTGAAAAAAACCAGCAAAAAGTGGCTTGGAAAGTTTTTAATCGGAATTTAGGTCAATATACAGTGGTTTGGGGTTTTAATTAGGAAAAAAACAATAGATTGTGGATTTGGGATTTTTATTCTTTTTAATACAATTCTGTACATTCCTGTGTAGACCTGTGTCTGTAATTGCAGAGGGGTAATCCCAAAGAGAGTTTCCTTCCTCAAAATTCTGATTCTGCATTTCTAGCCAGACAAGACACAGATAAATTACAGAAAAAGGATATGGATTATATTTCAGGAAAAAAAACCCTTTAACAATAAAACCAGTGGAAGACTGTAGCTGGAATGGTTGTGTAAATATATGAATGAAGAACAAGATGAATATGGGGAAGGGTTTCCCCCCTTAACCTTTGGACATAGATCTGACAAATATCTAAATCGAAAAATGGATAACTGGGATATTGAAAAATGGATAACTGGGATATTGAAAAATTGATAATGGGTCCTGGAGTATAGCAAAAAAAGAGACTAGATGACTTTTGAGGTCTCTTCCAACCTCTGTACTTGCATAATGACCACAGAAGATCTATCAGGTTTATTGATATTTGATCTAGAAAAGATATAATTATTAGATTAATTATAGGATAATTGAAGTTAAAAATAAACTCTAGAGGTCTTCTGGTCCAAAATCCTGCTTCAGGATTAGACCAGGTTGCTTAGGGCCATGTCCAGATGAATTTGAATATCTCTACACCTTCTCCAAGTGTCCTGTTTTGGTGCTGTCATGGGGAAAAAAAGAGCCCACATTTTTTTTTTGTTTGATGGATTGTTACGTCTGCTGCTGCAAATTGATTGGTTTTCTGCCTCTGATTGTTTTTCTGTTCATGCCTGAGAAGTCTGGCTCCATCTTCTGTAGATTCCCTTTTGGTAGTAGGAGACTGTGATTAGACTTCTCCAAGGTAAGCAAACCCAGCTCCCTCTGTCTCTCCTTCTATGAAACTTCTGGAGTGACAAGAAGTGTGTTTGCCACCAAGAGGACTGTGGCTATAAATAAAATCTCTTCAGCTTTCAGTCTGGGCAAGAGATAACTGGGTGCCTTTGATAGCTGTCCTCTGTGACCTTGTCTTTTAACACTTTTCTTTGAATGCTTAAACAAGGGAAAGGAACAGTGTTTGGTTGTGTGGTATCAAGAAGGAAAAGTAATTTTAAAAAGTCCCCCAGGCAGAAGCGTAGAACAATTAAAAGCTCTGTCAGAGCTCATACTCTCTGGAAACACAAAAAGACAACTGAAAGAAGACTCCCAAAGGGAATTTCATATAGTGCTTGTCCTATATCTGCTAGCAACATGAGTCAGTAACATGAAAGATAATCTGAAGGTTGCCACCTTTAGCATTTACCTTATTTAGTTCTGTGCAGAATGTGATATATTCAGCAGTTTTGAATTAAACAGAGGAGAATGCAGTACAGTAATTCAGAGAACTGGGAGGCTTACTGAGCACTATGTAATGGTAACACACAGTTTTAAGGACTACAAAGCATTGCTAATGAGAGGCATGAGAGCCAAATATCACAGAGGGTGAGGAGCTGAGTTGCTGACTAAAAAAAAAAGGCAAAAAAAAAAAAAGAAAAAGATTAGTGGCTGCAGCATGTGACAGGAAAAATAGAGACTCAGAGGACTACCATGAACAAAGCAAACTGGATTTGCTGTGCAAAGAATGTCTTAGTCCCAAGTGTTCAGACTAACCTTTGGAGAATCCAAAAGAGCACAAACACAATGGAAAACAGAGCTGTAAAGAGCAAAAATTTCACTACTCTGTAAATGAACTAAAAAGTGAGCTTCTTACTGAGGACTTTAAAATAAGTGTTTTAATCCCTGATTTTATCATAATGCCTCTTCTCTTTCTAAAAAGGAGGGGAATTACAGAAGATGGAATCATCCAGGAAGAAGTTTGAAGATGCTTCCCAGGAGTAAGAAAAGTCTCAGAAAAGTCCATACTGGAGCAATAAGGGCTCAATTTTCTCATGATTTGTCATCTGAAACATTGGACCTGAAGATGACCCAAAGCTATCAAGTTAAGAGGTGTTGGCCAGGCATTTTTCATCATAGAACAGAGTGAAGAATCCTGAAACTTAATTATTTTTGTGCTGCTGAAAACCACAAAATTTTATTGCAGAGCCATAAAGGGGTTAAGTACAAATGTCAGGATTAAAAAAAAAATTGTTTATCAGTCAAAAGATTTTGAGGCCTATGGATGTTTGTTTCTCTTTCCATTGGTAAACTTTCACACATGAGATCAAAATGGAACATAGTCAATGCCAGCTAGATCATGCTGAAGGGTCTATTTTGATAGCTCAGATGCTGTGTGTATCTCACCATGTTGGTACTCCTTAGTTTCTAAGCTTAAAGGTGCCATTCTCTCTTAGCCTGGTTACTCTGGACACGGCCAGAGTAGAATCAATGGAAGGTTTCTTCCAGCCTCTTCTCACCAGAATATGGCAGCAGTGCTCTAACATAGTACTAGGATCATCTCTGACTTATCCCTCTATTTAGGATAAATAGTTTTTACCTGCAATTTATTTATTCCGTACCCTAAAACTTTTCTTCATTCTCTTAGGCAATAGCTGTAAAGTCAATGCAGGTTTTTTCTTCATCTCTTCCAGGTCTGCCTTTGCATTTTGATGGTTGTATAAACACAATCTTAATTGTTTTTGTGTGCTTTTGTTTGATAAAGCTTATTTGTGATTGCTGAGGACCTGAACCCTATAAGCAGGCTTTGTAATTTCCTGCTGAAATCAACTCTTTTTCTTTATTTGCTTATAAGCTCAGCAAACATCCTCCCACAAGGTCACACATCCATCTGAGGGTTGTCAGTAAAGAAGCCTGATCCCATTTTTGATGCAGTTTTTGAAAAGGCCGCGTTATTAAGTGTATCCTTGCACCATATATTACTTTATCAACGCGCTTGCAAGAAACGTGGGTAGAGCCCTTCCCAAATCTTTGTTTGCGAAGTCTAGCCATGATGATATTACTTTATTTAATGCTTTAATTTGCTTTGGTGTGTGCTTAGACAGGTGTGTTTAATAGAGACTTATCTCTTACACCTCCTTCTCCTCTTTTTTTCTCCTTTTCCCACCACCCCATACACTGTTCCCTATACTATCTAGTGTATCTTCAGGTTTTTGGTTATTGTTGGTTTTTTGTTTGTTTGTTTTGTTTCGGTGTTTTTTTTATCTTTCACATTATGTGTGCATGCTCTGTAACAGATTCTCTTCTCAATTGTGTATTCTGAGGCTTCTCCCGCTGGCAGTGATTCATTGTTGCATCCAGGATCATAATTTAGACCACTGTGTACACAGAGACCTAAGAGAGCCTCATCTGTCCTTCAGGAAATATTTCATTGGTGCAAAATGTTAGCCGTGGGGTACATTGTTGTCTCCTCATTGAAGTCTGCTCTGATTACATTCAGTAGATGAAGACAGCCTTGGAAGCATACATTAGCATTAGAACAGTCCTTTTGTGAGTATGTAGAGAGGTCAATAAGTACATGAATATAAATTAGCTTAGTGGACTAGTGTGACCATTAGCTGGGTTGAGTATTCCTTTTCCATATAATTGTTTGGTGCACCTGAATAAATTTGAGTGTCTAAATCCTGCATATTAATTCTGTGCTGCAGGATGTAAAGCTTTAGACTAATCCCTTTAATACTCTTCAGTATAAACACCTTAATTAAGCAACAGCTTTATAATTAGTTCTAGTTTCAGACTGAATATTATTTACTCTTTTTATTGCTCATAACTTATTCCAACTTTTCATTGCAATGAGGGGACAGACTTTAGAATGTAAGCTTAAATGGTCTTTTGCAGAAACCAGAATAGATAAAAGAGACAGGATTTTAAAAATCCAAACTTTACAGAAAAAGAATTCTGCCCCATTTTTATTTTCCAAGATGTCACTAAAAGTATGTCTTAATTTTGCCTTTGAGACATAAGACCAAAATCATAATGTTGAAATTATGAGTGCAGGAGAGGAAAGTATCTATCTATCTATCTTTTGATTATTGATTCATGAGCATGATTCAACTAAGCTTGTGTTTATTTGTTCTGTTGTGTCTAGAAAAAGTGCTGACATTACTATGTCCCCTATATACAGTAAAATTCCTGTTATGTAAACAGTGATTTAGCTTCTCAAGTTCTGATCTATTTTCGTTTTTATCTCTTTTCTTGAAGAACATTTGGAAGAAGAAATCATCTTCACAATAAGAAGATCTTGACAGTGAGGTTACATTGTTTGGAAGGTAGCATTTTAAAGTGAGGCTTAATTTGACATTTAAATTAAATATGTTAAGTCAGTTATTGTGTTAATTACATAGGGACCATTGGATTAGTAAAACCACAGTTGTTCAGCTTGGGTAAATCTGTGACAGAGGAACCTTACAAAGCAATTTTAAATATTAATGAATACACTTTTAACAATCAATTGAACATTATTCCTTATGTATTTAATAAATCTAAGTGTAAGGCATGTTTCAACATTGGATACAGAGGGGCTGTTTTGAGTTAGTCCAGTGTCAAAATGGTTAGAAAAATAGTAGTTAGTTGTTTGTTTTCTGGTCTTTTTTTTAATTATTTTTTTCAAGCTTGTTAGTAAATTATTTTGTTCTCCGTATTTGCTTCCTAACATGTCACAAACTTCTTTTCTATTAATCATTGTGGGTGAAAGCACACCATACAGTCTATGTATATTATTTCTTCTACCTAATATTTTGATGACTCTGTAGAAAAGTTAAAAGATGAAATACTTTTTTAACACTTTCAAAAAACTAACAAACATACTTTTGATTACACACACGTATTTCATTTAAGTGATAATAAAGAATTATGGTATTTAAGGAAAACAGTCCCTGAAAAATTAACATTAAAATAAATGTATGTAATGGGACTTGTTTCTAAGGAAAATGTATTTCATTTCAGTTGCTGGTCCAGCAGTTGATTCGGTTTGTCCATATGTCCATATTCCATATGGTCATGTCCATATGGATGCTGATTCAGTTTGTCCATATAGACTTATTCCTTTGGAGACAATGGCAAGGTCTTGTACACTACAAAGGACCCTTTTCATCAATATATCATTTTGTTGTGGTACAGGTGCAGTGGGAGAGCAGTAACATCTGTGAAGAAATGTTTGAACACAGATAGACAGGGAGGATGGTGGGACATGTGGTGAATCCCTATTGCCCTGACAGTGGGCTGAGCCCCAGAAGTTCTGCCCACGGACACGGGTGGCAGACCCACCTGGCATGGTGCTTGCTTTGCCTCATACTGCTGAAAGCACCTATATATAGTGAACTGTGCAGTGTCTCAGATCAAATACCAACTCCAAAACAAAACCTGATTTATCTTGTATGTAACCACCACTATATTCCTACAAATTTCTGTATTGGTTTTGCCATTAATCTAACTATTGGGTTGAAACTTGCTTTTATGTAAAAGGGTGAAGCTATTCACTACACATGAGGAGTGATTCCTCTTCTCAACAACAGAAGCTTCCAAAGAGAAGGAAGGCTAAAGACTTCAGTCACTGCCTGAGATGAAAGGTAGAAGATGTCAGTACGGGCGGGGTAACAAGATCTGTTCTCCCTCCTGTTTGGAGACAGGAAACATGCTTTGTTCCACATCCTCAGGTGTTTTTCCTTAGAGTCCATAAGAGCAACACTCGGAGTGCGTGAATGTTTTCTGTTACTCCTGATTAGCTGAGGTGTATATCTATGCACGGTGCATGGTTGTCCTCACTCATTTATATTCTGAACAGGAACATCTCTGCCTGCCAGTAATGTCCAGCAGACATAAGAGAAAACAGCGTGCTATGGCATACGGCTGTGTTAGTGCTGAACTGGGTGTTTATGAAGCCAGACAAGGCCCAGAAAGCAAATATAACTATATGAACAGTAGAGAGTTAAATTCAGAATATAAATATAAGCAAAAGTAGAAAAACTTAGTTTTAGAAATAATCAGAAATGATGATTCATTAAAGTATGCAGAACATACTGGTACAGCAGAACAGAAACTCATGTACTTAGAAGAACACCCTGATAAAGAAGGAAGATGAGCCAAGATCTGGGTATCCTTGCAAAATCATCAGAAACCTCTGCCAGATACACTAAGAAGTCAGCCAAAGTAAGAAAGTTCACAAAGTTCAAGATGAGTATGCAGAGTGGGCAGGGGTATTCCGATGGATGAAGGCCGGATCTCCCATCCCAGATTCTCCCCAAATTGAAGACCACACCTCTAACTCCGCCTAAACTCCACCTGTTATGAATATTGATAATGTATGTTGCAATTCTATGCATATGCATGCAGAAGTGTTGTAATCGCTTGTAAAAATCATATATAAACCTGTTCCTTTATTGATAAGGCGGAGCAGTTTTTCCAGGATGACCTGACTGTTCCCCGGGCATTCCGGAGGCCCGCGAAATAAAGTACCTCCTGCTTAAAGGCTACAGACTCTGTCTCTAAGCAGTTTCTTTTCGTTCATGCCTTTTGGGGGCAAAATCTTGGCATCATTTAAACCAGAGCTTCTTCCCTGCGGTGGAAACCTGAATTTACATCTTGCCTTTGAAACTTTTTCTTCTCTTTATGACCCCTCATCAGCTGTAAGGCATTTGAATAAGACTGAATTCACCACTTATCCAGAATAAGAGAATCAAGATTAAATTCAAATTGTCTTATCCATGAAACGTATTAGAACTAAAATAACAGAGGCCAAGGTTCAGAATATTTGATTAGGAGACTCACCATGTCTTTTCCATTTACCAACTTAGTCTTTTCACAAAACCCTTCATTTTTCTAAATATTGGCAAAAATACATAGTAATTTCTTTCTTCTACTTTATCTTTTCATACATGACTGAATAAAAATGAGGTTAAAAGGGGAACATTTCCTAATATTCTGCTTTTACCTTGTTTGATTTTCTCATTGGTGTGGTATTATCTAGTCAAAGAGACTTCCTCCAGCAGCCTTTTGGGAAGTGTTCTTTGTTAAAAGAAGCCTTTTATTTCATTCTGCCAAGGAAACGAACCAATTTGATATGATCCTTTTATCCAGAGAAAGGGCACAACTTCTTTATTTTCAAGGTCGTGCATTTTTTGCAACTGTAAAACATACTCCACTATTGAAGCCACAATTATATGCACTTGTCAATCAATCCTAACCTACAGTATGGTTATAGCATTTTATATAAAAAGTGAAGGATTAAAGGCTTTGACCAAAATGAAAGATACACATAACAGACAAAGTACAATAGAAATTATTAGATTGTAAAACAGGTAGTTGTAGAAGAAAAGGATATACCAATATTTGATTTTTCACAGACACTAGAAAATTATTTAAGGATTTCTGCAAAATATTTCAGTTGTGACATTTTGCTTTCATTTTTGTTCTTGTCACAAATACTTGTGGAAAACCATTTATAAGGTGGTTATGTAGTGTATATAATACATCATGTTAGGAAACCATGTCTAAAATTTTTTTACTAAAAGAAGTAGTGAAAATAATGTCTACACAAAATATATATCTTGTTATTATAAGGTAGAAATCTTTCATGATGTAGAAGGATTATGTGCTCACAGTTTTGACTGTCAGATTCAATATTTTATAACTTGAAATCTCTAAGCAAAACCACATCACTAATTGTCATATCACCAACAGGAAATTACAAGATAAGAATTCTCTTCCTTAGCTAAGTGGGTTGTCTCTTTCCAAGGATATCAGAGAGGTGTGCTAGAACAAACATAGTAGTAAAACAAAATCCATTTAAACTAGATTATAGGACCATATTTGTACAATTTGCAAGTCTGTTACAAATTTGAAAGTTTGGTAGGGGGTTTCTGCCAGTACCTGTGCAGCTTTCATGGGACTAGGAAGGACACCTGTATCATGTCCTGCATTGTTAAGAATAGTAGGGGAGAGAAGGGTTCTGACTAATTCATTAGTTTAAGTAAATCATCCAGGGATAACTAAGAATGGACTCTTAGCTACCACCTTATACCCCTTTTTCTTTTTTTCCCACTCCCTTTCTTGTATGCATTTATTTTTAAAATCAGTTAAGCCCTGAAGTAAAGACAGAGATTTTTTTGAATTGTGAAAATCTATATTGTTTGTATTGTCCTTGCTTGGCTGCTGTGGGGATCACAAGACTCAAAAGTCACAGAGTGTGTATTTGACCATCCTTTACCCTGGTTAGTTAAAGAGAAAATAAGCTTGCTGGAGGTCTGTGCACTGGCTAGCCTGTTGGTGCTCTCTGTGTTTTTCATCTGGGATTTTGATGTGTCAGAAGGTGATGAAAGTCTTGCTCATCTCTTATTACTAGCACCATGACTTCTGGAACAGAGTATCTGAAGTAACTGAGGAGCAGCCATTGCCACAGGGCTGACAGGGAGGCTGTGAGAAGATCTGTGAATTGGATCAGTAGGATCTGAGGACAGGATGGAGGCAGCGGCTTAAGGACTCTGGTCTGAGGTTACTGTGAGTATCCAGAAAACTCTAGTATATATGTCCCAATTTACATTGCATATAAACACATCAAAGATTTTACTGTCTTCAATGAAGAAAATTTACATTGTTCCTCTTATAGATGGGAAAGAGAAAGAAAGTGTTACTTGCAGACTTTAACTTCCAGTGACAATAAAGCTTGTTTGGAAGCTTGGCTTGCAATCACTTGGAAAACTTGAGAGTATGAGATGTTTGAATGTTTAACCACTAGACCTTCCTTTTTTATCTATTTCCTCAGGCTTCTTGTCTATTTCAAGAATTATCCCCTGACTTCCTCTTGGTCCACCTTCTTACTGCCAAAGACCACAGTTTTTTTCCTGAAAGCAAAAAGCTTTTCTGTATTTCTAAATTTCCTAATTCAGAAAATTTCCAGTTTCCCAACGAAACTTGTTTTCAGGGTCCTCCTACCCATCCTACATGCATTCTGCATCAGTAGAGATGACCTGAGTACAACAGGTGCCTTCGGAGAGAAGAATAAAACTTCTTTTTTCACCAAAGTTTGTAATATTTTCCTGAGCAGACCATGTTACTTGACAATTTTCTTTCCTCTGTGGGTCTCGCAATTTTTTTTTTCTCAGTGAAAAACCCCTGTATACATGTTATATTTCAAAAGAGACACAATTTAAGTATTTTTATACTATTTAAGTTAACACCTCAATGCAATCCAGAATGATTAAACCACATTTTTTTCCCTGTGTACTTGTTTCTACTGTGAGAGCAAAAGTTATTTGGATTTGGTTTGCCCACTCTCCTGTCTAAAGCATCAGTGATGCTTCATTGGTATTTTGTTTCCCTGTGTTACATCCCTCACTTCAAAATGGAATAATGTTATTCTAAGTGAAAATTTAAAGAAATAGTTAAAATCTTAGAACATAGATTTTCTATACTTTCTGTTTTGAACCTACACATATCAAACATGAATGTGTAAAAATAGAAACATGAAAATCTAACTGCATTCATAGAAAGACCTGAGTGGTGGAAAGTGGAAAATAGTAACAGTAGCAGATCTGATGGTAAGCTCAAATTTTGGGTGAGGAGTCTCTGGAAATATGTTAAAACTTTAACAAACATGTTGAATGTACCCTTTTTTTTTTCTTCTTACATTTTTTTTACGGTTTAGCACTAGTATTTGTGGAGGCAATCTATCCTAAGCAGTGGCATAAGATGAATCTTCTTATTAAAGTACTCTCAAAGGCAAATTTAAAAAGCTCTTTGGCTTTTAGCTAAGGGGAAAAAAAAAATCTTTGTATACCTTAGTCTTTCTGTTAAAAAGCCCTGACAATTTTTATAACATATGTATACACTGCTGCCCTTAAAAATCATATAATTACATTTGAATGTATAGAAATAATAAATTTGAAGTACAAATAGAGTAACTTTCTGACTAGAAACAAAGTCGTGGTACTGCTGAAAAGAATGATAAGATACCCATTAACTGCTGGGGGAAAAGTATTCCCTAAATTAAGAAACAAATCTTAACTAAACTAACAATAAAAAACCCCAAAGCACCCCTTTTTTTTCCTCTTTTTTTTTTTTTTTCTTCTGAACTGCTAAATTAACTGTGTATGAAAGTTTAAGTGGCACAGATTTAATTACATAAGACTTTTTGTTGAAAGGTTCTCAGATCTCTGGCTGTTGGGGGTGTTAAAGTGTAGAGCGAAGGTGAGGAAGAAAGTGAACACTGTTGTCATCCCTTTCTGAAAACTTAGCCATTCCTGAGGCTATAGCCTGGAATGGGCCCGTGCTCTGAATGCCTTCTGATGAGTGCAAGACCATGACTTTTCCTTCCCAATCTCTCTGGTGCAGAAGGCACAGAAGGAGCTTGAGCTATAGTTTCTTATGTTTCATGCGGACAAATTTTTAGAGGTATTTTTATACCTTTTTGGCTTGAAAGCCTCTGGTCAGTTCAAACTTTTCAGTGAAAACAACATTGCCTGCAATTATATTTTTGGTACTTTCAGACATCTAAGTTAAGAAATAAGAAAATTTCAAGTTAAGAAAGTTAAATGTGGTGAATTCTGTTACCAAATGTCTCTGTGGCCTAGTTACACTTGACTTTGGCAGGTAGGACATTTCTAAGCTTCATTTTCATCCTAGTTCAGCTGCCTAACCTCAAGACTACGATCAGGCAGGTCCAAATCAATTCAGGACCAAAGTTTGCAACTCTCTTAAACTGTGATGACATCCTGCTACAACAAGAGAGGAAAAATTGGCTTGTATTTAAACCTCTCTTTATCACAGAAAAACATCCTAAAAAATATGTGTTCAATGAAAAAGTATTTCAAGAATATTTACAACACCTTGCTGGTGCTCACTGGATTCAGCAGAATAGGATTGCTTTTCCATCTCCTTTACTTTATGGAAAGCCTTGGTTGAACCTTTAGTGCAGCATGGTTTGATGCTTTTCATCTCCCAGGCAACAATAACCTCTCATCATGATTACAGAGCTTCCTGCAGACAGATGGGCCTAATCCCAGTGCTCCAACAATTTAGTAATCTATTCCAATCAGGACTTGATGGATTTGATAGGCCATCTGTAGCCAAGTGAGACAGATTTGAGACAGGTCACAAACTGGGAGGCTTTCAGCAAAGCTTTCTACTGTTTCACACAGACAGTCATGTTAGGAAGAAAGAAAAAACGAGAAACATGGGAAAAAAAGACCTCAAGGAAACTCATTCCCTGCCTTTACGAAAATAATTCTGTTGTAACTGTGTTACTCATAAATATGAGTGGGAAGACTGTGTGACAGCCTTCATATGAGACTTTATAAGTCGAAAGGAACAGAGAAAGCTATATGCAAACACTATTAAATTCAGGTGAATACACTTGACTGAAAACATGTGGAGGGCAGGAACAAAACCTGAAATATTTTTGAGGAGATGTTTAATTTTAAATTATCACCAATAAAACTGCTTGCCTTTTAGATCAAACAGGATTTTTTTAAGCACAAAACATTTCATTTTATTGAGGTAGAAATGGAAAAACCGTATTTGGAGTTTCCTGAAAGATGGCTCTTGCATTATCCCTATTTTCATTTCAAGCAAAATAATCCATAATAGTTTCTTACACACACATCACCATTAACAACAGCCAATTGCGTGAATGCACATTTCAGTGCAATTGTTTTCTAGAATCTGCCTCTTAACTCTGGCCTTGACTTTGAAAAAGGTTATGTTTTAATGCATTATCCTGCCTATGTAGTTTTGTTGATTCTTGGGGAGTTTGAGGTCTACAGGTGTGTTTGCAAGATCACCCCTAACTGTATTACAATCACCGTTAGCCAAAAGTGACTGTAGTAACCTTTATGTGTCATGAATTCTGAATTAAGTAGGTTTTTCAAAAGTACAGGCCATAATTATATACTTTGATGTTTATCAGAAGCAGCAGAAGCAATAAACTACAGCAAAGTTTTTTTGCTTTTTGTTGGTTTGTTTGATTTTTTTATTTTAACTGGAATAGGTGTCTGGAAAAAAAAGACAAGGGCACACTATTTGGGTTTTTTTTTGGTAAGAGAGATAAGTTTCTTTCAATATTTAAACATCACAGATGTCTTTCCTCAATTTTAATGCTATTTTTAGCTCATATTTCTTGATCTTGAGCTTTAGTTACCGTGAAATCAGTTAATAAAACATTTTATCTTTTTTTAATGCAAGGGGAAACTTATGTGAGAGAAAACAATGTTATTATGTTAATTTAAAGCTGTTACAGTTAAGTTTAACTCTTTGGATACTCTTTGTCTTTCAACAGACTGCCTTAACCACAAAAATTAACTGAAATTTCTGTAATCTTTCCAGCCTCCCTTGCTATTTGGGCTAGACTGAATTTTTTCTAGGATTTCAAGGAGCAGGCTAATGAATGATTTTGAAATCACATTTAATAATGGACAGAGAAACCTGGAGTTTCCTATTCTGCCTCTTCTGTTGTAGATTACTGTATCATCAAATGATTTGGGTAGGAAGGGATCTTAAAGATCATGTAGTTCTAATCCCCCTGCCATAGTCAGAGACACCTTGCATTAGACCAGGTTGCTCAGAGCCCCATCCAACCTTGCCTTGAACACTTCCAGGGATGGGGCATCCACAGCTCCTCTGGGCAACCTGTTGCAGTGCGTCACTACCCCGACAGTAAAGAATTTCTTCCTTATATCTCACCTAAAGCTATCCTTTTCCAGTTCAAAGCCATTCCCCTTTCTCCTATCACTACATGCCCTTGTAAACAGTCCCTCTCTGGCCTTCTTGTAAGCACTGGAAGGTGCTAAAAGGTCTGCCAGAAGCCTTCTTTTCTCCAGGCTTAAACAGCCCCAACTCTCTCAGCCTGTCTTCACAGGAGAGGTGCTCCAGCATTCTAAATTCAAAGAAAATATTTCTGCAATCTGCTCAGTGTGTAATTTATTTATTTTTTTAATAGACAAGGGAATGAACTTTTATTTCTGCTAAACTTTCAGGAATGTAATGAATACTGTCTCAGAAGCTTTTAGTGAGTACAAGTACTTATAGCAAACTATTGTAGCAATTTGAAATGTGATTTGTATTAGCATGGTAGTTCTCAACATTTCCTCTCCTATCACTTGTAACACAACAACATCAAACTACAGTCCTATGTCTTCTTTGGGTGGCCTCAGCCTGAACTTTTTGAGTGTGTTCTCTGGTTCCTCTTAGGTTTTGCAATCTAATTGTTGTGTATGACTGAATTCCCTATTGAGATTTAATACTCTGTTAAAACAGAGTGTGAAAAAAGTCAAAGGAAAAGACAGTCTTTAATAAATACAAGACATGCCTCTCCTACTCTAATCTTAAATTCAAGAATGCGTCCACATGAATAGATTCAAAGACAGAGAAACACACAATAACAGGTCTGGTTATACGGTTCGTTAAACACAAAATAGAGCTGTACAGCACAACCTCTGTTTCTGTCATGATTGAAAAAGTAATAACATGTTCAGAAAAAAACACTATTTAATGAAGATGCATCTGATGCAGGGAAGGAGAGGAGAGAAATCCCTCTATCTAGGATACCATAGGAAACTTTATGAACACATCCATGCTCTTTGTATGTAGGCTGCAGAGGAAAAAAAAGTCAAGGTCTAATTAATTTTAAAAGCTTACTGCAAGTGGAAATTTCTCCTCTGTTAGACCCTGACCATTATGTTCACTGATCTTCACTCCACAAAGATCTTCTCCTTGGTAAAATATTCTGTGGGAAACCCGGTTTGTGCTTCTTTATTTACAGTGAATTTAAGATAACTTGGATTCAGCTTGTATCCAGCTTACTGGGGAACAGTAGAAGCTTTCTGAGAATGTGAGAGAGGAAGACAAAAGAGGAGGATCTTGTTAAAAATCACTGATATATGTAACACAACCAATCATTCCCAATTGCAGTGATGGTGTAGGGTAAATTAAATATGCACCTGGGCTCATAAAGCATCCAATTTTCCATTGTATTTCAGTAGAATCCAAAGTACATATTAACACATACGTTTTAGATGTGTACTGCTTATAGTGTAAAACTACAAATCATTATCTACAAATTAGTTTGTGCTCGATACACTCCTTATGGCTTTTTAAACCATTTGGATAGAGACACCAGAGTCTGGAAAATGTCGAGAGCAAGGAAGGTCTTCATAAGAGGAGTGTGATAAGAAAGGACAGCTGATAGCAATGATGTATCAGAAATTTCAAAGGTTTATCCCTTAACAAAGACATTTCCTACTGTGTTTTCTTACTTACCAAGACTTCCTTCTGTACCCCCAGGCAGAGTAACTGATCTGAGCTTAAACACATTGTTGAGTTGGGCAAGTACTTTGAAGAGTACTTTGAAATCAAAGCAATAAAAGTGGTTTTAATGAGAGAATTTGTTCTTTCTTCCTGTACACTGTAAAGGGCCAGTACAAGGAGGGGACTAAGTCATTAAATATAAGTGGAGGGTAAGGAAAAGAAATGTGTTTACTGCTTTATCAGCTGTGTGTTAGGTTTTCCATTGTCATTAATGTAACATCATTACTGCCTGGGTACAGCTATTGCCTGTTTGAAAATATGTATACAAATATAAACACATTTTGTATTTTTACTTGTTGAACAGTTATTTTAAACTCTATGTTACTTATCTTAAGTTTGATTTAGGATAATTTTCAAGTTTCAAAATCTTCATGTGAAACTTTTTAAAACTTTGTAAAAAAAAGGAAAAACCCAGAAGTGTCATTTTTTACAATTGTGTGAAACATGCTATTTGAGTCAAAACTATATATACTGTGTGTCTCAAGTATTGAACCGTCTTTTGTCCTCCTATTGGCATTCTATTTTGACTGTACAATCTAAGAAAAAAAAGCAATTCTTTCTTTTTCTATTGGCATGGTAATGAGTTGACAAGTTGCATATAATGTCTGGTGAGAAGGAATGGAGTGAAGGTGAATGTAAGGTCATCATATACACTTGATAAATGAGAATGGAAAAAAAACTAGGAGACAGTGGGTTAAGAAAAGTATTTTCCTTCTCTTCATGAGATATTCTTGGGCTATAGATGGTGGCATGTGGATGCGGAGTCTGAAAGAAAGTGCTAGGAAATCACTGTTTATATGAATCAGAGTTTAACAACCTTTAAGCCTGAAAAGCGGTGCTTGGCCCTGATAGAGCCCTCAACAGGGATGTGCAAAATGTATGATGTGCAAAACTCCAAAGGTGTTCTGAGAGTCAAAATGGAAGAAGACATTAAGATGCGGGAAGGGGAAAGGAAAATGTAATATACTTTGAAAAAGCAAAGGTATTTCCTGTCTTATAAATTTCTCTTTCCCCACAGCAAAACTGAAAATCTCTCTTTCTTTGTCTGTGTTTTGCATTTACCTAATAGATCCTAATGTCTTCTCCCATAAACACAGACACTCTTCACTTAGTAAAAAACCTTTTAAATGTAATCATAAGATATTAGAGTAAAAATTAAGCTTATCTGCTAACAGACATTTTTTTATTTGTTTAGAAAGTTTAATTGGAAAAAGGCTTGCTGAGAAATAGGCAGGCTATTCTTTAGAGAAAATCTTTATTAAAGAAACTGTCACTGATTTGAGGTTAAATATGTAACCAAGATTTCTGAAGATTGCAGGAACATTTTTGAAATCCCATATTGGAAGGATTGCTTAAAAAACTTGTATTAAAAGGCCTGGACACTTATCTTAAATATAAAAGAGAAGACTATTCTGCTTGAAAACAAGTGTTTGTTAAGAGTTGTGGTATCAAGAGCATCCTTTTCTTCCTATGGTGACAAAACTGAACACCTCTCTTCAGTGAGAAAGAGAGAAGCTATTGCATTTATGAAGTAAAGAGTGGTCTCAGTGTAAAAAGGTGTTAGAGATACTGTTTTACTTCCTTAAGGCACAATTTATTACAGAATGAGACACTGAAAAATATGTTCATCTATAAAATAAATGAAGTGTAATTAAATCAGGTAATGGGGCATATATAATGTGTAATATTCAAAAAATATTCATGATTTATGCTTAAAATTGTGCTTCTACAAGGTACTTGAGTCATGGGATCAGAAATGAATGGATCTTGGTTCCATTTCCAATGGGTATTCATTTTTAGACATCCTCATGGGGAAAACAGGCATGAATAGTGAATGATCTCTGAATATTTCAAGAGATTTGTAGGAATTTTCACATTAGAATCATAGATTATGATTTGAAGATTGGACCACATTTTTGTAGGTCACTTTGGATTACTTAACACATGGTTGAATAGGGCATTTTGTAAATGTAAAAATTGTAAAAAATCTAATCTCAGCTCTACATGATCAGAGAATTACTGTAGTTCTCTTCTAGTGACAAGAAATTTTGATGCTGGAATTTAAATTATGTATAACTCCAAAATGTTATATGAACAATCTGCATTGTTTCACAGGTTTTTCTAAAATAAGCTAGTTAAAACAATGTTAATTATGTTTCTTTTATAAATAAAATTCTAATATTCTCTATAAAGTTTAATGGAGGATTTATGAGTGCAATAATGTCAGAATGATTTCTTATGTATGAGTGACCTATGAAATGACCTTGGCAAGCAGGTAGTATTCACTAGATGTAGCCATTAAAGTTAAAATAAAAATTTGAAATGTCTTTATAAATATATATGAAGTGTACTCCTAAAAAATAATAATTATATTTTTGACGTATCAGTAAGCCTTGGGAGATCTTTCAATGTGATTGTTTGGAATCAGATTGAGATATGCCATGAAAGTTGCCAGTAGGCAGCAAGAATGTCTTTATGAAGTGTTTTTTCTAAGAAATTAATTCAGGCTGAAGACCCTCCCTTAAAAATATGCAGGTTTTTTGTATGACATTTGTTACAGACACTTTTTTCTGAATGAAGAATTAATTACTGTAACAGTCAAATTCTGTCTTTTTGTAAAAATATGTACAAAACATGTCACTTTGGCTAAGCCCGTACTGTGTGAGGTTGTTTAAATGTAATTTTATGCTCTCCTTGTGCTTTCCTGTTGTGGGCCTCAGTTACTTATTTTCTCTATGTATAAAAATATAACTAAAAATAAAAAATGGCTAAAGACTTCTCTTAATTGCATTATACAGTTTCCAGTTTTTCTGCTTGATTTTCCTGTAGATTTTTTAAAATGGGCGGCTTATGGCTTTATCTTCATAAAGGAAAAAGTTTTATTTTGTCATGGTGGAGTAGATAACAGAACAACATGAGTATGTATGTTTGTGAATAATTCCAAACTAAGTATTTTCGTCTGGAAAAAACCAAAAAACTGTCCACCTTGTTTTATATAATGGGATAGGTGGCTGAATAAACATGAGGTTTTTTTAAAGCTGTCCTACATAAGCACAAGTGTGCATGAATATATTTCAGAACAAAATCCAGAGTAGCCTTTGTGAACACAGATTCGGTTTTCCCTCAGCCATTATTCACATAATGTTCTCATATCTTCTTAAAGTATGTGTGTCTGGGTGGTCTGCTAGCACTGTATGACTGAACTTCTACTTAACTATTACATGTAAGTGTCATTTCCAGTATGCACTATGCATCCCATGTCTATATTCCAGCTGTATGTGAGCTGATTTTGCACCAAAAAGTCATATGGATATGGTAGCACAACTGAGGCTTAGGACATGGCATCCTCAAAAGGGCTCTGATGAATGATGGCTGTGGGCTAAGATAGTCACCAAATTCTGACCGTAGCATTATGAAGAAGTGAGTGAAGATTCCTGTTTCAGTGGTTTTATTCAAATTCTAATTAGGATTCCACAGAATCACATGATGGTTAATGGCGGAAAAGCCCACACTGTGCCTGGTCCAACCTCTCTGTTCAAGCAGGGCCATCCCTGATGTGTCGAGACAATCCTAAATATACTTTTGTTCGTTTGACGGTGTACTTAGAATGCTTTCTGCAAAGTCTTGGGCCAGTCTCATTTTTCAATTTAAGTTTTACTCATTAAAGAAGTCTATTTTGATTACTTTAATAATAATTTTGAAAAACATAAGTGACAGATTCCCACTCAAGCCCCTCACACTTCAGTGCAAAACAAGGCAGGAACTCTATCAAAAGTGATCCCTCTGGTATTGGTGGGAGGGAAAAGAGATTTACAGATGAGTAATTCCCTGTACTTGTTTTGTTTCTTAACTTTTCATAAGGTTCTCATTACTGACAAACATTTGCAGTGAGCAAGCACTCTAATCACATTTAACATCTGCTGTACATTTAGTTGCTTATAGAATTTAGCAGCTCTAGAGGAACAGAGGATGTTAGGTTTTTTCCTTATACACTCATTATTGACATTTGGCTTGAGCTGCATTATAAAATCGCTGTTGAGGATGGATCTGTTGGTCTCAACTCAGTCTCTTGTGAATTGTAAGCATGACTTGAATAATAAGAGGGTAGTAAAGTATAAGCCATGTGTTAGAAAAGAATTTCATAACACCCATCTGAAACAGCAACATTTCCATGCAGGCAGCAAGACAGAGCAAAGTACATTGTAGGCTACTACACTTATTGTTATTGCTAAATGGCTGTAATTAATTTAGAAGAATGTTGACCCTACCAGATGATTCAGTATAACATGACAGTGGCTGTTACACATGAATGAACTTGCGTAGCCAATGCATTACTTTATAATTGTCATTTGTTCTTGTTCTAGTCAGAAGATGTGACATTATTTATGAAAATGTTTTAACAGAGGCACTACAGAAAAACCTTCTTTATGTAAAAAATATTACTTACCTTCAAAAAGGTCATTTCTCTCTATAAAACATATATAACATCTGAGATTCTACATCTGTGCAAAACCAATCAAAATTGCAACAGCATTTTTTTACAAGTTTCCATTCCAACTGTCTCTGTATGTGATCTCCAGGTTATAGATATGTAAGCAATAGCTTACATATCATTAAAGGTTCTTTGAGGTTTGCAACTTAAAGAGAAATAAAACCTAGTGTTCACATGCAAACATGGAACGTCTTCTGACATGATATAGTAAATTTCAACACAGTCTTCGATTATGCTTTGACACATGTATACACAATGATATTGGTATGTGTAGCAAGCCACAGTTTGCTTCCTTGCTCAGTGTCTCAGTTACATGTGCCTTGTTTAATTAGGTATTGCTAATGATTATCTGCCCTAGTCTACGCCTTGAATTTAAATTGAGCAACAAGACCGGTCATTTTCTTATGATTCTATTAATGCTATTTGAAGTTGAAAAAAGTATTTTATTCAGGTGTGAAAACGCTTGAAGAAGTACTAAGATTCAAATCTTCCACTCTCCTATATAAAAAAAAACAAACTGAAAAAGTAAGTATATGTATTAAAAGTGACAAAGACAGATGAGATTAGCTTAGCTTTTTTGCTTGACAGGATTTTCCCACGACATATGTTCAGTGCTACCAGGGTTATTACAGAGAACACCTACTAATCAGGGAGACAGATTCACAAACAGTGACTGCAACACATGGTGGCCTTTCAGTGTTAAAAAGGACCATTGCAGTCATTTGTAAACATGGTCAGATAATGTGTGTATTTTTAATTTGGATTGCCTCAGCCACAGTTGTCAAACCCAGAGATCTTTTGCTTACTAGGTCAAGAGTTTGAAAAGGAAAAGATCTTGTAAGTTAGCAGTGTTTGCTGCTGAACAGAAGTAGTGAGGGAAAATTCTGATAGCTTTTAATGGACCTAACCTTGATTAAGGGTATTAAAAGCATTACCTTTAAGAGTAATCAGTAACTATGGTTTTAATGACAAGCTGACATTAATTATGACTGGCTATTTTAAATCATGTTAACACCAAACCTCTTATTTATTAAATGCTACTTCTACATGGAGAAGTTGAGTAAATCTGATTTGTGGCGAGAAGCAGCTAAAGTTCTGTGTGACTGATGTAGCTTGTCATAAGTGCTCAACTGACCTAATTTTGCAGCTGCTCAGAGGAGACATTTGTAAATGGGCTTGTGATTGAATCTACAGCAGTCACATGCAGTGAATACAATATCCTTTATTATGAGAAATTTCTGTGGTATGTGCACAAGTTATTAGAATCAGTCATAACACTATTTAGTAGAGGAGTCAAAAGCTTATAGTTGCAAGGGCAGACACCAATGCTTTAAGTTACAGACACCAGTGCCTTTTATTAATCCTGGAGATAAATATTGCTAGCTTTCTGGAAAGTCAAGCTAGTGGTAGCAAACTCTATCAGATTTGCAGGACAAAATTGTGAAGTTATTTTGCATTTTTGATAGTAATGTCTATTTTTTTTTCTCCATCATAGTTTTCCATGAATTTTCTTTAAAAGGATCTGTAGCAGGCCAGTTTGTTTACCTCCCAACAAGATACCATGGGAGCTATTTTTCTAGTTTCAGATTCCCAGATGTGTGAGGTATAGACACAAAAGTAAAAACAACATTAGCCATTCAGGAAAATCTCTTTGCCAATGAACAGTTATTTTTCTAGTATCAGGTTTAAAAGTCTTAATGAGTAGGATCCCAGGCATCTCCCGTCCAGAGAAATGAATCTATGCTTGCCTTAACTGGAGTTAGAAGCAATTTCATAATGATATTCATGGAGGTGTATTATAACTTAGTTTAGCCCCAAAAGATTTTTCTCTCATAGGATTTTCTTGATATTCATCTTAAATTTCATCCTGAATTTAGCTTCTTGGTTGCTTTTTTAAAAATTCCTGCCAGTGTTTAAGATTCATTTAGACAATGTCTTTAATAACATGATTTAATCTTTTCAGTCCTGAATTAATCAGGCAGTTGGACTACATGATTACTGTAGGTCTCTTCCAACTGAAAATATTATCTCCTCTCCTCTCCTCTCCTCTCCTCTCC